>NC_136316.1:9126022-9664873 GCF_964198595.1 Lampetra fluviatilis
GACGGGCGACCCCAACCGGTGCGGCGTGTGCCACCGCGTGCTCAGCTGCCCAAGCGCGCTCAAAATGCACCACCGCACGCACACGGGCGAGCGGCCGCACAAGTGCAAGGTGTGCGGCCGCGCCTTCACCACCAAGGGCAACCTCAAGACGCACCACGACGTCCACCGCGCCAAGCCGTCGCCGCTGCACGCCCTGCACTCGTGCCCCATCTGCCAGAAGGGCTTCTCCGACGCCGTGGTGCTGCAGCAGCACGTGCGCATGCACGTGGGCGGCCAGATCCCGCTCAACCCGCTGCCCGAGCCCGGCGACGCCCGCTCGCCCTTCGAGGACCGCGACGACGCGGAGAGCCTCGGCGGAAACGCGGACGACATGGAGGCGGAGGAGTGCGGCGAGGACGCGGGCCAGGGCCCCGCATCCTCGCCGGCCGAGAGGACGCCGCCGCCGCGGCCAGCGTCGTCCGCCGCCGCCCCGGGCCTGGCGACGCTCGAGAACCAGATGAGGCTGGTGGAGTCGGCGCTGAACCGGCAGTCCCGGGACAACGACGACAACGACGGCGCCGACGACAACGACGACGGCGGCGGAGGAGTGGGGGCGGAAGATCACCGGGGCGGCGGGAGTCCGGCGACGCCCGAGTCGGCGTCTTCCTTCCACGTGCTGTCGCCCCCGAGCCTGCACTGGGCGACGGCCGACATCGGGAAGGCGGCGCCGTTCGCTCCGCACGCGGCCGACGAGAAGCCGGCGCCGGCGCCGGTGGTGAGAGTGAAGCCCGAGCCGGAGGAGAAGCGCTCGCCGCCCTTCTTGAGCGATGCCTCGTTCGGCTTCCTCCCCGCTGGCTTCGGCAAGATGATGTTCCGTGACGACGCGCTCAGCATGCTGCTGCCCTTCAAGGAGCAAGGTGGGTCGGGGCGACGCGCCGACGCCACTGTCGCCTGTGCTCCCATCTGGCGAGGCTTTTGGGCAGCGCACGTCGACTTAATGCTTTGTGGTTCTCACAGCCAATGATTAACAACTAGAATTTTGGGCAAGGCCACGTTTTTATCCGACCAGATTTGTGTCATAAAGAACCCTCCAACAAATAAATTGTCACGCGGCGTACATCTCCGATTAGCACGGTTGGCTACGCATGGTGGAAAAGTTCAATATACATACATACGTAACGTGGCAATTGTTGTCGTGTGTGTTTGTGTTCAGTGCATGCGTTGTGTGTGTGTGTGTGTAGTGGATAGCGCGCTGCGTTACTAACCAGGCGGCCCGGGTTCCCGGGTTCCCGCTCACGACCAACATCAGTGACGATTATCTGAACCGGTCCTGAGCCTCCCCTAGGTCGATTCAGCCTCAAATGAGTACCTGGTGTGGTACGAAAAAACATCGCCACTAGGGAAACAAAGGCGGCCGGGCATGCTGCTGACCACCCACCCCCTCGGGTGCCGTTCTGGCCTTTTAGATGGTCGCTAATGGCACTTGCCCCAACAGTCTCTTAAGGTTATACAGGGGATCTCTTTGTTATTTTAAAGGCACGTATCCCGAGTTACACAAATGTGGGTGTGATTGCACGCTTGTAGGTGCGTGTGTGCGTGCACGTTTCATTACCCAAGCTCAATCCCTGAGTGAGGTCGCTGTCTTTCCCCGCATCCGTGCTTTCACCAGGCCTCAAGTTCATGCCTTCGCCCGCCTTCTTCAAGATGGAGGAGTCCTTCCTGAGGCTGAGCGGTCGAGATGGGGGCCCAGGCTCCGCTCACAGCCTGCCCCCGCTAGGAGGCCTGCACCCCTCTCACTCCCACCCGCACCCCCACCCGCACCACCAGCAGCACCACCACCACCAGCACCACCACCACCCCCACCACTCGCACCACCAGCACCACCACCAGCCGCCGCCGCAGGGCCCCCCTCCGCCGGCCGCGCCGCGCCGCTCCAGCAAGCAGCACACGTGCCTGACGTGCGGCAAGCCGTTCTCGTCGTCGAGCGCCCTGCAGATCCACGAGCGCACGCACACCGGGGAGAAGCCCTTCGCCTGCAACGTGTGCGGACGAGCCTTCACCACCAAGGGCAACCTCAAGGTGCGTGCGGGCCAGGGCAGGGGGCGTGGGCGGGCGGGCGGGCCCGTGTCGCGCTCGCGGGGGATGGGGAGCGGGGATGGGCAGGGACGGGGGGGGAGGGACGCGTCGGGTGGCGGGCCGGCGAGGGTCGGCTTGCGTTTGCGTGCGGCCGAGCGGTCCCGCCCGTGCGTGCGTGCCTAACGCGCGTGCCGCCGCCCCGCAGGTGCACATGGGGACGCACATGTGGAACAGCGCCCCGCAGAGGCGAGGCCGCCGCCTCTCCCTCGACTCCCCCGCCGCCGCCCTCCTCGGCGGCGCCGCCGACGCCTCCAAGTTCCCGGACGTCTTCCAGCTGAAGGAGTTCCACGCGGCGCGCCAGGCCGCCACGGACGCCGCCTTCTGGAACCAGTACGCGGCCGCGGCCGCCATGGCCAACGGCGCGATGGCCGCCCAGCACCACGGCCCCGCGCCACCGGGGGGGGCGGCGGCGTCGGCCCTCAAGCCGAACGAGATCTCCGTCATCCAGAACGGAGGCCCGGCGCCGCCCGGCGCGTTCTTGTCGTTGGGCGGCGTCGGAGGAGGAGGAGCTCCCCCGGCGTTCCTGCGCCTCGCCGGCGGGCCGAGCGCCGCGGAGCGCGTCGGGGTCGTGGCCGGGTCGGCGGTGCCGCCCACGTCAATGCCTCCGCCTCGGCTGGCCTTGTCACTGGCCGGCACCGGCTTGGACGATCTCGCCGCCGCCCCGGACGCTCGCGAGGACGCGGGGAGCGGCGACGACGACCGCGGCGACGACCGCGGCGACGACGGCGGAGGTGGCGGCAGCGGCAGCAGCGGCACCGGGAGCCCGCCATGCCTCCAGGAGGAGCCGCGCGGGCCCAGCCCCGGGCGCGAGCGCAGGGAGGAGGAGGAGGACGACGCGGACGAGGAGGAGATGCCGGCCATGACGGCGTACGGCGTGGGCACGGAGCCGTCGCGGACGCTGGAGGCCACGCTGAGCCACCGCTTCGCTCGCTTCATGGAGGATGGACACGAGCTCGGCGTCAACTGAGTCCGCCCCCCCCCACCTCGCTACCCCCCACCCGCTTTCAACGCAATGCCGCCGAGACGCGCAACGGGTGGCTCGGGGCACGCAAGCGCTGTCCCCGCCGCGGTCGACGGAGGGCAGCTTCCTCGCCGCACGGCGGGGCGAGGGGCACGCCCGGGGCAGCGGCCCCTTCAGAGCGGAGAGAGAGAGAGACAGAGAGGTGGGCACTGGCCGACCACGACGCGGTCGTCGCGGTCTCCCGCGTGGCTTTGCAGGACGCCGGAGCCTCGCGACTGTGAATCGCAACTCGCATTCGCTCTCTACTCTGAAGAAATGCCTTATCCTGAAGTGTTATTATCATCATCGTCACCACCATTTGTTCATCCGTTTTAAGGAGAGCTGCCAGAGTTGCACCGACTCTCTCTCTCTCGGCTCGTCGCGAGCGAACGATTGTGTCATCTGCTCCGCGGGCACCTGGCGTGGGTGCGGTGAGGCCTGCGTGACGGCGATGCCAACGCGCGGTACGGCAGCGCGCCGAGGGTGGGGGGGAGGGGTGGGGAACGTGGGGGTCGTTCGGGTCGACGGGGTAAATGTGGGAACATGGGGTGAGCCGCTAGTGGGGCCGCAGCTTCGCCATCGCTTCCTTCCTTCTGCCAGACCCCACGGTCGACCGTGATCGACCCTTCCGAGCGCCACGACTTGCGACGTGACGCCATGTGTCCGTTACTACCCACCGCAACGCCTCTCTCATTATTCGCAACCGAGACGTCGATGAATCCGGCGTAGTTAACGGTCCCCGGTGGAGCGGCGGGACAAGCGGTTGGCGCGCTGAGCTGCGAACCTCGTTCGATTCCCCCTCCTCCCTTCAACCCGCGCTGACCGGCGTGGTGAAGTACGGTCGAAAGCCCCCCCCCCCCTCCCGTGACCCATATGGCGTGGGAGAGACCTCCGTCGGTCGGCGGGATGCAAAGTGGCTGTCATGAACTACAATGCAAGGGTGTGGGGCGATGCTGCGGGGGGGTGGGTGCTGTAATTTTGCACACTTCGTCTGCATAACAAATGTACAGCAACTGTCAAAGAAAGAAACATCAACAAACGCTTACGTTCGTTTCACCGAGCTCAAGTGTTTTCTGTCGCCACAGCTCACGGCGGCGAAAATGTTTCCACGCGTGACCCCCCCCCTGCTCCCCGTGCAGTCTCCCCCCCGCCCCCCAACCCGAAGTTCACCTCCGCCACGAGCTCACGCCGGGGGTGGTGGTGCGGGGGGGTCAGCGGGAACGGCTCGCCGGTTTTATTCTTCAGTCGGCCCGGTTGCGTCACCAAAGAGCGCGTGGCCCGCACGCGAGGCGGACGCTTGCAGACCCGACAGGCCCCAGCGGGGTTGTTCACGCCGCCGTTGCGGGGAATTGAGAGACGGGGGGATGGGTGGGATGGGGGTTCCTCTGCATCCCCCGGCCTTTGCTCGAGGAGTCTCTGGCGGCTTTGCGTTCTTTTTACGGGAGCCACCGCAGCCGCTCTGGCTCCAATGCGACGTGGATACATTCCAGCAGCTCGGAGGATCGGGGAACGTCGGCTTCACCATCCCCTTTATTGCGTGGGACCGGGAGTCGCTTGAGAAGGGGACCTCAGAAGTAGCTCCTTGATACCCGTTTCACCGCCGTTCACTGACACGAAGGGTTCGCGCCGTGGTGTGAGCGTGAACCCGAAGCCAGCGGAGAAAACGAGATCTCAGAGTGATGACGACGTCGATCTAGAGTTCCAGCGATCCTCGTTGCCCTGCCACAGACAAGTCCGCAGGCTCGCGCCCTCCCGCTGTGCCGGGCAGCAGCGACGATGCAGACCGGCTCTGGGGGCCCGCCTCTGTGCCGTCGCTGCCCGCGGCCCTTGCTCGGCGGCTCGGCCTTTGCTGCCCAAGAGGAGGCCGCTCGATCACGTCTCCATACCCAGCCCTCAACGCCTCGCGCACAGAAACAGCAACAACAACAGCAACGCTCATAATCGTCGAGCACATTTGGAAATCGCGCCGTTCTTACAGAGCAAAAGGCTCACACCGGCAAGTGCCGCTGTGTGTCGTAGACGCAGGCTGTGGTAGTTTCACAGTCGTGGGGGGGGGGGGGGGGGCGATGTTGTTGCTGCTGCTGTTGTTGTGTGTGATCTCAGTTGGATAGTTTGCAGGAGACATTTTTCATATCTGGCAAATTTGGACCATGACCCCGGTGCGCCACGACCTGCGCTGTTCCAAATACGTCGCTAGATCTTTAACGCCCGCCGTTAAGCGGACCGCGCGGACTATTTTACTCCAGTTCACACTGCTCACGCCCGCAGCAGCGTCAACCGGTGCCGCCTTGCGGGATCAAACCCTGAACCTCCGCGACAAGTGGCAAAGCGCGCCGCCACCGCCGGACAATGTCACGGCGGCCGCGGCACTGCCGGAGCGGATACCGAGCCCTGTCACAAAGCCACCGGCCCCAACCCCTCCGAGTGGTGCCTCCAGCAACGGCGAGTGGCGAGAGGCCAAGCGCAGAGCCGCGGTCCTGCGCGACGCCTCTCCGTGCCACAGAGGTCCTCACCAAGTCATTCTCGTCGCAAGCGCGGCGATTCTCACCTTCACGGCGAGCTTTTTACAGCGTTCTATTCGGTACGACGGTTCGTTTAGTCGCCTAGCTAGGTAGGTAGGTGTGCTGGCAATTCGCGGTGTCCTGTGGTAGGTGTTAATAACGCGGGAGAGTGGCCGTGAAGGCTGACTTTGTAATTTATCTCCGTCGTGTTGAACCCGTGCCGTGCCCGGCACTGCATGGATTCAATGATAATGATTCGTGACTGTGCTGAGCCCACACTCCATGGGTGTGGTAGCTTCTGCCGAGCGTGGCGCCACTCGTGCCCCGCGGCAAGAACACCCTGGGTTCGATTCCCAACTCGGGACGCCTTTCTGCGTGGAGTTTGTAAGCACCCACCTTGTTCTGCACGGGTTTCCTCCGGGTTCTCTGCTTTCCTCGAACAACTAAACGCAATCGATGTCATCGGTGCTGGCCAAACATCGCAATGGAGCAGGACCCTCTTGAGAAAAAAAAAAACAGAGCGTGCAGACTCAGGGGTGGCTTTCCCGGGTCAATGTGTAGCAAGCAGTATTGTCATTCCGCAAGTTCGAACTGAGATTGGCGGAACTTGATGCAGCAATTTGCGATGGCTGGGTCCGCTCAGCACGAGCCTCAGACTCGCCGCTACATCGCCGCTGCCGCCGCCGCTGCTACTACTGCGATTGGAGGCTTGCAACGACAGCTACACTCTGTCCAAATTCCCGAGAACAGAGTCTCTGGTAGCAGAACCGCCGTTCTGCTCGTGTGGGATTACTTCACCGGGGTCGCAGCGGCCACCTTGGTTAGTTCTGCCGCTGCCCCCGCGCGCTGCTCCTGTGGGTGTTGTTCCCGTGGATGCCGACACAAGTCGGGGAGTCGGGGGGCTCTCGGCCGCCGCCCCCGTGTAAAGTAGCGAAACACTCGGCGACGTCGGCGGTCGGGACGATGTGCGGCGGAGCGATAGGGTAGCAGTGGACAGTCCCTGACCAAAGTTGTACGCGACGTGGATTTTCGTGGGGTGGGCGCGGAGGGAACGGCGTCACGTCGCGTCTCGCGCGCGTTGCGAGCAGTGTTATTTTATTGTGAAAGAGGCGACGGTTTGCACGCACGCGCACACACACGGACACGTGCGCACTCACGGACACGCACAGGGCAGCGCGTCGTCCTCCGGGTTGGCCGACAGCGTTCGGGCTGCGACCCGCACGCGCCGTGCCTCCGCCGTGCCTCCGCGCGCTGGAGGCACGCACAGCGTGGCCTCCATGCCAAGGAGCCCCAGGGTCCGGCCGAGGGGGGTCGAGTGCCTGCTTGCACCTCGTTCTACGGCAGTTGTCACCCGCACGACGCTTTTGACCCCGGATGTAAACCATTTCTATACACACACACACATATATAGATAGATATAAACAACAAACCCCGATAACGTCGTCGAGTGGTGGGAACCCCCCGCCGCAGCTGAACCCCCCGGCAGGCAATGGGATCCCCCCCCCCGCGTCCGGGTCACTCTCCCTGCCACGGGGAACGGCTGCGCCCTGCGTTGCGTTACATTCACGAAGCACATTCACAACCGATCACGCTGGAGGAGTCCAGAAGATGCGTAGCGGACTTTATGGATCGCCTACCCCCCCCCCCCCACCACTTCCATGTCCGCTAGCTCGGGTGAACGCACGCAGTGCAACCGGTGAATTGAAGTAACAAACGGCTGAAGTATTTTGTTTTATTGCAGTTGGACGAACGCACTTTAGAATGTCTGTGAAGCGCGAGTCGAGGTATTAGTGTGGGCTCCGTTGGCCTTGAGCGTGACTCTCGGCGCGGCGCTGAGGGCCCCCCCCCCCCCTCGCTCCTCGCGGACGGGAGAGGGCGGCGCGTGTCACGGGGTCCCGGGAGCCCGGAGGTCCGGGAGTCGTCCCCACGGCAGCCAGCCCTGGCGTGTTTCTACTCCGTTTTTGTTGCTTTCAAGAGTCCCGCGACGCTCGGTGTGGCCACGGCCGAGGCAGGGACGGCGGTGGTTCCACCAAGTCGTCGATTGTCAGCTGCCCGAGTCGGCCTCTGGAAAACTTCCACGTCGATGCCTCCCGGTGACGCTCATTTCAATGAGACGATTGCGAAATCACCTGGGCTGGGATCGCACAGTCGCTTCCACAGCTCCCTGTGGGGCTGGCGTCTGAACTAAAAAAAACGGAACAATGTTTATTTTTATTTATTTCACAAGACCCACTATACAGCTCTTTTTCAGAAGCGACCTGGCCACAATTGACAGCCCAACCAAGTGGCTTCCCATGTGGAAATTTATGACAGCCAAATACTCTAAATGTGGGACGTTGATTCTAAACGCGTGGGGGAAAATCGGAGGACCCAGAGAAAAATCCACGCGACCATGGGGAGAGACACGCAAACTCCAAATATACAGCAGGCATCAGGGTCGGGATCGAACCCACGACCTCCTCCATGCCAGGCGAGGTAGTTAACATCTCGCCACTGTGTCCGCCGACCTGGTGATCGTAACTCCACGGCGTCGTCTTCCCCGCGTGCGCGCAGTGATTCCTTCGGAAGCTGACGGTGGCGTCTGTCAGAAGACGTCCACTGTCCCTCCGCGTGCTCCGGTTTTCTCCCACGTGACTGTACACACTCACCGCTTGGCTGAAAACACCTTGATATGTAGAGGATTGTCGGCGCCGCCTCGCCGCCTGGCGACCTGCCAGCTTTTGCTCGCGGTCCCTCGGGGGTTGTGAGAACGGCGCGAGATAAAATCATGAGGGTTGTTTTTTTTCTTAATTCCGAACAAGTTCTGAGTAAAATCCGTGTTTCGAGACTACGCAAAAGCTGCAGCCAATTGTACAGAGCCCTTGCCTCGTTGGGATCCTGAACCCAGCCCACGGATTTGTTTGTGTGCAAGCCTCTACTTGCCGAGGTATTCACAAAGGTAGAGATAACGGCAGTTTCATGGGAAGTTAACAGGATGATTGGTTCATCGCCCTTAGACATTTAAGACATTTGAAAGGAACCAACTTCAAAGATTACAACGAAGCCTTGTTTGCACTCCGAGCACTGCAAAGTTCAGGTGAATACAATGGGATTAACGTCCCCTCGATATGAGTCGCTCACTTCACTGTTCACGCGACGTTCCCATCCTGGGACGAGCTGTGGCAGTGAAATGAATCAAAGATGAAGGTTGTTACAGGAACAGCCTCGATTGGGCATCGCATCCGCAGTGCCGTGACAACGCGAGGTGTAACACTGGGCTACCAACGCCTTTTGTGGCCACAACCTGCTGATGAGCACACCACTCTATGAGATGAAATCCGCATTTACCCACACAGCAAGTGAACAAGCGAACACCCGTCTTATTTATTGCGTTGTTGGTGTCTCCGTGTTGTTCCGCAGCGACAGTGCGCGGCAGAGTTTGAATGTGAAGCAGATCAGTATTACTCCTATTGTTACGATTGTACTATTCCTACACCACCAGGGCGGCAGCCAGGCCTGGGCACACCCACATGATCGCGGGGCAGTTCCCAGTCCTCGAGTCCTGGCTGAGTGTCCACCAGCGGTGCCGCGAGTGTTCACCCACGCTGAGTGTTCACCCGCGCTGAGTGTCCACCCACGGTGCCACGAGTGTGCAGCCCGAGTGTCAGGTGTCGGTGCACTATCGCCCCGGCGCACGCTGCATTGCTGCTTGTCCTCCTTGCGTCGTTGCCAGATTGGAGCTGTTAAGAGTTTTATTTTTGGAACTATTGAGCGTTGATGTCACACTACTGTTTCGTTAGAGCGTGCGTGAGCCGCAGAGCTCTGAGACCCACCTCTACTTCGCGAACGCGCGTGAGATTTCTCGTGGATGTTTAGGCCAGAATTTGGCCTTTGGTGGTGTCGGGCATTTTTGCATTGGAATCCCGACTGCCGAATGTCCCAGTGGTGGCATCAGCGACGAGACACAGAGCACATCCATGCCCATTGGTAGCACTCCCCCAACAGCAGCAGAGCAGCCCTCTGCCACTTTGGAATATCTGGACATTTTGCAGCGATTCTTCATCTGACATCCTTGAAAGGGCCTATCTTTCCACAGCCCGTAGACTCTTCAGCCATGCAGAGATTCAAAACGCGAAACTGAATTCCATGCGATGGCTCGAAGTGCATTCCATGGCTGAGGGCCTCAAACTCGCGCGATGACCCCGGGGCCCGCGTTCATCTCGGGGCCCGCGGCCACCGTGCGCCGCCGTAGGAAAGACAAACTTCTCACTCCCGACATTTGGCAACCGCGGGATGGCTGCGTGATTTCCGAGCTTTCGGAGAACGCAATACCGTCGGTCCAAGTGTGCCCGAGTGACTCCCAGCAGAGTCACCGATGTTGACGATCACACTGAGCGACCAATGGCATCGTGGGCGAGGTTTCTAAACAAGAGCTGCTTCTCACGCGCGAGTGTCGTTCTGCTACCGACGGAGTCGTTGTGAATGCCGCTTGCAGCTCCCCCCCCTCCCCCACCGCGTTGTGGCTGCGTCGTGGGTGGAGGACCGCCGGCCACCGCGAGACGCGCCGCGTGCTCGCTCGTCACGTGCTCACTCACGTGACCCCTGACCTACCTCAGTTACACAGCAAACGTGGCTTGTGAATTTGTGCGTTACCGCTCGCTGTATATATTTACGCGCACGCGCGTGTACCCGTCGTGTGTGAACACGCGTGGAAAGCGGCTGATGGACGGAGCGTCTTCTTGTCAATGTGACGTGGGGGCGGTGATTATTCGTTTGTGAACAGAACCGGTGCTTGGTGGGGGTTTTTTTGTTTGTTGTTGCAGTGGTCGCGGCCGAAGTGCCACCCTTTTAACGGCAGAGTCCGAATGTGATTCATCACCCTGGAGGTGCAGACCATTTGGATGCCTTTGCAGCACGAAGCACGTCCGCTGAGCGTGATCGGCCACCGCTATCGAGGTGGTCCGAGCGAGGGGGGCGCCGTCTCCAAGCTGCACGTGACGAGGGAAACGCAACGCAGTTGACACACGTCATCCGTTGAACAGCTATCGCATTGCAGCAGTGGTTATTGATTGTATATGCATTTGAATCTTGGTACATCAATGGCGCATAATTTCAAAACGATCACATGACGTTTAGATTTGAGGTCTCCGCAGCCTTGATTATAATTCACTTTTAGACTTTATTCGGTTATAACGTTTAACAATGAATACATTAAATTTGTCACACATCCCAATATTGACTCCTGGAGGAAAAAAAAACCAACCCGAGTCACATGAAGCTGGGGGAGCCATTCATTGGGAATAAACCGCGGTCGATGATAACCGCATTTTTGTTCACCTCGAAGCGCAAATTTTCCCGATCACCATAACACGATGATGATGATGATCAGCCAACCGATGCGCGTGCGTAACCCTCCAGAACCTGCGCAATTCGGAGAACGCGTCCGCGATTGGAGTGAAGCGGCAGCTGAAAGAACGGAGCCACGATAGCGAGCAGCAGCAGTAGCAGCAGCAGCAGTCGACGGCGGACATACTTGGTGACGTCACAATGCATCCACGTGCTCTGGAGCTGCACGCGACGAGAGGGGCTTGAGCGCTCACACTCTGGGTGGCGTGGCATACATCTGCCGGGAGGTTGCTATATCCGCCTCCTTACAGAATGTTCAGTTCCCACGTGCGTATCGTGGGTAGGTGACGAGAGTGAGTGAGTGTGTGTGATTGAGGGATCGTTTTTGTTCGCCGCTACGGTCATCGATCAAAGCTTCAGACACCACCGACACAATCTACAATGTAGTGTGTTCACCGAACGCAGCAGGCGGGCGGATCGCCCTGTGTGTGTGTCCGTGTGATGGTGACGCGTGTAGCTAGCTAGAGTTGTACGTCCTGACCCCTCCAGGGAATCGAGCTGCAGTCCACGAGTCGCAGTTGTCGGTGACGCACGTGCGTTTCAGTGTCCCTCACGTGGGCTCTGGTCTCGCACCCTCCCCACTCGTCTGCCGCTATCTGCTCGTTCCATGTCGTCTGTGAAGGCAGCGGTGTTGTTGTTGTTGTTTCATTTGTAGAGTTATGAGTTCTTTGGTTTTTATAAATAATAATAAAAACAAAAAAAACAAAGCCTAAACAGACGTTCCTGTGCTTCTTCTCGTTGCGATTGTTGTCGAGTCGAGTCAAACGGCCGCGATGCAACTACCGAGGTTGCTTTTAATTTGATTACGCTCGTTCATACCCCCCCACCCACCCGCAGGAAAGATTTCCCTGAGCCTCGTGGCTCAATTTCAGGAGGGTCCTGCCACGATTTCACAGCAGGGAGTGAGGGGGCGCGATGATCGCCATTCATAATCTCAATCATGGGGGGGCAATGCCCAGCCAAAACCGGATACCTTTATTTACTTATTTTCAGTTTTCAATAAAGATTCATAATTAATTAGACGCACTGGCGATTCCTAATGTGAGGGACAAAGCGAATCCCTCACCACCCCAAATATAGAAGTCAAACTCTACCTATGATATGAAAAATAAGAAGAAGTTTTATCCTTTCTGGCAATACATCAGGAGGTGTTAAGATGTTCAAACACCAAACAGAAACCTTTTGCAAGGGATCAAGTCACCATGATACCCGCCTATGATCTCAGTTGGGTCATTGGGGTTCGTTTCCATCTCCTTGCGCGGCAGTTGTAAACAGCGATGGCCCTTCCCTTCAGCCACCACCCACCTCCCCATCGCGTCTGCCCATGCTGGTCGTGCCACACCAGCACTTCGTCGATCGTGGTGGGGTCGAGTGTGGGTCACCGCAACCGTAGTCTCTCGAGCCACCGCTCGTCGAGGCCCTTCCTCCGACGGTGGTGTGATCGAGAAATTGCAGCGCTGCGCTTTCACCTTTCGACTGAGAAAAAAAGGGCAAATGTCCCCCGCGGTGATTTATGCCACCGTGCGGTTTGTACTTTCCTGCATTCCAATCAGCGAAATTCATTGCTAAAAGCACACTGGAATCTGTTACGGTTTCCTGGATTTCGTAACTGCTTTCCGCCTCGCTGGTATGTCGTGGCGACAACCCAGAACATCGCATTCACGCACAGTCCGTCGCTGATCCGCTGCTGGATGACGGACTCCCATGCCGAGCGGGTCGTCCTGGGGGTTTCATGGCCATACTTCACCACGCCGGTCAGTGCAGGGTTGGTGAAGGCGGGCAGCACAGAAAGTGCAGTACAACAATGATTTTGTTGGACTGGCCTTCTGAGAAGACGTTGCACTAACGGTGCGTACAATGCGAATTGAACTGTGGAGACTCGCTCGCGTCCCTTTATCAGAATCAGAATATGGATTTATCCTGGAGAAATCCGATGAGCTATGAAGCTTTTTTTCACAGATGTCCAGTTGGGGCGGGTCACAAAGCTACAACAAGACCAAAAAACTATAGGAGTGCAAAGTACAGGAAAGGTAAGCACATCACAAAATAAATAGTAAAATAGATCAAGTATTTCAGTTAAAATTGCAAAAGTACACAAATTCCCAAGCCTGGCCAAGGCAGAAAAACAACAGCAAGATCAGTGCCAGACCACACCAAGACAACACCACACAGCCACCAATAAAATTACACATTTAAAGTTAACTGTCGATACATGGGTAAGGATAAAAGTTACAAATCACATTGCCAAATGTGGTTGTATCCAGCACAAATCTTCTGCTTCAGAATATTTTGAAAGGAAGATGTACACAGCACGATGTAAAGCAGGGGTGAGGAACGTCCGGCCCGCGGGCCGTATGAGGCCCGCGAAGTCATTTGGTGTGGCCCTGCCAAGGCAACCGCAGGCGGGACTCGAAATTCAATAAATCTCGGAGCAAACCTGGAAAAGCAGTTGCGAGTAGCAGCAACATCATCAATACCAGCTAACATCACACACGCCTCGCCCAAAGAGAAGCAGTTCCAGCCATCAAATTAGGGGTGAGTTAATTAAATGTTTGACCAAATGTAACGGGCTAATTTTTAAGTTGATAATTTAGTGTGGCCCGCGAATGATGTTATAAATATCCAAATGGCCCTTGGCAGAAAAAAGGTTCCCCGCCTCTGATGTAAAGGGAAGAAACGAGGTTGTTCCAAACCATTGGTATTGCAACGCCAAAGGCATCGTCACCTATTCCAATGATTGTTCTTGGAATATTTGAAAGGCAAGTGGATGGGCGTCTTAGGGCCCTCGGGTTTGACTAACGGGGTTCATGTATGAGCGAGGTCGAGCGCAGGTTTGCCAACAATACGGAGTTAAGCCGAACACCTCACTCAACAGCCAAACACAATCATTCACACACACACACTGCAATGCTTTAGCAGATTGAGTTTAGATCTGGAGGTAAGGGGCCGTCCATAAATGACGTCACGCACCTAGGGGGGGGGGGGTGGTCAGACATTTGTGACGATGTGTGACGAGGGGGGGGGGGTGAGAAATGTGACGTCACATCAAAATGCGCAACTTTAAATAAATATAGACAACACGTTCTACTTAATTAAATAGACTTTTTAATAAAATGTTTTCTCCTACAACATCAGATTGCAGCGGCACATTAAATACGCACTACAATGACAATAGTTTAAAGCGATTTGAAGCATGTTTTATTTGGGGGGGGCAGAGCTTTGTGACGTCATATTTGAGGGGGAGGGGGTCTGACTTTTTGTGACGCCGTGTGACGAAGGGGGGGGGGGTCAAAAATCGTCCCAAATCGCGTGACGTCATTTATAGACGGCCCCTAAGACCGCGTGACTTGGCAACAGCTAGAACACTGGAGGCAAACAACCCCTTCCATCACTGCGTTGTGAATGATCCAACGCAGAAGATCCACTGGGGTTTGATCTTCCATTAGGCTGGCTCGTGGTCCACCCTAAACCAGATCCACTCCACGAAGCGTGGCAGTCGATGTGGATGATAACTGATGATGCACAAATGGAAATTGTTAAACTTCCCAATAGTGGTGTGTGACTGCATACCTCTCAGACCCTGATCAGTGCCCTACCTTATTTCAGACCAATTCAGACCCTATTGGTCACCCCGTGCCCTTATAAATCTCAACGTTCATCAAACAAAGTCCCATCACAAGGGAGAAACACAAATATATATTTTGCCCGTATTAAAACGGCTGTACGCCGTCTGGACCTGAAAATTGCTCAATTACCCTGTACAAGAATAATAGGGGTTTCCCCTTTTTTCTGGCAACAAAACTGAAACCTTTTTTTTTACAAGGAATCATGTCTGCATTAACCACAACACTTGTGGTCAAAATGCAAACAAAAAACACACTCCGATAATATATGCATTATCCTTGAAATAGATATTGCATATATTATCAGTGTTTTTTTTTGGAATTTTGACCACAAGTATTGTGGTTAATGCGCACATGATTCCTTGTAAAAAGGTTTCAGTTTTGTTACCAGAAAAAAGGGGGAAAACCCCTATTATTATACTTTGGTACTGGCAAATGAGGTCTAATGTTACCCTGTACAAGAATACGGAGTGAACCCTATGGGTTGACAGCTATATGCGACTGTGATCGTACAGGACAGACCCGTACAACACGTCACGACGCAATTCCCCGATCCACAATAACACGAAGGAGACACCACGGCGACACACAACTCCACTACTGCTCCTGAGAGGCGTCTGTCTGGGCTTTACCACCTGAATGTGAAAGCAGCCGGACTAAAGAAATTGGATGGATCTGGAGGTAAAACCTCTGATTTGGCGGTCGCCCATCAGGGCACGGGCGGTAAGGCTCGAGGCAATGGGGGAAAAACCTCTGATCTGGTCGCCGTGCCGCATCTGGAGATAAAAAAAACAGATTCCTGCGGAGGGAGCTGGTAGGAACGTTGGGTTGCTCGGTCAATGGCCAGGGTCAACGGCGGCGTGGTGTATTCCGCAAATATGGCCGACTGTGAGGGTGGGCACAAGCCGGCGTGAGTAGGTTAAACGTTGAGTTTTATAAGGACACCACGGGGTGACCAGCCCCTCCCCACCCAGCCCCACCCCTCCCACCCCCCACCCAGCCCCTCATGACCCTCCACACCCAGCCCCTCCCCACCCAGCCCCTCCCCACCCTCCACACCCAGCCCCTCCCCACCCAGCCCCACCCTCCCCACTCAGCCCCTCCCCACCCTCCCCTCTCCACCCAGCCCGACCCTTCCATTTTTTGATGCACGACGGACGGACGGACACAATAATCCCCTGTGGGCTGGTGGAACCAGGTGGTTCCTATCAGTAAAACCTCTGATCTGGTTGCCGTGCCGCATCTGGAGGTTAAAAAAACCTCTGATCTGGCGACCTTGTGCTCGTCTCGCGTGCCCCCCCCCTCCCCCAACCCCGCGAGCTGGAGGTAAAACCTCTCTGCTGGCACCGGCGGCGAGCACGCGCAGTCGGCGCCGCAGCAGCGGGAGGAGGAGTAGCGGCGCGGCAGTCGTCAGCGCCATGGGGGACAGCATCCCGCTGTACCCGGTGCGCGCCCACGGGCGCCAGGGCCGCGGCCTGCGCAGCGCGCACGACTCCAGGTGACCGGGACCGGCGCGGCCGCTAGGACGAGACTCGGGGAGGCCGCGGGACTCCGGGCGCCGTTCGACTCCGGCCGCCTGCCCGGGCGCCGCGCCGCGTGTGTTTGTTTCGTGTCAGCGCTCGTGCGTGAGAGGCAGAGGAGGTGGAGGAGGAGGTGGAGGGGGAGGGCTGGGCTCGTGAATTGGCACCAGCAAGGCGCGGTGGCCGAGTCAGGCCCAGGGAAGAGGAGCCCCGTGGTGTTGTTGTTTTAGGGCGTTGCGATTTGGTAGTCCGTATAGTCCGAGCGCGGCGTCCGATTGGGTGCGGTGGTGTCACGTGAGCGCGCTGCGGCGAATCGCGCGCTGCGAAATTGCGTGGCTGCGCCTATGCAGTGTGGGTATTGTAATTAGAGGCTTTGTGTTTGACAGTCGTGTCATTCAGAGGCTCCGGCTCACTCAAGTCATTCACCATGTAGTCATTCACTGAGTCATTCACCGCTTACTCATTCACTCAGTCATTCACCATTTAGTCATTCACCATTTAGTCATTCACCATTTAGTCATTCACTCAGTCACTCACCGTTTAGTCATTCACTCAGTCATTCACCATGTAGTCATTCACTCAGTCATTCAGTCAGTCATTCACCATTTAGTCATTCACTCAGTTATTCACCATTTAGTCATTCACTCAGTCATTCACCATTTAGTCATTCACTCAGTCATTCACCGTTGAGTCTTTCACTCAGTCATTCATCATTGAGTCCTTCAGTAATTTAGTTCATGTAGACGTACAGCCCTTGTGTCAATCCACGCCATGTGGGGTTATGGTTTCTTATCCGTCGACGCGTGGTAGTGAAAGCGGAGAGCATAGTGTTGGAACATAGTGCAGTACAACAATGGATGACGATGCACTTCCCTCTGCTGCCCACCACGTATCTCCCTCGAAGCCTATAACACCTGCTATGCATGATTGTCACCCATCCAAGCTCTATCCGGTAGCGTTAGTGGGGCTACCCGATTGTGTAGGGAATTCATCGATTACTCTGCCGATTATCTGTTCAGTTGATCGACTCTTCATATAACAGGAAAAAAAGTTGGGAAAATATTTCCTCTGATTCCAAATGTGCTGCTGGACGGGAGGTGTTGGGTGAGGCTTGGTGAAGTCATTGGTATCATCAGCTGCGTCACACTGACTCAGAATCAGAATCTTTATTTATCCTGGAGGAATCCGATGAGCTATAAAGTTATTTTTCCAGTAGGGGCGGGTCAGCAAGTTGCAACAGCAAACACTGGGCGAGGCTTGGATGGGGGGTTCCAGCCTTCGAAAGGCTGGATTTCAGAGGAGATGCAATTTTTAAAGGTGGTCGAGTAATGGAACCCCAAAAGTAGTCAATTATAAGATGTTGATTAGTCTGCCGAGTTGACTAATTTGGCCACAGCTACTCCATTCGATTCATTATTCCATTAACCATGAAGGCATCGATTCAACCAACACTCGGGCGGGGTCCTTTGCTTACATCAGGGGTGGGGAACCTTTTATAACATCATTCGCGGGCCATACAAAATTAGCAACTTAAAAATTTGCCTGTTATATTTGGTCAAACATTTAATTAACTCACCCCTAATGCGATGGCTGTAACTGCTTCTCTTTGGCGAGGCGTGTGATGATGTTAGCTGGTATTGATGATGTTGCTACTCGCAACTGCTTTTCCAGGTTTGCTCCTAGATTTATTGAATTTCGAGTCCTGCCTGCGGTTGCCTTGGCAGGGCCACACCAAATGATTTCGTGGGCCTTGTACGGCCCGCGGGCCAGATGTTCCCCACCCCTGGCTTATAGCCTAGTAACAGTGATGCCCGTGCCATGGTGAGACCAGGGTGGTCGTAGCTCTGATTCACACCATTCTGTGTCACAGAGAGCCTCACTGCTGAGCTCCTTCAGAAAGGGGCCGGCATGGGCCAGGTTCTGAAGCAGTTTGCTTTGCCTTTGGGAGCCTGACACAGTGTGGGGTAACCACGTGTAGCGGAGAACACCCAATTCCCAGAGAAAACCCACATGTGGTAGGGGGAGCTGGCCAATATCCTAAAATAGGAGCACAGAGCTTGGGCGAATGTCGGCTTCCTTCCTGCTTGTCTGTGATTTCCCCCACCTCTGAATCATCCTCCACTCAGAGGGTAAATGAAAACGGTGTGCGCTATAGATTCTATATGATTATAACACTCAAATTCCACACCACACTTGGAAGCATGTTCCGTGCTGCCTGCAGAAGCCGCCATGTCATTGCTTAGCAAATGAGCAGCTAGCACACATCACGACTTATCCCTGAATGATCCGCCAACCCCCACAGGCTGCATCACCTCACCCGCACCCATCGATCACTACACCCAGCGGTGAACGTTTTGTGTTGAATTTAATGGCATGAATTGCAGTATTTGAGGTGCTGGCGGCCCCATGCCACTGTGGACAGAAATCACCGCTCACAATCAGGAAGGCTGTGAATTCATGTCTCAATCGGAGGTGACCTTCGGGCATCATTTTTCGATGGTCAACAAAATTAGTAGCGCTAATTTGTGGTTGTTCTAATGAGACACTGGCCGTCGTCACAGTAATGTGCAATTTCCACCACTGGTTCAGCGCCGCCAACTTGGATTCGAGCCACGCCACGGTCTTGCTCAAATTGAGCTGTGGCATAAGTGACACACGGTGGCATGCTGCTACGCGCGATTATATCTGGGTGTGTTTTCTCCAGTATTAGGCAGCTGGCTGTGTGAAGCACAGACTGGCTCGGCGATGAGCGTGCACACCTCTGGGATGATCATCTGCACTCTCAGCCGTCGGCCAGTAACACGTTGCTGTGCTCTGCTGCCTCAGGTTGACCAGGTTTTGCTAATGTGGTTTCACATGATTAATCTGAGCTTCCGTCTCGATAGATGCTTGCTCAGTTTTGTCGTATGTGACCATTATATAAAGTCAGCAAATTCCACTTGTAGTAATATTACTGCCGTCATAAATAATCATTACAGCTTTGTGTACACAGTTATTCATCTGTGTTTTGGGGTCTTGAATGCAATACATCTGTTCAGAAGCGTTGAGTGTGGTTGATACACTCTGTGAACAACTGAATCGAAAAAAAACACCTAAATGTTTTCACAAAGAGGAATTTCTTGCTGACTTGTGCATACTGGACATGTGTGAAATAGACCATCGGATTCCTCCAGTCTAAATAAAGATTCGGATTCAGATTTCTAATGCAATTATAACGCTCAATAATTCCCTCGGTGCGCCGTTCTAATTCTCTTGGCAATTGTTTGTAAAATTACTTAACTTGCGCCCGGTCAGCTCAGTAGCCAGATGTGATGTGTCCAGGAGGGGGATTTTCAGATGTACCTTGTTTAGATTCATCGTCAAGACACAGCATTATTGTTATCATTATTTTAGAAGTGCTCCGTGCAGCATTATGGAAAGCATCTGTGGGCATCAAACATTTGGCTCGGTGAGTCTCATGCCTGGTGAACTGTCCTGCTCGAGGGATCCATATCCTCAAGGCATCTGGCTCCTATAGGCCCTGGTGGAAAACCCCAAGCCTCCGGTTGCTGTGCAACTCACCACTGCACCAGTCGGCATGGAGTTGGCTATTTCTGTATTTTCACCAGCTTCTGTTTGGTGTAGATGTGAAATACACTGTCAGATTAATATACAATAGGATAGTGTGTGGTGTATGTATATACACATATATATACACACACACACCAACCACTCACGAACGCAATTGGACAAACTTTTAAAAGGACCCACCTAAAAATGTTTTGGGACTTGGGCCATGATAAGTAAATGTTCTTCCATACGGCAGTGTGGCTTGCAACGGTATATATACTCTGTCGGCGAAGTTGCTGAGCCAGTTAGGGGCTCTGGGTAAATAATGGGCGTTATTAGTATTACTACCAATTCTTGTCATGTCCACAATTACTCGTAAATCCAGTTCTCGGTTGCAAGAGAATTTTAAAAATGATCTTTGTGGATTCTTACCGTGGGTTAAACAATAGTATATTCACCCAACCCGATCGAACCACTTCACCTTATCGTCAGTGCTGTCATCATCACCATCACGATCGTTTCTACTAGCGCCCTTCACATCCTGGGTTCTGTCTGGCGGTCGTGTCAACAAATGGGAGAGAGCGAGGAAATGAACGTCGGGCATGACAGTGTGCAGTGCTTGCACGTGCTCCCCACCACAGCCGGTAATTCGGCTGTGGGTCATTTGAACTTTACTCCCTTAACACCCCAACATGAACGCACATGGGGCCCTCCCCGCTATCGCGACTGACGTCAGCTGGGCTGTAATGTTATTTTCCTAAGAGGGGCCACACGTTGGGAATTCACTGAAAAAAACAATTGGATCAGTGGTCTTGTGATATAAATAGCTACATAACCACTGTACGTAGTGCTTGCGTATAAAATACATGTAAATACATTGCGTGCATGTTAAGTTTGTATTTATCCACAGTACATGTGTGTAAAGTGGTATTACAATACGTATGTCAATTGTGCACGTATGTATCTGTTCAGTCACAGCATCGCGCTGTGAGAGTCAACGCATGCTCTCATGTGAAGTCACTTCGCACCCATTCATTTCCTCTGTCTCGTCTTCGTAACTCCTATACAAAATATGACATTTGTCAGTTTCACTCGTGCCTCTGGGTATTATTAATGTGTGTATATTCACGAGCGCTGGGTGCGAGGTTCCGCTGCAGGGCAATGAAGAACACGTGTTCAAAACAACAGCATGATTGCAGAGAGCATGTTTTAGTCATGTGACGCCTTGTCCTGTTAGCTTGGGTAGTGCGGTGTAGATGTTTACACTTCACGGCTCTGAAACATCGCAGGGTCCTGCCAGGCATCGATCGAAATTAATCTTTCTCTGCAGAGATAATGTCGCGTTTGTAAAGACGATTGTTTCCTACCTTTCGCGATCATCAGAGGTGAGCGCTTGTCAAGTTACCGCCAGTTTGATGTAGCATCCGTGTACAGTTCCAGACAAGTGACGTGTATTGTTTGTTGTTTTGGGTAAGTATCAGTGGTAGGAATGGAAGCGTGCAGTTATGAAGTGCCTTTATTGTGAATCGCATCAAAGCGTTTCTTGGAACGAGCACGTGTGCGCCAGCCAGATGATCAAGCCGTGGCTTCTCCGGCTCGTGAGCCAGTCTTCCCCGGCTGGACTCGGCAATTCCCCAGCCGTCCGATGATCGTTTCTGCCGGCGATTACTGAGCGGTGCGTATTTGGCCACGAAGTGGACTGTATAAGGCCATGACCAATTGCTGGCTGGTTTTCTCCCTCGCCTGTTATGCAGGAGGTCGTGGGTTCGATCCCGATATTTGGAGTTTGCATGTTCTCCCCGTGGTCGCGTGGATTTTTCTCCAGGCACTCCAGTTTTTCCCTCCACGTTTGGAATCAACATGCGCTTTGAGTATTTGACTGACATACATTTCCACGTGATAAGCCACTGTGTTGAGATGTCATTTGTGGCCAGGTCGCTTCTGAAAAAGAGCTATATAGATCAGGTGGGCCTTACCTGGTAAAATGAAAATAGTAAAATATGATATGACAAAGAATTATGACCAATGTATAGCTTTAGGATGTTTATTTATTTGGCATACGGCCAAGTGGCTTGGCGGTAGAACGAGGGGGTCTCGGTCGGTGTTGCGAGTTCAAATCCTGGTTGGGGTGTTGACTCAGCCCACCATTCCTCTGGGGTCGATAAAATAGGAACTACTTTGTGGGGAAGTCAACAGAGGTTGTCCTATGAATAGATTCACTCCTGCTATAGGAATGTGGAATTTCCACCACTTTCTCAATGCTGTAGACAGGAGTTGGGCTCGAATGCCTCTGCCCAATAGAGCAGGAAATCAAGTGCTTGACAATTGTCTCGTGGTGCACAGCAGAGTTGCTGCCTGACATGCCGGCTCTGTTCATCACTGCTGGCGCCCACTGTTAGCAGGGCTGGGAGAAGGTGCAACGTGTGTGTGCGACGATAGAGATGCTGATGGGGATGACCGGGAGACACACACACTGTACACATGCACAGCAGGTCGGTGAGCATCATCTCTCTATCGTACGGCTGCTGATGTAGATGCAGAGCAACAACCGCAATGTCACATTCAGGTGGTCAAGCCAGACAACCGCGTCCGGAGCAGTGGCGTGTTAGTCGCCGTGATGTCTCCTTCGTAACTGTGGATTGGGCATTGCGTCATTAGACGTTGTGTGGTCTGTTTTGGATGGCCACAGTCGCACCCTGGAGAGTATTATTTTCTATTTGTGCATCAGGCATCCGCACCGCCTGCCATGGTTTGTGCAGTGGATGCGGTTTAGGGTGAACCATGAGCTTCGTGGAAGATCAAACCCAGGGATTTTCTGCGTTGGGTCTTTCGCAAGGTGGTGTTTGGTCGAGAGTTCTTTTGAACTCCATTCAACTTTCCAAGCTTCATTAGGGTTGAATTCGCATGGTTTAAAGTGAAATGCATGGGTTAAAAAAGGCTTCGGTGACTTCATGAGCTGACACAACACATTTGCGTAGCTCATCACAGCATTTTGGCTTATTAAAGTAGTGTCGAGTATTAATAGAGTTGGTCAGCTGAGCCAATTTCTCGCCGTGCCGTTAGAGTGCGGATGGACACCCTCCCCCTCGTCGTCTGCGTGTCGGGCGCGCTGCCTCTGCGCGCCACTGCGGTTGTGTCCGCGGTGACTCTTCAACACCACCACTCTCACCACTCTCACCACCACTCTCACCACCACTCTCACCACTCTCACCCCACAGTGGACTTCATGCACTGGGCAACGTTGTTTGCAACAGCAGGCTACTGTGCTCTGCTGTCACGGCGGTTACAACAAACGTGAACGAATACCTACAGCTAAGCTGCACAATACTAGTCGTCATTTGGGGATACTAGCCCTGCCATAGTAGTGTGGAATTTTTAATACTGGCGAAGAACGTCGACTCATTTGGGAAGGGGTGTTTATTAAACGTGGCGGTTACAGTGTCGCTGCATTTTCCTTGTGTGGCAAGTAACCTCGCCCTCATTGTGCTCCCACGTGGTGGAGTCAACGACATTGCATCGAAGAAATGGATTGGTCCTGTAATAATTCATTCTCCCGAGTAGTATCTGCTGTTGAGGGCAGAGTGTACAGGCCACGGTGACCTGCATGGCTCCTTTTAAAACAACCACCCTTAATTAACATGTAATAACAATGTAGCATGCGGCGTTAAATAGATAGCCGGACAGTGTGTAGCAGTGCTGGTCGCTGAGCCAGCTTGCTCGGAGGTGGCGGTTCAACTCCCTTCGTCCCCACCCCAATTCATCACTGAGAGGCGTTGTCAGCCACATGCCATATCGGTGATGGTCAACTGCCCGGTAACGTCACTTAAAGTCGTTGGCCGTTGTGAGTCCGTGTCGGAAATCTCTCGTTTTCAAATATAGCACGAGAACACCAATGACACGGAGTCGTGTCCAGAGTTACTTAGAGGAGATGCAATGAATCATGTTAATCCTGTAAAAGGATCATGTGTGTTTAACTCGAGACTGAATGACAGGGCCATAGTGGTGTAATCACAGAATTAAGGTCAGAGGTGAAGTAAAACAGTGGGGCAGGACAGGCTGTGGTTTTTGTCTGTGTTTAGTTAGTGCGCGTTGCAGTGATACAGAGCTCAGCACGTGGAAGTGACTCCTTTCTCCAGGCGGATGACGTCCATCTCTGTTATTTACATGATGAGCTTCAGGAATCCACTCTGGAAGAAAACAGCATTTTGGGTCAAATCTGGAAAGGAAGGTCTATCGTTGGTCGAATTCAGCAGAGATGTTATTATTTAACCATCCTAATTGTGATGCTTGTCAATAAAACAACCTGTTAATGCATCTTGCCAGATCTTGGAAGCTGAGCAAGGTTGAGCCTGGGTAGTACTTGGATGGACGAGCGCCACGCGTTACCGGCTGCTTTAAGCTATGAAGCTGTGGAGCTGCATAGTGGGAAGCAGATGCCAATGCAGCAAAACACATTATTGTACTCTACTCATGTGCTGCCAGTTCCGTGCTCCAATACCGTCACCCATCCACACTCACCAGCGTGGTAAAGAATGGTCAGAAAACCCCCATGACCTGCATAGTCAGGGGGAGGCCTTCACCCACCAGAGGATTAACAAAAGTTGCTGACCATGAATTCTTTGGTCTATGACAGCAGATCTGGGACGATTGCCCGCCGATCAGCCGTTGCTTTGAGACTGGACGGCGTGGTGCGAGCTAGACGGACGTTGCCTCGGATGTTTGGGGGACCGGGCTTGGGTGGATGCAACACCGGTGCTCCGTAAACATTTTGTCCCAGCCAGCGTTCATCGGGAGGAGGAACCGTGCTCCAGCGGATGAGCGGTTGCTACCTCTGGGAGCTCTAACGGGCCCTGCTCGGGAGTGGGGGGGGGGGGATGGGGTAGGCGGGTTTGGCCGGGGGGCACTGTTGGCAGAACACTTTGCATGGACAAAAATTAGCACAGTTGGCTACGTACGGTGTGGTAGAAGTTCAACATGGATACATACGCACCGGAACACCACAACTTGGAGGGCCGCTCAGCTATTTACACAACCCATCAGCACGCGGGGAGTCAATGACACGAGGACTACTTTGTGGGAAACCAGCAGTAGTTGCCCTGTGGAGAAGATCTCCGCCCCCTCGCCATGACAATGAGGAATTGACAACATGTGCATGCACGCGCTAATGGAGTCGAGCGCCAACGCCAGTTCACGTTTTGCTTATCTTGATTTAAAAACAGATTTTTTTTTATTTAGGAGAGAACACTCAAAACGTGAGCAGCCAGGCCCAAGGCAGACCATCGATCGAGCGTGATGAGACGTGTCACAAGCCGGCTTTGTGTGGTGGCCACCTTGCTACCACAGGCCTGCGTGCGCAAGTTACAATGCGGCCAGTTTAAAATCTCGATCCGCACGCTTCCCACGTGGGCAGCGTCTACCCCACGAGCCCGGCGCCGCGGCACGATCGTCGTCGGTTCGCCGGCACGCAACGCTCGTTAACGCAGACTCTCCGGCATCGGCCAGGGTGGCGGGCGGGCCTGGCGCCACAGGTGGGCCTGGGCGTCACGGGGATCGATACGGAATCGTCCCCCGCGGAAAACGCAGAGCGCCGCCGTTGCCGGCGCTCACCCCCGGCGCGCCGCACACGGCCCCGCCTGCGTGAGGTCGCGCGCTGCCGGGGAATTAGGGGCAGAGCGCGGCCGCTGTCTGGAGCAATTCCCTCTACAGCCGCCCTGCCGGGTCTCCCACCGGGCAAGCGCTCGCTCCGAGAGCTGCTTTTTTGACGGCGCTGTCGTCGGTTTCCCGGAAACGCGGCGGCCTCGAGTCTTCCTGCTGCGTTTGTCAAACCGATAAGTGAAGCGGGCTGCTGGCGTGCCGTGTCGCTCGGGCGACGTGCAAGTGAAGAAAGCCCTCGGGGGGGAGAGGACGATCCGCGATCCGTCTCCGGGAGCCGGCCAGGCCTTTTGCGCGCCGATTCGCGGAACGCTCGCACCGGGCGACGATCTGCGCACGCAACTCGACACCGGCGGTAGCGACGGTGTCAACGCTGACGCGGCGCTTCACGTCAACTCAACACTTCTGGTGTCCGTGCTGGAACATCTTCTCAGTGGGTGGAGGATAGCCGTGGGCGCAGTTTCACATCCCACAGCGATTAGTCACGCGAGTGGGAATCGCCAGTGCCTTTTATTGTTGCCCCTGGACAAATCACCCGAATCGCCCCCGAATGGGTGTGACCTCATCGAATATTGCAAGCTAAGCAGGGTGCCGCCCGATTACTCCTCGACTGGGTGGCTGTCGGGGCTTGCCAGGTGTTGTAGGCGCAGGGGCTGCGGAGTGGATGGAATATGGAAGTGTTGAGTGTCACCACCGCCCGGCTAATGCGTGGTGGGTTCTCTCTCGAAGGTTCTCCGGTTTCCTTCCCGCAGTATGGGAAGGTATATCGCTGCTGTGTCAGTGAGCCTAAGTAACAAATAACAGCTTAATTACAACGCAGGGTTGTACATGAAGGCGTGATCTATTATCAACGAATTTACTGTACAATTAGACAGCGGTTTGGGACGGGTAATATAACCACGCACCGTAGGATAGCGGTTAGCGCTACGCTGCGCTACGAACCCGGCGACCCGAGTTCGATTCCCGCTCACGGCCAACACCACAGTGACGATTATCAGAACCGGTCCTGGGCCTCCCCTAGGTGGACTCAACCTCAAATGAGTCCCTGGTGCGGTGCGTAAACGTCACCACTAGCAAGACAAAGGCGGCCCAGGTGTGCCCCCGCCACTCGGCTGCGATCGTTCTAGAAGCTCCCTGCCGTGGTCCTTAGTCCACTTCTGGAGGTCCCTGTACTCGGTGTATGCGAGAAGAGCACGCAGGTGCCCTGCGCACCATCGCTGAGCTTTAGCAACTGACTCGTGTGGGCCGTGCCTCATGTGAGGGCCGCAACGGATAATATCTCTACGACACCGTTATGGACACCCTCTTAAGAACAGGGTTTTTTTTTTACCGAGTTCCACAAGAAGCTCATTTAGTTGAAACATTCGGAAGTTCATTGCTCATCAGCGACAGTCGAATACCCGTTATTTGAAATTGATATTCTGATGGCTTATTTAGCTGCTGCTCGTCATGTGGCTTCTAAGTGATTAGCCAAGTAGTAATCGGGCGTGACCTTGCCGAGCTTCCGATATTTGAAGAGATCACGCCCATTAGGGGGCTTTTAGAAAAAAAGAATCGCCGAGGTTTTGTAGAAACTGCTCAGAGGGGCACTGCGTGTCCCAGTGGTAGTGATAATAATACTATAAATAACACTCGAAGTGTTATTGTACAGCAGAGCCATTCACACAAACTGCATCTCACAGCGCCTTGCACGAGCCGCAGCTCGCCGAGGCGTGTAAATTTGGATGTATTTTCAGACAATTAATGATGAGTGTTTATACACGTGGGAGGAACCGGAGCACCTGGAGAAAACCCACGCGTTCTAGGGGCAACAGAGTATCACATACAGATGGAACAGATGGAGATTAGTTCACACTTGATGGTCCGCTTTCTCCTGGCTAGCCAGGGTATGGTGCCACCTCGACAGCCACGGTAAGGTAATTTTGGAACATTTGTGCGATCCACCTTCTTTCGTATGGCATATGGGTGGGGGGAAGCAACACTTTGTGTAAGATGTCATAATCCAATATTAAGGTCTTTCAACCAATCCAACGCGGCGTTAGACTCTCTACGGATTGCGGCGATGCCGCCAGGGTGCGCGGCGTGGACGGCGGCACTCGTCGTTGATGCGTTTGGTGGTTTTGGGCTTTTACCACGGTCGCAGTTTGGCGATTCTTTGACTTTCCATTAATGTGACGACGTGGTACGACGCGCATCTCCCGTGCCGCGTCCGAGCGCGGTTCGGTGCAGTCCACAGCCATCGTGAGAGGGATCCAGCAAAACTCTCGCTGTCTAGGGGGTTGCGTGCAGCAGCGCCGCCAGCGCTACCTGGCTACGCGCGATGGCAACGGAGCCGGTTTACAGCCCCTCGTGGTTCACTGTGGCCACCTGGCAAGTTTGGCAGGGAATTGCCCAGCACGCTGTGTCGTGGAAGGAGCGTGTTTAAGAACGGACATTGACCGATAAAATGGAGAGGATAAACAACACCCTGGGGCATCGCTCACCAGCACGTGCCGTTCAGTGGCAGTCACGGCTCGGTGTTCAAGTTGGCATCGCACGAAACACGATGCTGAACGTACAAATACTGCCTCTGAAACTAAGCGTTTAGTTTGTGTTCAGTTTGTTGTCGTTCCCCCCTCACCTCCGATTAGCACGGTTGGCTAAGTACGGTGCAAAAGACGTCCAACATACATACACACTCTCACCCGTGGGATCTCGCCTGGTGAAATATCGCAATTAGTTACCCAAACCATTTCATCTGCAGTGGCATGCGCTGAAGGTTGAAGATGCTGTTTTGTATGAATAGCCATTTGTTTAAAAAAAAACATTTTCCCATTGGCACACAAACGATACTGCTCTACTCGACACTGTGTTACATGGTACAGATATCTCTAAACAAGCCCAGGCAAGTGTTCATGTGTAGTTCACTTCGCTATCTGTGGCTGAAAGCGTGTTGTTTTAAGACGGATAGACGGGAAGGTTTCTGTGCATCCCAAAAGCCTCAGCGCTCTGCTTGTGGAGGACGATTTGAGTCAGCGCCATGCAGGTTCTGCCTTTTCATTCCGTGCTCCCGCCCTGAATTAAACCAGGTTCCCCAGTGCGAGAGCGTTTGATGCTTTCAGCATGGGTCACCAGCCACCGCGCAGAAAGGCTTTTGTGGAAATCTTGTTTCATGCTAAATTTGGCCTGCCTCAGTGCCGAGCGTTACGCAGCACGAAGGCTCACAGCAAACCACTCGCCCCCCGCTTGCCCGGTTAAAGACCAGCTGGTGCGATGCTGTGAGAGCCGTCCTGGGAGGCAAGATGTCAGATTTTTCAATGGGATCTGACGGAAGGAGGGGCCCAGAGGCGAGGTGTAGAGGCGTCTCCAGCATCGTCTCTGTCGACCTCTTGACCCTGACGCGGCACCGCGACAAGACGGCTTCAGTTTGCTCTGCTGCAATTTGCAGCTCGCGCACTCCTCTGCGTGAATGTCGTGGAAACCTCTGAGCGATCGATAGTGTTATGAACGTCGTTAAGTTACTAATAACGCTACTACCTGTGTGTTTACTCGTGAGGGAAATGCTAATCGATCGCACGTGCAGAGTAAAACGGTTTTCAGCAAATGTTCGATCAATTCTCACAATGCGACTGCTTTAATGAATGTAAATCTTTTTTCTTTCTTCTGTTCGTTTAAAAGTAAACCCAGAGCGGGCTGTGACGCGGCCCGGCGGCAGCGCCTTCACCGCCCCTTGCAGACGTTTGTGGTTTTAACCTGGCAGGCCACCCCGGTTATTACTTCGGGCGTATTAATCAAAAAGTTCGTCACGCCGTCTGCTTCCTAGTGGACGTTGAGGTTCCCATGGCGTGATTCGAAATGAGGAGGCCGTTTTGTGCCGGCATGATGTTCCGAATTTGCTAATATTTGAGAATTCACCCTGAAAATTACTGAGTTGGGATTACGCAGAGCAGCAGTCGTCACCCCCTACCTGCGGACGGATGCCCACTTGCAGGCAAGATGCCGGAGTCGCCTTGTGGCAACGCGGAGACCAACTGCCGATGCGGGCGCTCCGTGCACATTTGAGATAAGATGCCGATGACGCAAGGCAGGCGCTGCAGAGTTTGCCGCGGCATTTAAGGAACGCCAAAGTGAATGAATGCCACCGAGCAGCGGTCGTCTCCGGTGGCGGTGCCGAGCCCCCGTGGTTTATATTTCACACCGGAGCCAGCCTCCATGCCACAGCTGCCTCCGCAGTCTCCCCCATTGGGAGCAGCCTCACCAGGTGGTGGCTCAGCCCCACGACCTCATCCCATGGAAGATAATGGGCAAAATCGACCCTGCCAGGGAACCGAACTCATGGTCTCATGAATGAATGAGCTCCACGCGCTGTTAATACGTTACACGCAGCCGTACATAATTTACGCGTTACTTATAGGCATACATAATTAATTGCGGAATTAAATTCGGCGAGATAGCCATGAACTCGTGGTCCGCTAGCTGTGGGTTATTTTAATGTTTGGAACGTGGCGAGCAGTTTGCCATTGTGGCGTCCACTTCACGGGGAAGTGTTGCACTCTGTGAATTCTCCCGCGGGAGTCACGGCTGGGAGGATGACAGCAGGCAGAGGCCCAGCGGCGTATTAACTGACGGGTGAGATGCTGCAGCTGCAGCCAGGTGATCGTAGCCATCGTTATTCCGCTTGTTCACCCAGGAAAGGCCTTGCTGAGTCTCAAGACTTTTTCAGGAGGGTCCTGCCAAGTTTTCGCACTGGTGGGGGTGGGGGGGTTGCGATGTTGCTATGCGTAATCTCAGTTTAATAATTTGTAGGTAATTTTTTCTGCATTGGGATATTTGGCCAAGACCGGTTGCATTGTGTTTTTTTTTTATTCTTGGGTCTTTCGGTAAAGTCACGTAGATAGGTTCAAAGAAAATAACAAAAAATAACAAAAAACTACGACGTTTCGATCGCAACACAAGCGGTCGCGATCGAAACATCGTGTTTTTTTTTTAACCTATCTACGTGACTTTACCGAAACACCCAAAAATAGGAATTCCTGCGGTCACGAAAGCTTTAAGGTCAAGATTGTGTGTTTTGTTCAGCTATGGGAGGAAACCAGAGAACACAGAGAAATCCCTTTCAGAACAGGAGGACATACAAATGCCACGCAGAAAGGCGCCCGAGTCAGGAAACTAACCCAAGCCCTTCTTGTTGTGAGGCACGGGTGTCACCAATGCGTAGCCCTGCTGGCTTGTCAGAAACCGTAAACTGGGTGAGCTTGGGGAACTCGTGATCGAGGTGACTGGACGAGTATTTTGAAATGTCGTGCGCGCATTTGTGCAACCGTCTGCTGCTGAAGCAGCCTCTTGATTGATTTCCACACACGCTGCTACGCACCAACAGATTTGCTGCCCACAGCCCAGAGCACATTTGTACGAGTGGTCACATTCGTGTGCGGCGTTCCTTTCGAAAGCGTGTGTCAAAGTCTAAACGTCCAAAACAACCTCTGCGGTGAAATATATTTTGGGCTGGTTTTACTTGTTCTTACATGTCGGCGTAATGCGTCACCGTGGTCATGTGGTGGGTGGCGGTGATGACACGTCAGTTAATTTCGTCCAGGTCACTCACGGGGTCCCTCGATGCTCCCGTCAGATGCACTCAGAACCTGGGTTCGAGCCCGGGGTTCACTGCGTTGAGATGATCCGATATCCACACAACTTGTTAGCGTTCTTGACTTTTGATCAAAGGGTTTCTCAACTGCTGGAGACAAATAACCAGTGCTAAAAGGATGGATAGAACCAGCCATAAAGGGTAGCATGCGTGTCCCTTGCCCTCCCCTGCCGATGATATCACAGTGTATGATGTATTGCTAATGCAATACATCCGATGTTGGAAAGTATTGCATAATGACATGAATATTCATGTTTTGTGTTCCTTGTTTAGATTATATATGGTCGTTCATGAATTTAAAGCAAACAATACATGCATTGATAATTAAAAAAAGGATACTATTGACGTTCGTTGACAATTTACCTTGATTTAATAATACAGAAAACCCTTCCCTCTCACGAGTGGTAGCAATTGCGGTTTTGCGCCAAATTTATTGAGGTACACTTCACCGATCGCACCTCTCTGGCTCCACCATTCGCGGGTGACCGCGAGATTCCTGTATGCACTGTATCTGTACTGCTCGCGATGATGCTGCTGCTGCCGCGGAAGGACACACACGCCGCTGTACGCGGATACTGTACAGTATTGTTCACGACTTGAAAAGGAAAATCGTTGTATACATTTACCATACAAATTATATTTAACAATAGAAAATACGAATCATATTTTTCATTCAAAATACTTCCTGTTTAATGTTTGAGTTGATGTAGAGTGACGTAAGGCAACAGGAGGGGTGAGTGTTGTATTACGAACCATGAGCCAAACTCTGGTTTTCCCATTGATGCCTTTGAGTTTACGGATCGCGGATTTGCCGATTGCGGCTAATTTCAAGAACGTAACCCCCGCGATGGGCAAGGGTTTGCTTTATATCATTCTACACTCTATTACATGGTTTATCTGTTGTAAGGGTTGACTCAGCCGATCGCCTTTCCTGGGTTGACAAAGCGAGACCACTTTGTGGAAGCCAACACTGGTTGTCGAATGGAGATACTGGCCCCAGAATGTGGAATGTCCAGCAAGTGGCTCAGGACCACCACAAGAGATGCGTACCACCCAATGCTCTCTAGGGCAATACCCCACCGTCTGTCTGTATCTTGGTACTTTGTGTTTAAGAAACAGAAATTATGCTGTTGTAAAAGGACACGAGGGCAGCTCGGACACGCAGTATTATGCGTCAGCTTTCCGTTGAGCAGTCGATGATATTAGTCATCAACATGGTTGGTCATCGCTGCAGGCAAATGTAATCACTATTGCCGTATAGGCATTGTAGATATTCGGAGGTTTTATACAATGCTCTGTTGTACTCTGCAAATAGGTAGGTGGGCAAAGTGTTTTTTTTTATGTCGATGTGCAGTATCGTCATGAGCACACACACGTTAAAATGGGCACTGCCACTGAATTTACGTGCATCACAAGCCGCGCGGAGAGCAGAGCATCGTACGCTTGAGCCGTGGCCGGAGGATGGCTCAGCGGCCTGACTCCTGCGTCGGTGCCAAAGGCCCTCGGGTTTTTCAGAACGGTGCACACGGCCCGGTGGAAGCGCGTTGACCGCCCGTTGCGGAGGTTTGAATCCGGCAGGCTGCCCTGGTTATTGCCGCGGGCGTGTTAACCGTGCAAAGTACCGCCCGCTTCACTGTGGATTTTGAAGGTCCACTGAAGGTCGTTTGAAAAGAGGAGGCCCTTTTGTGCTGGCGTCACGCTCCAAATTTTTCAAAATTCTAAAAAAGGCCCGTAAATTGCTCATTTGGGATTGCATAACCAGCAACATCACCCTCCAATGTGAAACGACTGCAGACTGTATGTGCGTGTCGCGATGGCCTTACGCTGTAAGAATCCACGGTCTCCAGTGTAAGGCGTTGAGCATCTTAATTCAGTTACCAGCGACCTCGCCTAAAAGCCACTGTGTAAAATGTGATCTCACGCTTAATGTTACATTTCATTACTCGGGAGGCTTATTCAGCTTTAACGGCACAAGCCACTCATTTTCACGGTGCAGAATGCATTTTAACGACTTTGTACGAGAAATGTCTTGAAGGATGTCAGGAGCAGCCCTGTGATGTCACTTACGGATCATTCGTGGCCCTTGTGGATGGAGACTTTGCTAATTGAGTGCTCTGCTGTGGTTGGACGATGCTGGTGACGGAAAAATGCCCTACTGTGCCCTGCAGTGCCGGTGGCACGAATGGGACATTGCTGATGACGCTGGCACGTGGACACGAAATCCAGTATACGCTTTTGATTGGCAAGAATGAAGGCATGATCCTGGCCAGCGCTCCGCCTGTGACCTGGTCTGCTGGCGCTGTGTCTCGGGCCGCTGAGCGGCTGCGAGTTCCCCGGGCCTAAGGAAGTGCGTGGTGTTTGTGACGACAGATATCCGTCGGATGCGGACGATGAGGCCGTATTGGATCAGATGCCTCTGATGATGTCGGAGGAGGGCTTTGAGGCTGAGGATTGTGACTATCACAGCCTGCCCAAGGCTAGAGTTATCAAGCAGAGGCGGGGACTAGCATGGTTTTTAACAGGCGGCTGCAACAGTCTGTGCACAAGGTAACGGATGACACATTAATGACACGATACCTTGGCACTGGCAAGCACATTCTGCTGGGGGCTACTTCAATGTTCTCTGGACATTAGGACGCGTCATCTGCTTTTGTGGCTGGAGCTGTGCGTCCCGTGCTGCACGGCGCGGAGAGAATGAGCAGCAGTGCGATTGACGCAACTGCAACGGAAGTGCATTGGGCTGCAAATACAGCTGATTTAGGGCAGGGGTTCCTCCTGTTATTCTGGCTAACCAACAGGCGTTCACCACTATTATGCACAATGAAGGGTAATCTGATTACTTAACTGCAGGCAGTCGGGATACCAAACAAGACGTGGGTCGTATTGATGCAAAACGCGTCTCTGAAAGCCGCGGCAGTGAAAGCAGCCCGTCGGAGCAGAGAAAACACCTCCCGGCCGCAAATGCAGGTGGCGTGCAGTCTAATGTGCTTGATCCTAAATGTAACTGCCACACCGCGCACACATATATACGCAGTTAACAGTGTATTTGCACATGTGCTTTGAAGGTGTGTGCGTAAGCAAATGTCAGTAAACGAGGCTCACGCCGTCCCCTTCTCGCCTGTCTGGACGGCAAGAGCCCGCATCACCTTCGCTTTGCGGCGTGCGCGCCCGCACCTCTTCCCTGTCGCCTTCGCGCATTCCCCCACAGCCTACGCTTCGCTTTGCACTTCCTCGAGTGAATCGCTTCTTACGCTAAACGCCCCCGGGCGCTCTCGTCATAGAAATAAAGTCAAGCGCTTGCTTGGGAAGTGTTTTGGGCTGCGCTGCTGTCACGCCGGTGTGTTGGCAGGCAGCTCGCTCGACGAGCACCTCGCCGCCGGATTAGCGTCACGGGGGTTCGGCCCTGTGCGTTAGAGAGTGGTCCCTTCTGAGACCGGCCGTTGCGTTGCTGATGTGTTACGTGTGTGCGTGTGTGTGTCTGTGTGTGCGTGTGTGTCTGTGTGTGTGTTTTGTGTCGTTGTCATGTGTGCCTTCGATTGCTTACACGTACACTATCTGTCATTCGCTCACCAAGTGTTACAACAACAACAGCGGCAGCGAGGGATAGAGGCCCCGGCACGTCATCAATTCCGTATCACGGTTATTTATTTGACTTGGTCAGATCCCACCAAGGTTAATCCTCCTTTTGGGAAAAAAGAAACTAAGTTACGTGCAGAGCACGCGTTTATTTTTGTTACAACTTATTTGCAGGTCTTTTCCAAATCAATATGTTTGGCCCTTGCAAAGTCACACAAGTCCCTATTGTAGCATGCTAAAATAGAAAAGTACTTTTGTTCTTTATTTAAGCATTTCGGAGCCCGTTGGAAATGTGTTGTCATTTCTCAATGAGAAACGTGTAAGGGGGTCGGTCCTCGGTGTCCACTTTGGCGTTGGCAGCGCTCGCGTGGCTCCCTGCTGCCGTCGCGGCCCACGCGATGCAGGAGTGCGACCGTCGAGAGCGTGGGGTGACACCTGGACCCCTGTCACCGCTTGACTCGCAGTCTGAATATCAGCCGCCCAGATTTTAAAACGAACTGAAGTGTTCAGAGGGAATGCACGTTTGGCCGCTTTCTCGTGTCACATGCCAGATTCAAGTCGCTTTTCTTCTGCCCCCAGCGATGGCTGAATGAAGCTGATGTATGCGAGTGCAAACACTCGTGCCATGCAAATACACACGATTTCTCGCCTCAGCTTGCAAAAGTCTAGAATGTTTCCCAAGTGTTATTTCAGCTGAAGTGTCCATTCGGACACCATGGTAGAGAACGGCCCGCAGTCATATTTATCACAGAGCTACTTCTGAAAATCAATTGGCATCCGTGCCCATGTGACAACTTGATTTGATTGGCTCTTGTCAGGTGATGGAGGGTTGTTGTAGTTTTAACATTGACATGATAGCTACATACCACAGAGGGACCATGTCGTGAGTTGGTGGGAGTGCATTCTGAGCGGTGGAAAGGGGCCTTGTTTACACACGGGCGGCCGGATCCCGGATTCGTACCCAGGATATCGGCATTGCCGGCTCAGTTTGACCGCACTGGTTTCACCGTGGGCCCTGTCTCCTTTGTGTGCAGCGCGTGGGCACGGGCAGACGGTAAAACACTGGTGGTGAGTGGTTAGTTTGAGTTCTGGTAGCCTGGGTTTAATTGCAGCTGCCCATTGTTTCCTCTAGGTTGACTTAGCCTGGAATTAATAAGTTGTGTCACAGGAGGTCATATGCAGCGCCGGAGAGATACGGGTGGCTGGGTGTGTGTGTTGTGGTTGTTGGCTGCACGACCACCCCCTTGCATGCAGCTGCTGGCGTTCATAGGAGCTGTACTCGCTCACAGCTCTCCCCCGCAGTCTGTTGTTTGTACAAAAATAGGAATCTCAGTTTCGGTGTTGTCGCACCAATGTACTTTTGTCACGTAACGAATGTTGCGTGTGTATTCTTTTTCATCCCATTTGCATGACGGACTTCATACGTCTCTCCGCGCCACGCGTGCATAGGTTCATCCTTGTGCCTAATTCTGTTCGTCTCTTCATGCCTCTCGCTTTCGCTGCTTGTCGTCGTCGTGATCTGTGATTACCTGTGCCCCTTTGTCAGCCGGTAAACCGACACCTGTCGTGTTTCGTCAACGCACGTCCGTCTCCCCGTGCGGCTCGTCCAGCTTGGTGTCGAGGAGGCAGATTGGTAGAGTCGAGTTGACAACGTTGTGCGTTAGTTCGCATGAGGACAGACGTTTCGACTTCCCACCTGTCGGGCCATTTCTTAAAGGGCGCCATTACCAGAACCGCCACTCCGTTGAAAGTGGACGTTAAAGACCCCGTGGCATTTTCCTCAAGAGTAGCGCGCCGAGTGTGCCGCCGTCACGGCCAAGTTTGAGAATCCCTCCGAGGCAGCCGTCAGGTTTCATCGCAGCGCTCCTCCCCTCGCGCCGGCACCACTCCCTCCCCCAGCTCTCCCTCGGCACGCAGGCGAGGCACCTGTGTGGCGACTCACCTGTGTGACGACTCACCTGTGTGACAAGTCACCTGTCTAATGAGTTGGGCGCGGGGGAGGCACTGTAGGGCGCAGCACGGCCTCGTTGCGTCACGGCTGTTTGCTCGGAGAGCCCCGTGTCAGCCCCCCCTGCGCGTACAGTGAAGAGGGCAGGGCGCCGCGCTATCGACTCACGCCACCCCCCCCCCTCTCTCCGTGCGCACGCGACGGCGACTCCTCCACTGCCGCGCTCGCCATTCGCGGCTGCCCTCTCCCGCTCGCACTGTCCGGCCATGGGCAAGTAAGTAACGAGGCGCTGGCACGCGCCACGTTTCGGCACCGGCGTCCGCGCCGGCGCGGGGGGGTAGGAGGAGTGGGGTGGGGGGGGGGGCCAGGCGGTGCCTCCGGTGGCCGCGCTTGGGCTCCCAATGACGCGCACGACACAAACGCAGCCTCCGCCGCGGCACCCGAGAGGGCCCGCGCCGCCGAGCCGACCCAAAATCTGGACTGGCGTGCTTTGGGCCGCAGGGTCCGGTGATTTTCTTTCTTCTTTTGTGGGAGCGTGGCCGGGAGTTGTGCTTCCGCGTAGGCTGAGAGCGTGCAGTGCAGGCGGGGGTGGCGGCTGCTGCTGCACGGCTACGCCGAGGCCGTGGGGGGCCCCCCGCGAGTGCGTTGGGCATCTTCGCTCGGTGCGAAGGAATGACTGCAATGCGGTTCTGCCGCTCTCAGACACTAAACGTGGCAGGTCGGCCCAACAATTGGGTTATCGCCGAGATTGAGAAAACCAGTGTGCGGTAATAAAGGCGTAAAATGAGTCGCGCTCGAAAGATGTATTTCCCACGTTAAAATCAGAAAGGGTACTCGTGCAGTTAATCAATGTAGGGCTGTCCATCGCGGGTCGTCCAGGCGGCTGGAGCAGTACTCCTCGGCGTTTCCTGCGAACTCACCTGTCGCCCAGCAGCGCCCAGCGTCTCTGCTCGCTGCTGAGTTGGAGGAGCTTTTTCCCTCTGTCGCTTTCCGTTTTTGTCTTCCCTCTCCGCCATCACCGCTCCCACGCCGCCTGCGACACGGCCGTGTTGACGAGGCTGTGTTCCACCAGCGCGTCTGCTCTGCAGTTGCCAACGCGGAGCTCCGCGTTGGCCCTGAGCTGTGATCGTCGAGCAAAGAGGCTGACGCTCGCGCGCAAAACGCTTTCACAGCGAATGCCGCTGCAATAATGCGCAGACTCTGGTGTTCGTTCAGCGCAACAGTCATGATGGCCGTGTCCCATGTAATAATAATGCGTAGCGCTGGCACAAACCCTGGCCATCCGCGATACAGCACTTGGCACTTACCCATTTTCAGTGCAAATCGTGTTCGTATTCATAACAGCACGAAAACGAACATCACTAACAACAGTGCCGATATTGACACGAGCAGTAATACGAACTCTCACCTTAATCCCTTGCCAAGCGCTCATGATCAAGCAACCGTAACACTTGGCAACTCTCCACGTGCGACTGGTTCGAGTACAGTAGCTGACACCTGAGTCTCGGCGGCTCTTAACATTCGCCAAACGCTCATCTCGGCACAGACACGAGCCCTAATGGTCGAACGTGCAGTAATCTACGCGCTACCAGAAGCCCCCATCTCAGTAAGGAACATGAACACCCTGACCCTACACATGAACACATACGTGTTTATACTGGAGGAATCCGATGAGCTATAAAGCGCTTTTTCACAGATGACCCTGAAATCCTGCAGTTAACGTGAATCCAAATGCGCACACTCGGCATGAACTCACACCTGTATTCTAATCATCATGCCCCGTCCAAACAGTTGCCAGTCATCTCTTCCCTTGAGGCTAACCCCAAACCCAATGAAATTTCACTCGCTCACTCAACAACATTCACTTTATTCACCTGAAACATTCAGCAGCTCACCGACTCACACAAACACTCATTCACCCAAACACTTGCCCGTTCACCCGTACACTCTCACCCACGTACCCAAGCACTCGCCCAAACTTGAATTGCTAACCCAACAAAAACCAACCCAATCTGTAACCTTTAATCATCAGACCCTTTGTCAACAGGCAGGCAAGGGTGAATCGAGACGGCCCGTTCCAGTACACAACCAGGGCTACAGTTACGGGCAGTTAAAGTCTCTCCCTTTTAAAATGAGCGTGAGATTGTGTCGAAATCCATATTCCTTTTGCTATTGTACATAATTGGTAATGTACATACACAATGTGCATACATTAGGTATGTTGATTAACTGTGAATAACCCAACTAATAAATAGAGAACCATTGTAATTTATATTTCAGTTTCAGTTTAATTTATTTGGTTTTACCCTGGGAGCCATTCATTCGGCTCTTGATTCGGGTGCAACCGCAACAAACAATAAAATGACAAGATACATTTAAAATTTACTGCACACAAATTTAAACATCCCCTATAAAAACAATTCAATCTTCCAGAAAAAGCACCATATGTTTATGCTGCGTATAAAAAATGTGCAAAAATCCCAGTTTGATGTTTGATCACAATAACAATCACAATACAATTTAGATTAAAATTGTAAGTATAACTCTAAACTGCAACATACAAATATGGCTAAACTAAACCTTTTTAGAAATCACTAAAATAATGCTATAAAAACAATGTAACGGTGATCATTAGAAATGACCATGGCTACATTAAGCCCCTCCCCCCCTCTGGTCGTCGCACCTGATTGGCTCACAGTGACGACACCGCAACTGCCCCCTCTGCTTAAGACCGAAACAGCAGCAGGATTTCTCTACAACTCTGCCTGTCCGCCTGAGCGGCCGGTTGTAATTACTGGCGAAAACATCACGGCACCCGAATTGTTAAATGCTGCGGTGGGTTTACAATCCGACGCGCCGGTGTGCTGAACTAGTAACTAATTACTCTTTGGTTTTTTCGGTAAAGTCACGTAGGTAAAAAATAAAAAGAATGAAAACAACTAAATTAAATCACGACGTTTCGGGCGCAACACAAGCGTCCGTCTTCAGGTGGGCGACAACAACGTAGCGAAAGCACCGCAACCACTTAAGTGTGTCTAAGAGATGGCGACTGTATCATTCCTCGTCACAGCCATCTCTTGGACACACTTAAGCGGTTGTGGTGTTTTCGCTACGTTGTCCCCACCTGAAGAAGGATGCTTGTGTTGCGCCCGAAACGTCGTGATTTAATTTAGTTGTTTTCATTTATTTTATTTTTTACCTACGTGACTTTACCGAAAAAAACAAAGAGTATGAATCCTTGCAGTCACAAAAGCTTCAAATCTAGAATTAGTAACTAATTGGCATATTTTGTTCGGTGAAAAACCTGACTGCTGACGGGTTTAACGACACATTAAATATTTACGTGATCTAGCCCCAAAACAAAACCTCTTATGGATTACATTGGTAGCGAAAGCCTACGCGTGAAATTCCACGTTCCTGTGGCAGTGGCCAGTCTACACGTGAGATTACAGCGGTGAACCTCCCACGAATTGATACTCATTTATTCATTCCCGGAAGTATGATGAGCTGAGTTAGTCACCTGTGTGGATGTGAACTCAACGCAACCCTCCGCTTGTTTATCGCGCGCACTGTGCACAATCGGGCGTTACCTGGCCGGGTAATGGCATCGCGGTGGTAACTGCAGTCTAACCTTCGCCAAACAGCGTTACTCATGCAAACAGGAGATCAAACACAGCCATCATAGCAGCCAGCATTGCAGTGATGCCTCCATAATAGAGCCTTTTTGGGTTAGATTGCGTAAATATAAAAGTGTCGTGAAACCCGCCACCATCCAACAAAGCCAATTCGTAAGGTTTGTCACGTCGACAAAACGTGTCAATTCGTTACTAGTCCAGCACACCGGTGCGCTGGAGAGTAAACGCACCACATGTACAGATCGAGTTCGACGTTTCGCCAGTAATTACAGCTAGCATCATCCTGCCAGCAACCCTCGTTGTTGTACCCATACAGAAGACCAACGCTAACGGAGACATCGCAGCGATACACTCCGCTGCTCCTGACGACGTTGTCTGACTTGACCCCCGGAATGTGAAATTGTAGTTGTTTCTCTGCATCTGTATCAGCCGTATGGAAGAGGAAGACCAACACTAACCATTAACAGCACCATCCTCTACCTCTTATCATAACAACACACAGACCACACCGACATTATTATTTGTTATCATCATCATCATCATAACAGCACCAACACGAACCATAAACAGCAAAAAAACAAACGGCACTAATTCGACTGTTCCCTAAACGACCCCAACCAGCAGTTCCTCCTAACAGCTTTGACCCCTGACCCTTTTGCCCTCCCACCTCCCCTCTGGGCAGGCCTGCCCTCCCGCCCCCACCTCCTCTGGGCATGCCTGCCCTCCACCCCTCTCTCTGAGCAGCCCTTGCGCCCCTCACACAGCGCGACACTGAGATGCGTCTCCCGGTCTCCCACAGAGCTCTGTGCCACCTGCTGCGGCGCTACCCGGTCCGCTCGCTCATTTTTGCGCAAATGATCCTGCGGAACATTTTATCCGTTCTCTCTCTCTCGCTTTGATCAATTCCTTAAACGGAGGGAACGGTGTAATCAGTGATGATCGCTGACGTTAATTTGGAAGCGCGCGTCGTTAACGCTTCCTTGCAATCGGCTCCGGAATGGATCGGCGTTCGCTTCGCAGGCCATCGATTCCACAACGATCGGCGGAGTTAAACTTCATTGGCATTGATTCCACGACATCGAGAGCAATCGCCTCCCGTTCGTATTTACAGGGTGTCCATAAAGGCGTCGTCCATTCTCAAAGACTTGCACAGAGGCACAAGGCCTAGCCACACCGTTCAAATGTTTGCAACGTGTCCCCTTGCGAGTTTCGCTCGACCTGAAACGGTGAGCGATCTTCACCGGCGCCGTGCCACAAGCGTTCAAAACGAGGATCACAGCCGAGCGATGGCGGTGAACGTCGGACCTCAATCTCCGAACGATGCAATCCTCTCGCTGCCCGCTGTGCTGTGATCTTATAGCGCTAGCGCGATGATTATGACGATGTGACATTGGATGATCCCTTTCAACAACAAAAAACTAGAGTGTAATTGGTAATGGCCAAACATTCATGGTTCGTGGTTCGAACCCGGCAGGCCACCCTGGTTAGGACTATCTATAAAATACCCGTCACTTCCCAGTGAACGTTAAAGATGCCGTAACATCATTGGCAAGGAGCGTCGGTCATTGCCTGCTGGCATAATGGTAAACATTTTAGCCAGATTTGAAAATGACTTGCAAATTATTCCATTGGGATTACACACGGCAATGGTATCACCCCCCCTACCCCGCTACTGACCAAACTTGGCAGGACCCTCTTGAAAATTAGCCTTGAGACTTGGCGAGGCTATTCTGGGTGAACAAGTGTAGTGACAGTCTTGAGAAAGGACGTTTCTGGACACCGTGTGTGCAAGCATCGCCAACCCGGACCCGGTCGCAGTGAGCTTGGCGATGCTGAGAGAGCGACGTGCAGGGGTGCCTTAGGAGACAGCGGCCGTCATCCTAGAGGTCCAGACTCGCGGGTTTCCAGTCCTTCATAAATGCGGCCTCTTGCGGCAATGGCGACCGCTTGACAGATTTCGCTCCGCACTCAACTCTGCTGATCACCTGGCGATGCCTTTTCGGCCGCGTTGCTCTCTCGCTCTGGCCGGGCTGCGTCCCCTGGTTCATAGTGCCGCAACCGTCTCTCTGGCCTTGCCTCTGCCCACTGCCCTGTAGTTTAGGTCACCTTCTGACCCTTGGCGCCTGTGCGCGTGAGCGTGCCGTGAATATATGTCTCGCAGTGACTGAGGATTTTAAAATGTTTCGCTGCTGAGCGTGAGCGTTTACTGATGGTGCGTATGCTTCTGGGTTCTCTTTTCTGTGTGCGCGCGCGTGCGTGTTTGTGTGCGGGCGTCTGTTTGTGTGCGTGAACTGCGTGCGGTGGTGATGGATGGTGATGTGTGGCATGGTGTGTGCATTCTTGTCTGCTCGTGTGGTTTCCTGCATGGTATTTCGCCCTGCATGGTGTTGTGTCCTGCATGTTGTGGTGTTCTGTGTGCTGTGATGTCCTGTACTGTGTGCTGCTCTGTATCGTGTGGTGTGCTGTATGGTGTGCTGTCCTCAATGGTGTTCTGCATGGTGTGCTGTCCGGCATGGTGTCCTGTGTGGTGGGGTGTCCTGCATGGTATCCTGCATGGTACCCGATATGGTGTGGTGTCCTGTACTGTGTCCTGTACTGTGTGGTGTCCTGCATGGGGTGTTGTTCTGTGCGGTGTGTCCTGTATGGTGTGCTGCTCTCCGTGCTTGTTGTTCTTGATGTGTCTTGCCGCCTGCGACCCGGCGTGGTGCGCTGCATGGCATGGCGTACCTGTTGCCGCCGTATCCCACGACGCGGCACCCCTCCTGCCACGTCGTGCCGCGCGGTGCTGTGCGCGTGCCGGGTGTGGTGTGTGCGGTGTGCGGTGTGTGCTGTGTGTGCCAAACGATTGCGCGGTGTGGCCGGGGACGCGCAGCTGCTGCGACAACCTGTGCTGCCTGTGCCGGCGGCACAAGGAGCTCAAGCCGCGCACCGTGTGGCTGGGCCACCCCGAGAAGAGCGAGGAGAAGTACCCGCGCAACGCCATCAAGAACCAGAAGTACAACGTGTTCACCTTCGTGCCGGGGGTACGTGCCGCACGCACGCACGCACGCACATACTCGGTGGCGCCACTAACAACGCTACCCTTGGTTTTTCACTGCTATTGGCCCAGTATTGAACTTGCCCTGGGGCTGCCCTCATGATTGTGGTATAAATTGACAAAAATAAATAATCCGCCCCCTATCGATTCACGTACATCATTGAAAAATGCACCGTGCTTGTACAATTTTAGATTGTTCCATCGAATACATCTTTGCGGAGTGCGTTATCAGCGGTGTGCAATGGCCGAATGAGAATGCTTTACCACCGCTGGCTGTACAAACGCAGCCGCACAACTGAATCCACGCAATGAGTGAGCACTTTACGTGCGGACTTTGACGTCAGAGGTACCGCTCGGCTTTTGCAGTGGAAACCAACGCCGGTGCCTCCCGGGACCCACAAGCGCTTGTGCTGCAATCGAAACGTCGTGGGTTTTTTTGCTCTTATTTTTATTTTATTTGTACTTAAAATAGCATTTTATTTTTATTTTATTTTCTATGTACGTGACTTCACCGAAAGAACCAAGAATATAGTCGTGTATAGTGTAGTGTATAGTGTAGTGTATAGTGGTGTAAAGAAGAACCCCTCTTAACGACGGGCCTCCATAGAGCCCAATGTTGTTCGCTTACCGACCATTCCCATTTTAACGATGGGCTGTTGTAGGTACAGTAAATATTAATTAATGCATTGATTAACCATGTTTCTGTGAATATTATGTGTTTATCATGTCATTCATATATTTATGTATTAATATCCGAGGTTTAAACATTATTAAGTAGGTTTTTTGGGTGAAAAAGGGTAACTTTCGATGCTATCGAAACGAATTACGCATTTAACGTGTATTTCCCTTACCCGGTTAATCACCACATCACTTAACGACCGGTTTCGTGGAACCAATTACCGTCGTTAAGAGGGGTTCTACTGTACGTTCAAGTTCTCTCGCACCGTATGTAGCCAACCGTGCTAATCGGAGGTGTGGGGGATGGACAACAAACTAAACACACAAAGCCGCCCTCGCTTGTGGGAGGGGCCGCCTGTCACAGAGGGCCCTTGGCCCACTAACGAGCGCAGGGTCTCGCGCTCTCACAACAGCTCGGCTGTGGTGGCCCACACGGCAGCTCTCTCTCGTGGGCCGCGTGCGGCAGCCTTCTCACGTCCTTTGGGTGAGAGCCCCATGAGATTCGTTGTCTCCAGTAATAGCACGGTGACCAGAATCACGTTCTAATGTTTTACACCTCCGATGAGCACGGTTGGCTACATACGGTGCGAACATGCATACTTTAGCTGCTTGAAATGCATCCCACTTTGAATTTGATTGCAACTTTGAGCGTGGTACGGAACGACCCGCGCTCTGTGGCTGATTTCACAGGACGTGTAGCGACAGTAAAATAATACACCTTAGAAATGACAGCAGGTTGCGGGGATTTTAATGGGTGCCTTCGCCGCGTTAAATAGGCCGCAGACATTTTGCCCGCGCGTGCCGGCCTCCATTCAAGACGGCGCTCGCAACACGCAACGGGCACGTGGGGCAGAGACCTGTCCCATCATCCCATTCAGCTCGTTCCGTCTAAGCACACGCATGCACACACACACGCACGCGAGAGAGATATATTTTGTATCGCGCGCACACCCTCGCCCGCGTCCCCACGGGGGCATTTCGCCCGTTATTGATAAAAAGTAAAGAAATGAAATGATCGCCGGTCACACTGCCCCCGACCGCGGGAAGGCTTGCGCTGAGCGCCCCCCGGATGCCTCGTTCGCTGAGATCGCATCCCAGCCGTTTTAGCAGCCCAGCTCCTCCACGCCCCCCCCCCCCCTCCGTTTACGATTGCCGGCCGACAGACCGTTCTCTTGATGTGCAGCTCAATGACGGAGGAATCGTCCCCAGGCCCCGCCGCGCTCGCTTCGGCTGCGTTGTCGCCCGCTCCGCCGGATTTTGATGCACGGCGTTAATATTTGCGTGCCCGCGTCGGCGTTGTCGTGCAGGTGTTGTACCAGCAGTTCAAGTTCTTCCTCAACTTGTACTTCCTCGTGGTGGCATGCTCGCAATTCGTGCCCGAGCTGAAGATCGGGTACCTCTACACCTACTGGGCACCGCTGGTACGTGGTGGCCGAGCGAACGTCGTGAGCGCGGGCAGTTGGGGCGGTGGCAACGACCAGAGTTCGATTCGCCACCCATGGCCAACATTGGTGACATATATTTGAACGTGGTCCTGCCTGGACCTTCCCTAGGTCGACTCGGCCTTAAATTAATACCTGCTGCATTGTGTATTGGCGCACCGCCTTCGTAGGTGCTCGGTGACAGCACTTGCCCCAACAGCCTGTATAGCTATATGGGGGATCTTAGTCTTTGTGCCCATTCATCCATTATGAATGGGCACAAAGGCACTGATACATCTGTACATTTTGATTCTCAAGCTCACGATGCACTCCTCAAATTGTGTGCGCAATAACATCTTGCATCAAACCTTTTTTTTCCCATTCCATTTTATTTACATTCATTATGCCGCTTGCGATCGCTCTACGTTAGCTCTGCGGCCACCGGAGACGCTACCTTTCACTGCGTTGGTGAAACGCCACGTCGCTGAATAGAATCGCGACCCCGGGTGGGGAGAATTGACGATGCTCCGGGAGCCCGCGAGAGCGCGCGCTGTCGCGCGTCAATCTTCGCCGACCCGCCCATCCTGGACATCTGTGATGAAGAGCCTCATGGCTCGTCGGGTTCCTCCCGTCTCAATGAAGATGCCGATGATTCTGAGTGCAAATTCGAGGTGCGGCTGTTGATGTTCAAAAGCAGCGGCACGTGTGCGTCCCAGAGACAGCGGATACGGGGAGAGGTGTGGGTGTGTGTGTAGACATTTAGCTGAGGTGTAAATGAAGACACGTAATGTGTAGAAGACGGTCTTCAGCAGAAGATAAGTGGAAGGTCTTGAGCCTGGATTTGATTAGGGGCAGGTAGTCGGCAGCACGGAGAGCTGGGGGGGGGGAGGGAGTTCCAGACCCTGTTTGGCACCGTCAGAGAAGGAGTGGAGGTTGTTGGCAGAGGGTTTCAAGAGACACGTTTGATTGGCTGTAGCGAAGAGCAAACTATGGGCAACACGGTGAGATAAGATGCGAGATGTCGGCAGGGGCAAGTCTGTGGAGTGTCTCTTGAGATGTTGCGCGTGATCGTGTCGTTACCGTGGGATTCGGTTGGGAGCTCGCAGAGGTAACGGAAGGTTGCGGTGGTGTGACCTCGGGTCATGGGTGTGGGTCTGCGCTCTTGTGGCACCCTGGATCATCGGGAGTTTTGAGAGGGAGGGACTTGGGTAGGCCGTAGAGCATGCAGTGGCAGTGGACGAGTTGGATATAACGGGAACTGCCCCCTTCTCGTTTGTGGAGGGGGAAATCGACTTAATTGTCACGCGTCATAAAATGTCTAACTCCGTGTGCATGGGCGAGTCTCAGTTCACACAAAGACAAAGATCCCCCATATAGCCTTAAGAGACTGTTGGGGCAAGTGCTGTTAGCAAGCACTTATGAAAGCCGGCACTGCACACAGGGGGGAGAGTGGCCAACACCACGCCCGGCCGCCTTTGTCTTCCTAGTGGCAATGTTTTTACACAAAGCACTAGGAACTCCATTGAGGCTGAGTCGACCTACACGTGTGTGTGAGTGTGACGAGCCCATAGCCCGCGCCATCCATCACGTCGATAACTCTGCGCTTCCACCGCCACCACCACCACCACCCCCGCCACCACCGCCGCGTTCAGTTCGGGGAGAGGGGAAGGGGCCTTTCCGCGGCCATTAATCCTCCTCATACAAAAGCCACCGCGACTGTTTAGGCTGATGATCGCCCGCTTTGTTGTTTAATTAGTCTTGGAGTAAAATTGCCCGCGATCACTCACGCTCCTCGTGGGGCAGCTCGGAGAGCGCCGCCGACAGATTGCCCTTCGGGGGACGGTGAGATTTATCCGCGTGCCCGTCGCCGCTCTGATCGATACCCGCGCGGCCCCCACTCCCCCCACTCCCCGCACCGCGTAGGGCTTCGTGCTGGCCGTCACCATGTTCCGCGAGGCCCTGGACGAGCTGCGCAGGTTCCAGAGAGACAAGGAGATGAACTCGCAGCTCTACAGCAAGCTCACCGTACGAGGTGGGCCTCCGCGCCACGCACGCGCCAAGCACGGGCGTGATGTGTGCACGTTCACTCTCAACATTTCTTGGTGGATCGAGGGGAAGGTTTTGTTGCCGTGGTTGATAAGCCACACTGCACGTTTGACTTCATGATGACGTAAATCACGCACGATATGTGCACGTGTTTAAAGTAGCGCTGCACGAATATTCCGTGCAAAGTTTGCTCTGGACACCGGGATTTACGCTGCCGTTGGTTTGCTGTTATTTTTTTATGATTCCGCTTGTTCACCCGGTGAAGTCTCACCGAGTCTCAAGACCCATTTCCAGGAGGGTCCCATCAAGTTGTTGCAGGAGGGGGTGATGTTGCTGCTGCTGCTGTGTAATCCCAGTTGAGTAATTTGTAGGTCATTTTAAGCATTGGGGTGTTTTGCCCAATTGCAGAGACATTCTATGATCTTCTCAGCAATGGCAGGAAACTGCAGAACCCAGAGGACACCCATGCAGGACAGGGGGGAGAGCATACAAACGCCACACAGATGGTCACCCGAGTCGGGAATGGAACCTCTGCCCTTCTCGCTGCAAGGCACGCATGTAATCACTGCCCACCCTGTAGTCGGTGACACTGGGACACATTTCCTCCGCGTTTTTATATTCGATACTGTGCCTCTGTGAGGACGTGGCTATGCCACCTTCATCGTTTTAATCGTCATCGCAGTTCGACAACCCTCCCTGGGGGGGTACGGTCGTGAAATGTCAACCTTTTTAAACGGCCCCCTGCATTAATAGTAAAGTCGCATTGCGTTGTGTTTTTTGTTAAAGACTGCGGCAAGTTTCTGGGACTCCAAGGTAGTGATGGGGACGATCGCCCCCCCCTCCCCCGTCCCCCCCCCCCCCGCCCGCCTTGGATCCACCGCAGGCCACCGGTGATCACGTCACCAAAACTGGTCCCCGAGCTCGTGGAAACGAGACCCTGCGAATCGTCGCCCATCGGTCCGCCCATCGGGCAGCGCCGCATTGTCGCCGCCTCGCCCGGGACAAAGCCCCCCGAGTGGAGGAACGTTAGACCTGCCGCAGACGTCTCTTGGCCCTAGACACGGCGTGGCCGCGGGGATATCACGATACCGGACCATCCTTCATTACCCCCCCACCCCACCCCCTGTGCAGGGGTAACCACCACATCGCATCCGATAGCCACGCGATTTCATTAAAGTCTCATGATGTCGCGGCTGGCTGGTGAAAATTTAATTGTCGGGCTTTGCATATGAAAGGCGCGTGTCCCTATGTCACTGTGACTAATGGCATTAGGTGCAGGCCGTTATTTATATATTTAAAATGAAACCCCTGCTCCCGGCACGGCCGCGCCCGTGACGTCGCGAGATTGGGGGCGTGACGCGTCTTCTGCCGTCCTGGGTCTTTGATGCCAATTAACGGCGGGTGGCAGGGCGGCGCAGCGGCAGCGCTCGTGTCTCGCAGCAACAAAGCTTCCTGGGTTCGATTCCCCGATGCGGGCTCCTTGCATAGAATCTGTGCATTCTCTCTCCCCCTGTTCTGCGTCCGTTTACACCCGGTTCTCCATTTTCCTCGCATAGCTAATGAAAAAAACAACACGGTGTTGGCCAAAACATCCTAATGCTGAAACAATCACCAGCAAATTACTCAATCGGGATAACACACACAGCAGCAGCAGCAACATCTTGTCTTATTATTTTAATTCAGATAGGGCCTTGCTCAAAGTGCTGAACAAAGAATTAGCTATTTGTAGACTAGACGAGTGTGGTGAGATGAGATGTTTAGAAGGATGGTAGCGCATGATGAATATGACCATGCGTGGAATAAACGATGATGGTGAGAGTGACAGTGAGTGGTTGATGATGATGATGAGTGAGTGAGTGTGATGAATGGGTAGGGGAAGTTGGGAAGAGGGACGGAGTCAGTGAATGGGATGGGAGGGGGAAGGGGAGTTTGGGTAAGCGGGGGATAATCAGTCAGGGCTTTAAGGGAAGAATGAACAATATACAACGGGTCCCCTACTGCGAAAACTTGGCAAGACCCTCCTGATGGAGTCTTGAGCCTCGGCGAGGCTTTCCAGGGTAACCAAGCGGAATCTTCTTCTTGTCGTGCGGCTGCTGATTGTTGATGCAGAGCAACGACTACAATTTCACATTCAGGTGGTCAAGCCCAGACAACTGCACCAGGAGCAGCGGATTGTTAATCGACGTATTTGTGAATCGGGGCATTGCGTCGTTATACATTGTTACGGTCTGTTATGAATGATCCGCGTTCGCACACTACTGGAGAGATTTTTTTTATCGTGACAAAAGCGCAAGCCCGTTACAGCATGTTGCATAGCTTACTCGACCAGGTGACATCCATAATGCAGGTTTTTTTGGGTTAGATCGCATAAATATATAAATGTGTCGTTAAACACGCCACCACCCGACGCAGCCAATTAGTAAGGGTTGTCACGTAAACAGAGCGTGCCAATTTGTTACTAGTACAGCACTAACCGGTGTGCTGGAGAGCCAAGCCACAACATTTCGCGGAACGCAATCCCAACGCGACTGAACCATTTTAGAGAAGAGGTGGGGCCTGCTAAACACTCATGTAGAGTTTAGAATTTCCATTTGTGCATCATGTATCCGCATCCACTGCCATGGTTTGTGCAGTGGATGCGGCTTAGGGTGGACGGGGAGCTTCGTGGAAGATCAAACCCCGGGATTCGAGCGAGCGTAATGGTGACGACGAATACGGGAAGTGAAAGTGGCGACGTTGCCGCCGTCGCGTTTCACCGGCGGCCTCGCGTCGCCGTGGGATTTTAATCTCCGCCGAGTGTGCCGCCCCCCCCCCACCACCACCGTGCCCATCAGGACGTGCGGCGTCACCAGTCCCGCGGCCACCGCGGGCAGAGCGTGTAGCACCGCGGTGAGACACAGGTGCTAATATAATAATGGACCTCCGGTCTGTGGAAAGGGTTTACGGAATCACCGAATCTTGCAAAATTTTCATTATTTGTTATAAATTTTTACAAAGTCTAATTAACAAGAAAATCCTCTGATAGCTCAGTTAAAAGTATTATTTCTTTGGACCATAAAAACTGATATATAGCATATCTTCATATTAATTTATAGGAAATTGATGACATTTTATTTAAATTGAAAGTATAAAGCAGCTGACGTGCACTTAAGGTTTGGATTCTCACAGAGGAGGGTGAATGGCTCCGATAGCTTGAGCTGGTGTCACCCAGGGGCACGAATCAGGCCCTGGCTCAGAGTCCCTGGCTCCCTGGCTCCCAAGCTCCCCCCGGCTCCCAGGCTCCCACGCTTTTCAGTACTCAATCTTCCTCGGCTCCCAGCTTTCCAGGTTCCCAGGTTCCCAGGTACCCAGGTTCCCCAGCCCCTAGGCTCCCAGGTTCCCCAGCCCCTAGGCTCCCAGGTTCCCCAGCCCCTAGGCTCCCAGGTTCCCCAGCCCCTAGGCTCCCAGGTTCCCCAGCCCCTAGGCTCCCAGGTTCCTCAGCACCTAGGCTCCCAGGTTCCCCAGCCCCTAGGCTCCCAGGTTCCCCAGCCCCTAGGCTCCCAGGTTCCTCAGCCCCTAGGCTCCCAGGTTCCCCAGCCCCTAGGCTCCCAGGTTCCCCAGCCCCTAGGCTCCCAGGTTCTTCAGCCCCTAGGCTCCCAGGTTCCCCAGCCCCTAGGCTCCCAGGTTCCTCAGCCCCTAGGCTCCCAGGTTCCCCAGCCCCTAGGTACCCAGGTTCCCCAGCCCCTAGGCTCCCAGGTTCCCCAGCCCCTAGGCTCCCAGGTTCCCCAGCCCCTAGGCTCCCAGGTTCCTCAGCCCCTAGACTCCCAGGTTCCCCAGCCCCTAGGCTCCCAGGTTCCCCAGCCCCTAGGCTCCCAGGTTCCCCAGCCCCTAGGCTCCCAGGTTCCCCAGCCCCTAGGCTCCCAGGTTCCTCAGCCCCTAGGCTCCCAGGTTCCTCAGCCCCTAGGCTCCCAGGTTCCCCAGCCCCTAGGCTCCCAGGTTCCCCAGCCCCTAGGCTCCCAGGTTCCTCAGCCCCTAGGCTCCCAGGTTCCCCAGCCCCTAGGCTCCCAGGTTCCTCAGCCCCTAGGCTCCCAGGTTCCCCAGCTCCTAGGCTCCCAGGTTCCTCAGCCCCTAGGCTCCCAGGTTCCCCAGCCCCTAGGCTCCCAGGTTCCCCAGCCCCTAGCCTCCCAGGTTCCTCAGCCCCTAGGCTCCCAGCCCAAACGGTGGACCAGGCCCTCGTGTGTCACCACCAATGGCTACACTGAAGCCGTGGTCCACACATTGGACATTTGCTCGATTCAACTCTGATTTTAGCTTTACAATCTCAGCATTAAAGCACTGTAGATGTAATCGGGAAGAGGAGGAGGTCAAGATGGGTGGGACACGGGTGCGGAGTGGAGGCGGAGCGCAGGTGACCGAGACTGGTATTGGAGAGGCACTCAGAGGGCAGAGACCTCAAGTCAGATGGTGGGAAACTCAAAGGGCGGACTTCAAGAGGTCAAATATCGAGTGTGCAACAACTGGCAGGATCTGGCAGAAGTAAGGAAGCGATGTTTATGTGTGCTGGAATTACTGGTAACGGACCTGATGGCCTCATCAACTTTTGACCTATGCGGCATAACGACACAGCTAGGCATCGTTGTTGTGGTCGTGGAAAGAGGTCCATTGAATCATCATTGTCATCGTCATCCTTTCATTAGTAAATATTTACTCATGCAGCCTTGTCTCAAAGCACACTCAGTTTGTACAGCAGCAGTACTAATCTTAATCAAGGGAAACACATCAGCCAAGAAGCCAATTAATTAAACCACTTTGCATTTAAAATTAATAAGAATGCCGAGCTACCAACAGATTTGTTATTAAAAGAATATGACCTCTATCTTAGATAAACCAACATCACTTTTTAATTAGCTGCATTTTACACGTGCGTAATATACAGCCTAACAATCATGCCATTTTAAGCCGCTCTTTACATCAGACTCGCGGTGTGTGGACGGTCGCTATTCATTGATTGCGCTCGTCTGCGTGCATCTATGTGACGTAGCCGTGTGTTCGGAGCCTACGGAAAGGTTGTTGGGGATTGTGGTTGTTTACGTAGAAGATGCACAGACGATGTCATTTCCTCTCCTCGAGTTTTCGTTCATGCAAGAGGCCACGTGCTGTCCAGCCGGAACCACGTGACTCGCCCTGTCAAGCACGGGGCCCACACGTGTCAGAATTTCAATGTTTGTTTTGGACTTGAGGAATCTGATGAGCTGTGAAGCTCTTTTTTTCACAGATGTCCAGTCGGTCCAGTCGTGTCCTTTCTCACCGGGCCAGGATCGCGGATGTGTTTCGTCATCCACTTCACACGCACAGCCTCTTTTATCAATCCACTGCTGGATGAGGGGTCTCCCCGTGCCGTGCAGGTCGCGGGGTTGTTAATTGACTGTGCTTCATCACGCTGTTCAGTGCGGGAATGGTGAAAGCAGGGAGCGTAGAAGTACAGTCAAGCAATGGTTGTTGTCACACTGCCCTCTGCTGCCCACCACGTTCGTGCCCGCATCCTCCGAGAGCCTGCTTGCGTGTGGTGGTCTCCCAAAGTCAGCAGTGACATCTACTGACCTGGAGCTAAGCTCAGAAACGCACAGGGGCTCTACTGCGGTCGTCAGTGATCGCCTCGTGTGCGTGTGCGTGTGCGTGCGGAAGGATGGGAAACTTACGATAAGCTCATCACCCAGGGCCGTCGTTATAATCCTCACCTCGTAATCGGAAGGTCGCAAGCTCCAAATCTTCGTTTGGCAATCAATGGAGCCCATCGTCTCGTTCAGGTCAATGCAATAAGTACCACAGTTGTGGGAAGTCACCAGTGGTCATCTCGTAGGGAGATGACTGGGCCGTTTCGTTTGAAGTGGGGAATTTTTTTCTTACCTCTCTCCTAGGGGCCCGCCTCTAGAAATGAGGGCCACCCCATTCCTCGTGTGAGCAGGGACAGGGGGTGGTCCTCTCGGCTTGGCCTGTCCGGCCGAGCCGGCGTGAGCCTGGCGAGCGGCCCCCCGAGCGGGGTGCGTGTTCTGATTGCGCTGTGCGTGCCCGGCAGGTGTGGCGAAGGTGAAGAGCTCAGACATTCAAGTGGGCGACCTCATCATCGTTGAGAAGGTGAGTGCTGTGCACACCTCTTCGCTCCCTGGTGCGAGTGAGCGGGCTTGTGGGTGGGTGGGCGAGCGGGCGAGTAGGCGAGCGAGCGGGCGGGCGAGCGAGTTCTCGCTGTGGAGAGACGGCGGTGGTGACGGCGCCAGCCACCGCCACGTGGCGTCCGTGTCGTTAAAACACGCGGCCTCCGTGTGCAAGCACCAAAAATCATTAAAATGAAAATAACTTCAAATGATCCCACTTAGGAGCTTTCAAAATTAATAAAAGGAATTCGGCTATAATTTGCACATCAAAATCCAATGATCTGTCTGCGACAAGAATGACATTTAATTTAGCGCGGTACAAGATTATTATTATTTATATTTTTTCATGCGCAGGAATTATCAGGCGCATGGATTATTGCCGCTTGCTTTAGGGGTTTCCTAACAGCTATTGACAAATGCCATCACACTCGCCGCAGTTTGTAATAAACGTCCCCGCCGCGCTTATTTGTGATATTTCATGACCGCGACTCCGCTCTCCTAGCACAATTGTACCATCCTGCTTGATTACATTAATGTCTCTAATCGTCCTGACATTTTTTGACGTGAAGTGGATTACATTTGTTCGCTTTCATTGCGCGCGGTGAGCTGGCACTCCTGCTAACCGATTTGTGCAGCGCTAACTTTGTGGCCGACGCATTTTTTTTAAGTGATTTTCTTTCATTGAAGTTCACACACAACAATGTATGCTTCCCAAGTACTTTCCACACCGTGGTTTTCTAAATACTTTTACAAATGCCGCTGCAGTTGCGCTATATTTTACGCGCTACAGCTGCAGACATGAAGCACGGTTAAGATGATCTCTATCGTCATCATCATCGTCGTCGTCGTCACGATCTGGCAAAGTTTCACGTGGGAGTTCAGCAGTAGTGGGTGTTCAGTCGCGGATGCCGCTTGTTTGCAGAGGTTCGTGGTTCGAACCCGGCAGGCCTCCCTGGTTGATACTGCGGGTGTGTTAACCGTAAAATCCTACGCGCCGTCTGCTTCACAGTGGACGTTAAAGATCCCACGATGTAATTCACAGTGACGAGGCCATTGTGTGTCCGCGGCACGGTCCAAATTAGAAAATTTCACCAAAATTTCTCAATTGGGGTTACGCACAGCAACATTGCCCCCTACCGTGAGACGGCTGCGTGGCACCTTCGTGTGACGGTCACATTGCGCCACAAGACTTATTCAGACGTGGTCTCAACATGGAAATGTGGAATTTCCACTACCAGCTCAGGCACAGCACACACGGGGTCGATGATTCGCGCGTTCGCCCACCGAGATGTCGCGGCCCGCTGGTGCTGAGGCCGCTGTGCTCGGCACGCCCGATTTGGTTCCGCCGCGCGCATCGTCCCGGCAGCGGCGAGCACAAGGCCTCACGTTGTTCCGTGGTTTTGCCTTTCCCGTTTAGAATCAGCGTGTTCCGGCAGACATGATCTTCTTGAGGACTTCAGAGAAATCGGGTAAGCGATGTTTGTTACCCTTAAACATTTTAGCACCCCATCTTTCTTCGTTGGCCACGTCTCGAAATGCAAACTACCAATCCGTGTAGAAACTGGTTAAACGTAAGGTTGATGGTGCCGATTCACCACAGGGTGAATCTCCAAACATATTGGGCAAAGAAAGTTTCGTGAAAAGTTGTGGAATCCCTGCGCGCAATTCATTGCATCTGACGAACAATCGTTCAATTGTATCTTAAACTCGCTGTTTCACTCTTTCGGCTGTATTGTCAGAGAGTGAACAGCGATTGATTGAGCCAATCGATCGCTGCGTCTGAGAGCTGGCGGTGGGTTCACCGATCGGGTATTTGTTGGGCGCTTCTTGTTTGAAGCCCGCTCGTTGCTCGACGCCGAATTGCGTCTCCGTCTCGCTCGCTCTCCGTTGTTCTAAGACCGACCTGCGCACGCGCCGCTTCCTCGGCTCTCGTGAGTGAACATCGTTCCCGCCGTCGCTCGCGCTCGTTACGTAACTCGCGACGCGCCGCCGGTTGATCTGCGGAGAGGAAAGGGCGCCGCCTGCCACTGCTATCGGTGGCCCGGCCGGGCCCGGCAGGAGCGTGTAGGTTCCTCCGCCGGTGGGCCCGTGGGCACCGTAGGGGCACGGCCGCTCCGCCGTAATTCCAGCCGGTGGCGGCGGCATGGGGGCTCTGCGTCCCATCACTTATTCACTCGTTTCCACGCTCGTTTAGGGCAAGCGGGGGTCCACAGCCGACGCTTGCGAGCGTTTAGATTATCGACGTGGCCAGTTCTCGGCGTTTACTCTGCATTCGTCTGATAATGACAAAACTGTTTCCGATCAGTGCATTCAATGTATCCTTAATTAGTCTTGAATGAATACCCAGCACAGTGTCATGAACTATTGGGCGCCACGCACGGCTGCAGCACAGTGAATGGCAAGCTGCCCCGCGCAGCAAGCAGCCGTGCACGGGAGCAGTGGAGGGCTCGTTACGCAAAACCAGGCCGCGTGGAGCGGTGCGAGTGTGATGCCGTGAGCCGGAGTCGGCGAGGGACGGAGGCAGAGTGGAGAAGGAGCGCGTGGCGAGCGCCGGTGCTGGCAGACTGCGCGTGCCCTCGTGGGCGTGCGCTGTGCCGCTAATCGCTTGTTCCTGCTCCGCTAATAAACTCAACGCTCCTCGAGCGCGGCGACTGAGTGAAACGCGGCGCGGCCCCCGCGCTGTGCAATCGGATAGCGGTGCACTTTACAATTTAATAACTCAGATACACTTTCACGGTATTAATCTTATGTAATGGCTACTCTGATGAAAAATTAATGCCGGTGTGAAATGTAGAAGTTTGACTTTTTTCTGCCGTTTGCTGGCATCCAGACACTCGGATATTGATTTGTTTTCAAGTGAACAATATCGTACACGAAGGGCCTTTAATTATGGAATTACACTGGGACGTGCGGCCTCAGTTCATTCGGCGGCTGGGCCCCACAGCCTTGTTAATGCAAATTTAATTAAGCAGAAAGCCTCTTTATTCTTCCTGGCAAAATCCTAATCTACTTACCAGAGTCGCGTCTTTCGCTGTTAACGTGCGGCCGCCGGCGAACGTTACTTTATTTGGGGGCCAGTCTGCCGGGGGGGGGGGGGGGGGTTTGCAGAAGAAGAGCAGACGATTCCTGAAGTCTGGGCGGCTGGGAGTGCCGGCACTCGCGTGCCAGTCCGGGTAGAGTTCACCAGCTCACGCGGCAGTGGGGTTCACCAGCTCACACCGGAGTGGGGTTCACCAGCTCACGCGACAGTGAGGTTCACCAGCTCACTCGGCAGTGGGGTTCACCAGCTCACACGGCAGTGGGGTTCACCAGCTCACGCGGCAGTGAGGTTCACCAGCTCACGCGGCAGTGGGGTTCACCAGCTCACACGGCAGTGGGGTTCACCAGCTCACACGGCAGTGGGGTTCACCAGCTCACACGGCAGTGGGGTTGACCAGCTCACACGGCAGTGGGGTTCACCAGCTCACACGACAGTGAGGTTCACCAGCTCACGACAGTGGGGTTCACCAGCTCACTCGGCAGTGGGGTTCACCAGCTCACACGGCAGTGGGGTTCATCGACGTCACGCTGTTAGGACCCTCCAGCGACGTCCTGGCCACGTGCGTAGGGAGAGTTGCCCGAGCGCCCATCTGCTGTCGAGCAGTACACGCTCAAGAGCCTGTGACACCGTTCACAGGGGTGGGCCACTGTGTGCCCAGCCTCAGTTCCATCATTGAACAATACGTTTATACGGTATACGTGTAAAATACTGCACTTGTCATTACATTTTTGCGATCACCCTAATCTGCTTTGCAAAATTAGAAATCACATCCCTCTGAGAGTCTTCCTGTTCAAATGAGCCGCAGGACAGTGCCTCATCTTTGTTGGTCGCCTTGAGACATCGATGAAAATTCCATATTATCATGGCAAAGGCTAGTTTTTTTTCTCTATGATTATCAACCACATGAGGGTGATGGACAGAGTTAGCCCTTGAACTCCTGGGTTCAACGAGCTTCACTCGGAAAAAATAAACTTCTGATTGGAATTGGAATCATAACCGGAGCACTCGTCGTTTGTACGGAAACTACGAGGGGGTGTTTTCACGGCAAGCTCAATTGTGACAAGCGGAATACAATTGCCGGCGGCGCAAGCATTTTTGCGCGATTGTTCATCTCGAGGAGACGTCTACAACCGTGCGCACCGGATTATAACCAACTAACCATGAATTAACGAGCTAACTATTTTACCAGGTAAGGCCCACTGAGCGACCAGGCCACAAATGATAGCCCATTTAAGTGGCTTATTGTGTGGAAATTTATGGCAGCCAAATGCTCTAAATGCCTATTTCTGAATGTGGAGGGAAAAACCTGAGGTCTCGGAGAAATATCCACGCAACCACGGGCAGAGAGACACCGCAAACTACAAATATACAGCAGAGAGACACCGGGGGTGGTAGTTAACGTCTCGCCACCGTGGCACCCAAGATCCCCCAGCTCACGGTCGGAGAGTTGAGATTTCAGATCCCAGTCGGGCTCGACACTCCTGAATCATTGCCAACGACACGGCGACACAAGGCGCAGGGAAGACAGGAAGAGACGTTTGCGAGCGCGCGCCGGTCCGCGTGTGCGTTGCCATGCGCGCGCCGGCCGGCGGCGTCGCGGCAAGAGGCCACCACGCTCGCGCCGGCAGCGGCGGGGCCGTGGCCCAGACGCCGGAACGCTCGCGCATTTATTATGGCCGACTCACAAAAGGCGCCGCCGCGTCTCTCGCCACTTTTGTGTGTCACTCGAGCGGCCGAAATTACTGTAACGATTGACGAGCCTCGGTGACGTCGCCGCGGCGCGCGCTGTCTCGCGAAACGCGTCCGCGAGCACAAAAGCGCCGCTCACTGATGGATGCGCTGGCCGCCGGCCTTCGTGTCATATCGCCGCCGCGCCGCGGCAATTCATTTAACCCGGTATCATCCCCGGCCGCCCGCCAGAGTCCCCCTCTCCGCCCTCCGCCAGCCCTCGCCCCACAGCCCTCCCACCAACTTTGAGCCGGCTGAAAAAAACCTGAAGCCCCCCTCCCCCCCTCCACCCCCCACCCTCGGTTGAGACACCGGTGCCAGTATTGTGTGTCGCACGGGGCACAAAGGCGGCCCATCCTCTCAGACTACGCTCGTCAGATTGTCATCTCTCGTGCCGATAACAGCCGGGTGCGCCTTTCAGTACGAGAAGTGGGGAGCGTCGCGGAGAGCGCGTCGGCACGATCGCGTTACTTCGTATGCAAGTCTGATTGTCATAGAGCGCGGGCGGCTGACATTGACGGTGCCCACGGCTGGAATGACAGCGCGCGTAACGCAATATCTCGTGTAATGAGGCCTCCGTTCGAGGGCCGATTTTTTTTCTTTCTCTTTCTGTCTCGCGATCTCTTCAGCTGTTGCGGCACCCCCCCCCCACCACGTCCCCTTCTCCCCCCCACCGCCTCTCTCTCGCGCTCGCTCGCGCGCGGTTCCCGCACCTTCAATCGGCGTTTCGTTATAAGTGGCGTAATTGAATTGTAAAATATGGCCATCATGAAGCGGTCGTTCTTCATCGTTTTTTTCTTTCATCCGGACGTCAATACGAGGTCATTCGTCTTGACCCCCCCCCGGGTTTGAAGACGCGGCTCGGAGAATTCACGCTGGCGTTCTTGACAATAACCGCATGTAAGATGCCATCAGGCTCATCGATCTCACGCGGCGCAACGAGCACGGGGCGCCCTCTTGTTTAACGGCTCTCGCGCTCCCGTGACGCCCGATGTCCGTCGCGGTATTTACGTGGAGATGCTCCGCCCCGTGGCCGCGCACGTGAACGTCCCATTTCCCACCCGTGTTTTTCACTGCGGTGGCGGTGCCCGTGCCAACTCGGTTATTTCTGCTTTGGATACAAACTTGAGGAAATCGTTGCACCGAGCGGCTTGTGCCACAGGCTTTGAATTGTACCCAAGTAAATATCACAATTAAAATTACTTGTTTTTTGCAAGATGGACCTAGGTTGCTTTGTTATCTAAGAACGGTAATCGAATACGATTGGAGATGATAAGATCGTTCCATCGCAACGTACGAGCATCGTGCGGTGCCCGAGACCCCCCCCCCCCATCCCTGCCGTCATCCCTTCCGCTGCCTCCCGCACCCCGGGCTCCGTGCTCTTCGTCACAGAATTCACTGCAGTTGGCCACGTACAGAAACCACAACCACTGAAGTTACTTCACTACTCAGGTGGTACCAACCGGTGAAATACCCGGTTTGGGACCCGTGCACCGTGACCGTGGACTGAGGTGTTTACGAACGGATCGCAGCTTCTCAGCATTCGTGCGAAATCGACAGCGCGCGGGCGCCGCATGTGGCTCTCCGCACGCGGCTGTGAACCTGAACTTGAGCTTCTTTCCAAAAGCACATAATCGCCGGGCCTTCTAAAGAGCGCCCCAGACCCTGCACACGACGATCAGGCCGCACGCGCTCACGTGCCACTAGCACCTCCGCAGTACGCGGTACCGTTCTCCTGAACACGGTGCCATCGTGTGTGGGGGTATGCGGTGGCGTAGTGGTTAGCGCACCGCACTGTGAAATCCGAGTCCTGAGTTGTATTCCTGGCCACGGCTAACATCAGTGGTGAGTGATAGCTGGACCGGTCATGGCCCCCCTTCACTAAGCCGCGTTCACCAACGTGGTGCAATATGGTTAAACAACCCCCGTGACTGACGTGGCCCGGGCAGGCCTCTCACCTAGCACTGGATTGACTCGAGGATGAAACTGATGATTATTATTAACACTGCCATTGTAATTCCAAAGGAGAGCAATACTCGTGCAGAGATTACCTCCCATCTGTGTCTGCCTCGAACTCGCGACTCTAGCCCAGGTCTCGATTTGGCCGTCTGGCACGGCACGCAACGCAAACACGAATAGCAATGATTTATTTATTTGATTGCCCAGAGAAACCTGATGGAGTGTCAAGATCGAGTATCGGGACGCGCGCGACACCTTCACCGCTGTCTCAAACTCGACAGTGACGAGGCTGACGTGCGTCTTACAAATGTGGCAATTGCCACGGCGGGCAGAGGAGAAGCTAAACTTTCCTCGAGAGGAGCGAATGTTCATTTGGCGATACTGAGCCCTGCCATGGTAATGTGGCATTTGACACTCCAGGCTACCGTGGAGTTGAGCACGGTAGCCAATCGGCACTAGAAGTGACTCGCTCTCCCTGCGAGCTGCCAGGAGTGACCGAGGCCACAGCTTGCCTCGCCGCAGCCTCGACAGCGGGGCCCTCAACACCGGGAGCCGCGTTCCGGGGACGGTGCGGTGTCAGATTTAGCCACGGCCTGGTGGACTTTGTGCGGTCACTGGTAACCGGGCCGAGCCTGTCAAAGCCCCCTTCCCCCTGAGAACCCGGTGTTATTTTGCGCCGTTACCTGGATGCGAATCCAGTTGGCTCGGCCCTCTGATGCGGCGCTCCGCATCGCAACGATGCCGCGCTGGCAAGCGCGCGCACCGGATGCGATTACCGCGGCGCCTGTTGCAGTGGCGCGTTATGAAATGCACGTGCCGTAACGTCGCCGTTGATCAAGAGCTGCGGCACTCTCAATGTTGCCTCCTGCAAGGAGGTGGGGGGGGGGGGGGCGCCTGACCCAGCGGGACCCCTGCGGCTGAACCCAACACCGGGGCCGCGCACCCCCGTCTCTCCCATTCATCTGCTTCTTTAAAAATGCAAAGCAAAAACAAAATAAATCTTTGAGCGCACAAAGGGAACCCGTTGCTTGAAGAGTCACGCGCCTCTGCCAAGTGAACTCGCTCCGCTGCGAGGCCAGGATTAATTTTGTTTGAATTGCGTGTCAGACAGATTGCACGTTATGATGGTTGAGCGAATGGAGTGTGTGGAATTGGAGCAATGTGTGTTTGAGGTTTTTTTTCCCTCCAATATACATTTTGGCACCGTTAATATTTTACTTGCACCTCGGGGGGCCTTGCTGTAGATGAGGTTTTACCGTTACGTTGGACGTAGCCCAGCTCCGAGAGATAAAGCGGTCGGAGCGTATCAGCCGACTGACACGCGCCGCACTGGACGAGATGTAGCGGACGAGAGCGGGGGCTTGTGGATGTATGGATGTTGAACGCCTTTCGCATCGCGCGTAGCCAACCGTGATAATCGGAGGTGCGGTGAAGTCGGCCTCGGTGTCGTCACCTTCCCCACGCGCTGCGCCGCTGCAGATGCCGCCGACCCAGGGAGCGGCACGCTGTTTACTGCTCTTGGTTGTTGACGTTTCGGACGGAGCCATGACCCGAACACACATTGACCCCGATGTTGTTAATGTGGCTATCACTCATTCCCCATCCATTCAATCCGTTCATCATCTTTCATAGTCGTCAGTTTCGCTTTCACCGAATTCACGCATCGCAGATTTGCCCCATCGCTTCCTCTCACCTGTTTTATTCACCTCGTATCTATCCTTACATTCATATGTGCCGTTCGTAATTCTCCGTAAAGCACCGAGGTTGAGGCGCTATATAAATTACGTGATGATAAGATGATAATAATAATTTCAACTCCATAACGTGCCACCGCACCTCAGTATTCGCTCGCTGTCAAAGAGAGAGAATAACTCGGGGGGCCAGAGACAAGCCAGAAGGCAGCCATGTGTTCAGCTCAAGGTCTGCATTCCTCTATATACGAAGTTGTTATCGACAGGTTAATTAATGTTGACTTGCGTGAGTAAAACGGGCACAATCGGAGAAAATCCACACATGCAAGGGGGAAACGCGCTATCCCACACAGACAGAACATGTGGAATCCACGTTTTTGCTGTTCTGCCTTGGAGCGAGCCAGGGTAGAGTCACGTTGTAGCAGGGTCTTTAACGTTCCGCTTTGAGCGGAGAGCACGCTTCGGCATTGTGCGCAGAGCATCGTCCATGTGGGCCGTGGCTCGAATTCAACGGCGAGGTGGGGGGGGGTATTCTGAGTGGGAGCAAATCTGAATGTGGGGGCGGGGGGGAGTGGGGCATGAGGCTCTCGAGCAGCTGCACGAACATGAAGTCATTTGAAGCCGCGGCAGAAGTCCCCATGTCTCGACCACCTTCCGTGAACATCGCGCCTCTTTCACTCGCGGCTTGCCGAGAAAGGCGTCGAGACGCGTAAGCCCGTGGCTAGACGGCGGCGCCAGGCCCTGTTGGCGCGGGTGCCCTTTCATCCTTCTCCCCCCGCCGCCCCGAACCTCGTCACGCCCCCTCCCTGCGCCACCTGTGAGCTACCGCGCGCCCCGTCCCGGGACCGCGATGATGACGCCTCCTCCTCCTCCTCCTCCTCCCCGCCGCTCTCGCGCCGTCGCCGTCACAACCGTAGCCAGAAGCCTGCTTCGTGCGTCCGGCACCACTGTGAAACTAAACGATGCTCATTTGACCAGGCAAGGCCCACTGAGCTCTGCAGCTCTTTTCCACAAGCGACCTGGCCCCAAATGATGGCTCAACAAAGTGGCTTATCACGTGGAAATGTATAGCAGCCACATATTCCAAATGCGCGTCGATTCTAAATGTGGAGGGAAAATACCGGAGGACCTGGAGAAAAATCCACACGACCATGGAGAGAGAGACATGCCAACTCTGCATAGACAGCAGGCGTCAGGGTCGGGATTGAACCCACGACCTCCTGCATACCAGGCGAGGTAGTTAAGATCTCCTCACCATCGCGGCACCCAGGAGCCCCAGCTCGATTCTCCTGAATCATTCCCCCCGTTCCTGTGCACGTACAGTGCTGTTGTCAGCCCACTGCTGGATGGTAGCTCCCCGCTCCGTGCTGGGGGTAATTTGACCATACTTCACCACGCCGGGGTCAGTGTGAGTTGGTGAAGGTGGAGGAGAGCCTAGACGTGGTTCAACAATCGATTACGGTACGCTTCAACGATGTATTTTACTGCACTGCCGTCTGCTGGCCACAGCGTAGCCGCGTAGCAGCCCCCGTGACAGCCTGGCGTGCATCTTTGGTAAGTTCTTCAATCACTTGAACTTCCGGGTCATAGCATTGGTCGCTAATAAAGTTAAAATCCCCGTCAGGCGGTTAACTCGTCTCTTCACTCGGGCTGAATAAGATTATTACCACGGTGTGAGAAGTCCACAGTGGTTATTGGATTGCGAGTCGGGTTTGCCACCTGTCCCGGGTCTGACCAGAACAATGCGGGAATTGGCATCTGTGTTCGGGTGGCAGAGATTGATTTGTGCTGAGATCTGGTACCAGGGGTGCCAGCATTGATTGCTGTGTTGGATTTCATGACATAGTCCTGCACAGTGTTGTTGATGGTAGACCTGCGCTGACGAAAAGATATGTCCGGGTGTTGTTCAGGGTTGTTTTTTTATTATGGGTGATTTGCTTACCAATCCTTCACCTTGCACTCGTATCTTTTTTTATGCATTGTCGTAAATTTCTGATCCGCCCCTAATGGACATCTGCGAAAGAGAGCTTCATAGCTCATCGGATTCTTCCCGGATAAATAACGATTCTGTTTCTGGGTCAGCCCCACTTCTCACTTTGAGATCGGGAGACATTTTGACTTCCCTGTTTAGCAATGCCGCGCTAAAACTCGAGCTGCAGAAGACTCTGGGTGCTTGAAGCGTGACTCGCCGTCCCCGTGGGCGAGACTTGCGGCAGGGCCCGTGGCTCGCACGGCCCCCTGGGAGCTGGGCCCCGCATCGCAGCCGCTCGGGAACGAGCCTCGCCCCCAGCACCAGGGCCCCTGTGGGGACACCGCGGAATACCCGCGAGGCGAGGCCAGGGCCACTCGCGGACCCGTGCACTCGCCCGCGGTGCCTAGAGCCGCCAAGGTTCCTACGCAATGGGTCGTGCCGCAGTGTGGAGTGCGGAAGGTAGCAGGATGTTGACTACCTCGCCTGGTATGAAGGAGGTCGTGGGTTCGATGCCAACCCTGACGCCTGCCGCTGTATATTTGAGTTTGCGTGTTCCCCCCGTGGTCGCGTGGATTTTTCTCCGGGTCCTCCGGTTTTTCCCTCCACATTTAGAAACGTGCGTTTAGAGCATCTGGCTGCTATAAATCTGCACATGTTAAGCCGTTTCATTGGGCTATCATTTGTGGCCGGATCGCTTCTGAAAAAGAGCTACGTAGCTCAGTGGGCCTTACCTGGTAAAATAAAAAATAGTTTCATTTTTAAATAGTTTAACAATCGTTGTATGTACATATGTGTGTATGTTGAACTTCTTTCGTATTGTACGTATCCAACCGTGCTAATCATAGTTGTGGAGAAAAAACTGTTGGTATTGCCGCGGCGTTGGTAGCAGGGCTATAATGTGCTGATTCAATCCGAGCAACATTGAACCTGAGGCACAGTTCCCACGTTACTTTTAATTATTTTCCTTATTTGAACATGTACACGTGTGTTTGTTTTATTTATCCTGTTTGGAACGTTCTGCTTTCATTGTGTGGTTAAACCCATTTCTCTTTGACTAAGAGGCTCCTGAAGCGGTGATATTGTGGTGATTTCATAAATTCGTGGTTGTCATCCAGCCGGCCATCCTGGTTTTAATTTGTGTATTAACTGTTGAATGCTTCACAGTGGACGTTAGGCATCTCCTGACGTCTTTCGAAAAAGTAGGCCATTGTGCGGCGGGCCTCACGGTCCACATCTTCCAATTACAAAAAAAACGACAGTGAAAATAACTGAATTGAGATGACACACAGCAACACTCCCTTCTTACTGTCAAACTACCCCAGACTACGTCTGGGAAACTCGGCAGCGCCTTTCTTGGTGATTGCCCCGCACTGTCAGGACGACCGCGTGAATCCCGAGCACCGCTGCACAATCGAATCAATGAGTTCATCTCGGTGCGAAACTTTGAGCGCAGTGGGATGATAGAGTGGCTGACTCGTGCCTCCGTGATGCTGGCAGGGTCTTGCTTCATCCGCACGGATCAGCTGGACGGGGAGACGGACTGGAAGCTGAAGCTGGGCGTGACGTGCACGCAGCGCCTCCCAGCAGTGGCGGTAGGCCCGTCCTGCGAGTCTTCGCCCCCCCCCAACCACCCCCAACCTCCATCTACCCACTCCCCCGCACGTCCTGCCGATCGCCAGCACATGCCCACGCTCCGTGCCGCCCTTCCCACCGGACACGCTCGGGGCTGAGCCGACCCCGTCCTCCCGTCCTAACAAACGCAATCTCGCTCGCTTGGCCGTGGCCCGCCGCTGGTCGAGTTGAACTTCCATTTCCCCGTGTCGTCTCTTCCGCTGGGATGGGCTCGCGCTCCCCATGCGGGTCCGTGGCCGTTGAATGCTGCCCGGGCTCCCGTGGGCATTCCTTCAGCTGTTATGCCTCTTAATGTGAAGCAACGGAGAGAACCTGCAGGGAGAATTGGCGCTCCCTTGCCACAGAATAATCCACTGGTGGGCTTAGAACTATTATTATTACTACTTTGAAAAGTTTTCGAGTTTATATCGATTCTTATGGACACGTGTAGCCCTGGTGCTCCAAGTTGAATTCATGAACACTGCTGCATAAATGATTAAGTTTGCATTGAAATACACTTTTTTCTTTAAGATATGGAAAACATATGCACCGCTTACCGTATTCCTTCAGCATCTGACATGAGTAGAGATTGTGCAGAGGCTCTTGTGTCAGGGGGACGCGGTAAATCCGTGTTGTGCAGCGCCGCTGCTGCTGATGCCGTGGTTTTCCGCTGCCGCTGCTGCTATCCAGGACTTGGTGACGATCAGCGCGCACGTGTACGCGGAGAAGCCTCAGCTGGACATCCACAGCTTCACGGGGACCTTCACGCGGGTGAGTCCCGCGATGCCAAGATCGTAGGCGTTATCGTAAAAAAACAACGATTGGTTGCTGACTGAGCGCCGCCCTCCGTTACACCGAGGTGGTCTAGGAGCGCGCACAAACATTTGAGACGGCGCTCCCAGCAGCAGCTGTCCCTTGTGTGACACGGCGTGACCCGGCACCCCGGCCTGCTCGTGGGCGTTAGTCTCCCAGTGGCGAGCGATGATTGCTGCTGCGTGTGTAATCCCCGTTGAGTAATTTGCGAGTACGTTTTTTTTTTTCAATTTGGACCGTGACGCCGGCATACAGAATCAGAATGAGGAATCCGATGAGCTATAAAGCACTTTTTCACAGATGTCCAGTCGGGGCACTGGGGCAGAACGTTACAACAACAAATGACACGAAATAAACGGCCTACTCATGCAGATTGCGTCACGAGATGTTTAACGTCCGCTGCGAAGCGGACGGCGTGGAGTAGTTGGCGGTTATTACACCGCAGTATTTGCCCCGGGTGGCCCACCGGATTCGAACCGCGAACCTCTGCAACGAGCGACGACGAACACAACACCGCCTCTTCAGCAACGTCACCCTCCCCCCCCCCCCGACTGAACACGAGTCACCGGTTGGGGCGTGACGCTGATTCTTAGATTTATAATGAAACGATTATACCCTTGGTGCATTGATTGCTGAATGCATGTTACAGTCACCGTCTACAATCCGTTCGCGTGTATTTAGTCTTTGTACCTCCACGGCGTCTTCGCAGGTTCACGCCGCCATCCATGTTGCTATGCGCTCCTCGTGCACCAAAATTAAAACGCGATAATTTGTCCTCGAGTCGAATCTTGTCGCTCGATCGTTACCGTCCATCAAACCGCAGAGGAGTAAATCACCGCATTTCTCGTGCTTGTTCTAGGGGGGTCAATCCCAGCGCCGGGGAGACAAATCCGGCTGGGTGGGGGGAATGGGAAGGGGGATGGGGGATGGGGGCGAGAGAGGGTGGCGGGGGCGGTGTCATACCGGCCGCACCGATACCTCGCGACATGGCCGGCCTCTGAATGAGCACGGGGTTTTGCCCCCCGCGCGGCCTCCGCTGTGTGTGCGCGAGTGCAGGAGGACGTGAACCCTGCTGTGTGTGTGTGTGTGCGCGAGTGCAGGAGGACGTGAACCCCACCATATCCGAGAGCCTGAGCATCGAGAACACGCTGTGGGCCAGCACCGTCGTGGCGTCGGGTGCGTGGATGCGGCACTCTGCTCGCACCTGTTTAGTGACCGTCCGCGTACCCATGCCGGGCTCCTTGGGTTTGCCGACGTCTCCCTGGGAGTCCGGATCACCGACATGCACTAAGCTAGGCGTTTTACTTTGTTTCGTATCACTCTACAAACGGCAGAGCCACAGGCCACGTGTGGTTTGGCCTGCAAAGTGACACGCTTTTCACCTGATGTCCTTCAAGGGTCAATCTGTTTTGTTCTATATGGACCACACGCCAACTCTTTAACACAGTAATCGTGCTCACTCTGATAATGCAGAAGCACAAATAACAAACAGTTTAAAGCCTTCGCCAATAACAATAATGCTTAAAAGTAAAATGTATTATAGACGAGGTTTTGGGCAACGGCCCTTCTCCACAGCACATAGATCTACTTGCCGTGCATTGCATAATGATGACGACGAGAGTGAGAGTGCGAGAGAGTAAAGAGGCGTCGCCGCGTGTGTGCCCCGGGCTGCAGGGACGGTGGTGGGCGTCGTCATCTACACCGGCAAGGAGACGCGCAGCGTCATGAACACCTCGCACCCCAAGAACAAGGTGAGGGCCCATGGGGCCGCTCGCCCCTCTCTGCTCACCACTCTCAGCTCACCCCTCTCTGCTCACCACTCTCAGCTCACCACTCTCAGCTCGCTCCTCTCCGCTCACCACTCTCAGCTCACCACTCTCAGCTCACCACTCTCAGCTCACCACTCTCAGCTCGCTCCTCTCCGCTCACCACTCTCAGCTCACCACTCTCAGCTCACCACTCTCAGCTCACCCCTCTCAGCTCACCACTCTCCGCTCACCACTCTCAGCTCACCCCTCTCAGCTCACCACTCTCCGCTCACCCCTCTCTGCTCACCACTCTCAGCTCACCCCTCTCTGCTCACCACTCTCAGCTCACCACTCTCAGCTCACCACTCTCCGCTCACCCCTCTCTGCTCACCACTCTCAGCTCACCCCTCTCTGCTCACCCCTCTCAGCTCACCCCTCTCAGCTCACCACTCTCAGCTCACCACTCTCAGCTCACCCCTCTCAGCTCACCCCTCTCCGCTCACCACTCTCAGCTCACCCCTCTCAGCTCACCACTCTCCGCTCACCACTCTCAGCTCACCACTCTCAGCTCACCCCTCTCTGCTCACCCCTCTCTGCTCACCCCTCTCAGCTCACCACTCTCCGCTCACCACTCTCAGCTCACCACTCTCCGCTCACCACTCTCCGCTCACCACTCTCAGCTCACCCTTCTCAGCTCACCACTCTCCGCACACCACTCTCAGCTCACCACTCTCAGCTCACCCCTCTCAGCTCACCCCTCTCTGCTCACCACTCTCCGCTCACCCCTCTCCGCTTGCCACTCTCAGCTCACCACTCTCCGCTCACCACTCTCAGCTCACCCCTCTCAGCTCACCCCTCTCAGCTCACCACTCTCCGCTCACCACTCTCAGCTCACCCCTCTCAGCTCACCACTCTCAGCTCACCCCTCTCAGCTCACCCCTCTCAGCTCACCACTCTCAGCTCACCCCTCTCAGCTCACCCCTCTCAGCTCACCACTCTCCGCTCACCACTCTCAGCTCACCCCTCTCAGCTCACCCCTCTCAGCTCACCACTCTCCGCTCACCACTCTCAGCTCACCCCTCTCCGCTCACCACTCTCCGCTCGCCACTCTCAGCTCACCACTCTCCGCTCACCACTCTCAGCTCACCCCTCTCCGCTCACCACTCTCAGCTCACCACTCTCAGCTCACCCCTCTCTGCTCACCCCTCTCAGCTCACCACTCTCCGCTCACCACTCTCAGCTCACCACTCTCCGCTCACCACTCTCAGCTCACCACTCTCAGCTCACCCCTCTCAGCTCACCACTCTCCGCTCACCACTCTCAGCTCACCACTCTCAGCTCACCCCTCTCTGCTCACCCCTCTCAGCTCACCCCTCTCAGCTCACCACTCTCCGCTCACCACTCTCAGCTCACCCCTCTCAGCTCACCACTCTCCGCTCACCACTCTCAGCTCACCCCTCTCAGCTCACCCCTCTCTGCTCACCACTCTCCGCTCACCCCTCTCCGCTCGCCACTCTCAGCTCACCACTCTCCGCTCACCACACTCAGCTCACCCCTCTCAGCTCACCCCTCTCAGCTCACCACTCTCTGCTCACCACTCTCAGCTCACCACTCTCAGCTCACCCCTCTCAGCTCACCACTCTCCGCTCACCACTCTCAGCTCACCCCTCTCAGCTCACCCCTCTCAGCTCACCACTCTCCGCTCACCACTCTCAGCTCACCCCTCTCAGCTCACCCCTCTCAGCTCACCACTCTCCGCTCACCACTCTCAGCTCACCCCTCTCCGCTCACCCCTCTCCGCTCACCACTCTCCGCTCGCCACTCTCAGCTCACCACTCTCCGCTCACCACTCTCTGCTCACCCCTCTCCGCTCACCACTCTCCGCTCGCCACTCTCAGCTCACCACTGTCCGCTCGCTCCTCTCCGCTCACCCCTCTCTGCTCACCCTTCTCCGCTCACCCCTCTCAGCTCACCCCTCTCGGCTCACCACTCTCCGCTAGCCACTCTCCGCTCGCCCCTCCCTGCTCACCCCTCTCCGCTCACCCCTCAATGCTCACCCCTCTCCGCTCACCCCTCTCCACTCACCACTCTCCACTCACCACTCTCCACTCACCCCTCTCCGCTCACCCCTCTCCACCGCCTCCCCTTGCCCCTCTCCCGCAGGTGGGGCTGCTCGACCTGGAGCTGAACCGTCTCACCAAGGTGCTGTTCCTCGCCGTGCTCGTGCTCTCCGTGGTCATGGTGGCGCTCAAGGGCTTCGACGGGCCCTGGTACCGCTACCTCGCTCGCTTCGTGCTGCTCTTCTCCTACATCATCCCCATCAGGTGCCCACCCAACGCATACCCGTGTTGACTACGCTCACGCCTAACCCACCCCTGTGTTATTTACACTCACACCTGCCCCATCCCTGTGTCACACACTGAACCCCGACTGCTATGCATGTGTGTTTCTGTACATGCCTGTGTGTGTCTGTGTGTGTGTTTGTGTGGCTCTACATGCCTGTGTTCTCCTGTGTACTCCCATGTGTACCCCTGTGTGCATCTCTACTGGACCCTGCCTGTGCATGCCTGCGTGCCTGCGCATGTGCGGAGCGGTAGCGTAGCAGACAGCGCACTCCACTAGAAACCCGGCCCCTCGAGTTCGATTCCAGCTTACTGCCGGCATCGGTGACAAACATCTGAACTGGTCCTGGGCCTCCCCTAGGTAGACTCATCCTTAAGTGAGCACCCGGTGCGGTGTGTAAACATCAGCATTGGAGAGACAAAGGTGGTGGTCGTGGTGTTGACCATTCACCCCCTCGTGTGCCGTGCCAACCTTAATAGGTGCTCCCTACCGGCACTGTACCCCAACAGTCTTTTGGGAGTCTGTGGGGGGTCTCTGTATGTGTGTGTGTATGTTGCAATTCGTTCGCACCGTACGTAGCCAACGGTGTTAATCGGAGGTGCGTCTGTGTGCGTGCAGCCTGCGTGTGAACCTGGACATGGGCAAGGCCGCCTACGGCTGGATGATCATGCGCGACGACAACATCCCCGGCACCGTGGTGCGAACCAGCACCATTCCTGAGGAGCTGGGCCGCATCGTCTACCTGCTCACCGACAAGACCGGTCAGCTCCCCTCCCCTCTCCTCCCCCCTCTCCCTCCCCCCCTCCCTTGTCGGGGATTTTTTTTTTTGTAGCCGGAAGCCTTATTTCTTGCAAAAAAAATTTTACGGCTTTCTGCTGCTCGTTCCATTCATCGTAGCCATTCCTATTAAGGCGATTATGGCTAACGAACGACTTGGCTTGCGGAGGGCAGGAGCCCTCTTGGTGTGCGCTCGCACTTTGTAGCCACGGCGGTGTTGGTCTGGATGTAATTACGTTAGACCTGGTCAACTGAGATGGCCGTGAGCTCTAGTTTGGGCCTAACCCATGGCTGTCGTCCCCTCTCTAATCACGTGCCCGTGAACCTATTAGCCTGGGTGGCGAGATGTTAACTCCCTCGCCTGGTATACAGGAGGTCGTGGGTTCGATCCCGACGACCCCTGTATATTTGGAGTTTGCGTCTTCTCCCCGTGGTCGCGTGGATTTTTCTCTGGGTCCTCCGGTTTTTCCCTTTTTCTCTCCACATTTAGAAACGTGCATTTAGAGTATTTTGCTGTTAGAATTTCCACGTGATAAGCCACTTCGTTGAGCTATCATTTGTGGCCAGGTCACTTAAAACGAAAGCGCCACGTAACTCAGTGGACATTACCTGGTAAAATAAAAATGTGTTTGTGTAGCCTCATCTTGGCCCATCCATAATCGGCTCCCTCCTCTCTCTCTCTCTCTCTTCTGTCCCCTTTCCTACCCCAGTGTCTGACCCCGGCTGCCCTCTCGTGGCCCCACTCCCTGCCGCACACCTTCACTGAGCAGGGATCTCGGCGCAGCCATGGGGGGTGGGGGGGGGGGAGCAGGTCGGCACCAGAGCCGATAACCACGCCGGGTGAAGCAGCGGTTCTATTGGGCCCTGTTTAATTAGAAGCCACGACACCTTTGCCATGTTTGGTCATTTGGTGCTGATCTCATCATTGTGGTGACCCTGCAACAATACCGCAGGCCCTGCGATCGACTCGGTAAAACCGCACCACCACCGAGACCCTGTAGAACTCCGTGTTCTGGGAGCACGGCTCCGACTCGCTTGTGCTGTCACCGGTGCCATCTTCAACATCCTTCATGAGAATGCCGCAGCAACTTCAGTGGTAGCGGCGGTGCGGCCACGGGGGAGCACTGGCGCCATGGAAACGAGGCTTTTAGGACGTCCATTACAGTCCCAATGATTACAATCCCATTGATTACAATCCCGTGCTTCCTCCCCAGGGACCCTGACGCAGAACGAGATGGTGTTCAAGCGCCTGCACCTGGGCACCGTCTCGTACGGCACCGACTCGATGGACGAGATCCAGAGCCACCTCTTCAGCTCCTACACCCAGGTGAGGGAGTCGCACCGCGCTCAGAGCCGGTGCCCCGCGGGGGGCTGTCGGCACGCAGCTCAGGGTGCCGGCGGCGCAGCGGTGCGACGCTCGTGGCTGGGCTCGTGGTCCCGCAGCAAGAACGTCCCCCCTCGGGGTTCCATTTTCTGACTCGGGCGCCTTTCTGTAAGAAATGCTTTTTGTTTTGGTTGAAGCACGTGAATATAAATGTGTCGTGAAACAAATTAATTTTTGTAACTATTTGTTATTTTGCAGGTAAGGCCCACTGAGCTATGTAGCTACCACTAATGATAGCCCAATGAAGAAGCTTACCACGTAGAAATCTATAGCAACCAAATACTCTAAACACTTGTTGATTATAAATGTGGAGGGAAAAACCGAAAGACCCGGAGAAAAATCGACGCAACCACGGGAAGAACATGGCGAGGTAGTTAACATCTCGCCACCACGGCTCGAAAGCCTCCACCACCGGACAGTCGGTTGGCAAGGTTTTCACGTGGACAAAACGTACCAATTCGTTACTCGTTGAGCACACCGGTGTGTTGGAGAGTAAACCCACAACATTGACGCCTTACCGTGTAGAGTTCGTACGTTCCCTCTCCCCCTGTTCTGCATGGGTTTCCTCCGGGTTCCTCTGTTTCATCCCACAGCTAAAATAAAAACACGCTGCTGGCCAAACATCCCATTGCTGAAATTTTAATTGTAAATTACTCAATTGGGATTACACACAGCAGCAGCAACATTGCCCCTTACTGCAAATGCTTAGCACGATGCCACGGAAATTCATCTTGAGACCCAAGTATGGCTTGCCTGGGTGAACAGGCGTAATAATAAAAAATAATAAATAACAAACCTGCACTGTGGTGACCTCCTGCTTGTGTAGAGGCAGTGTATTAACATTCCTTTCCTTTGTTAATGCTACTCCCTGCAACCCCCCCTTGGTGCTGCTGATCCTGCATAATGCATGGGCATAATATGACTTTGAAACCCCCCCGCCCACCTCCTACGCATTTCCCATGAATATGCTAAATTCCTCTTCATATGCACATTCTTTTTTGTTAAGGCGCTCTTCCACCTCCAACCCAGCTTATATATAAGCTCCTAGCTTGGTAGTGTCTCATTCTTCACCTGAAGACGGCTGCTTGCGTTGTAGCCAAAACGTCGTGAGAATTATTTTATTTTATTGTTTTATTTTTATTATTTTATTACTTCCCTTCTACGTGACTTTACCGAAAGAACCAAGAAGATGAATCCCTGCAGTCACGAAAGCTTTAAATCAAAAATTAAAGGCAGTGTATTGTTAAGGTAAACATGACCCACAATGCCTTGCTGGTCTTATTACATTCTCGTTATTGTATTTAAATATCGTCAACCATGATTGATCCATAAATTAAACGATATCTGTCACAGACATCATTTGATCTGTCACAGATATCGTTTAATTGGTCGGCGTTTATCTTTTCCATAGCTGAGCCAGCTTGGAAGTTGAGCTCTACAGTGGACCATGTTGCAGTGCCCCCTTCTGTCCACCGCGTAGCCCCCCAGTCCCGGGACAGCCGGTTCTGTACGCTGTGCTTGTCTGTTGGAACTCTGTGTTCCTCCAGTGAGGGACAGGCATATTGTGGGTGCTCTCTTCACTTACCACGGGTACACGCTCAGTGTGGGCCATCCAAATGGCATCTTTTTTTACGAGAGAAACAAAAGAAAGGTTAAGAAGCCACAGAGGACTGCGTTGCAGATGGCGCCCACCACGTGCGGCGCTAGCAAAGGGTTCAACGAAACGTGCCGAGAGGGAGGTGGCCGAGCAGTTTGAATGATCTCACGGCGCCGGATCACCGTGAGAAACGGTGTCGACCTCTCGGTTCGGCGACCAGGGGCCGCGTGGCAGGCGTCCCCTCGACCGCCCTCGCTCACTCGCCCCTGGCGAGCGTCCATCACCCGGCAACCGATTCCGATTTGGAGCTTGCTCGTCGTTGCGGCTCCAAGCGTTGTTCGATAACCTCCGCTAGAAGCAAACTTCACTCGTCCACCGGCAGCTGATAAGTATTTGCGGGGGGCCAAGGGGTCCGGGGCTTGGAGAGGGGAGGTGCGGGGGGGGCGGTAAGGCACCTCTGTCTATTAGACAAGCGCTTGGTAATAGCCACAGCGCTCACTCTATTTCTATCGACGTGCGCGCAGTGCTTTCATCCCCGGGTTTCTTTATAGTTTTTTTCCACCAATGCCGGCCGGCCGACCCCCGATCGCGGCACCGCCACTTACCCGGGGGGGCCCGCAGAGGCACCCGGTGAGAGCCCCTTAACCCGTTCCGCCTCCCTAACGCGCCCCAAATTGGCGGGCGTTTGCCGCGCGCCTCCGACGCCGCTTAGTCACCGGCGGTGTCGCCGCAAGAGCCGCCGGCCCGGCACATCGATCGCCGCGGTCCGCACGGCGGCGCCCGCGCTCGATCATCCGCGAGCGTCCGGCAGGCACACGTGCGTATCGACGTATTCCTCACGCCTGTCTCCCGGCCTGAGGATTTTATTACCGCTGCGCGCTGGGTGTGACAGCTTTCCAAAGCTGATCGTTAGTCGCATTGATCGCGAGCGCAGCGGTAATGTGTAAAATAGTGGCTTTTTATTTTCTTGAGAGCCGTGCGGTTTTGTTCTTTTTTTTGTTGTTGTGCTCCTTTTGGATCGCCCAGAATTGCCGGGTTGGTTATTGTTGCCATCCCAGCGTGTGTGCGCGCGCGTGTTCCTGCCGCTCTGCCTGCCGAGCGCCCCTAACTTGAAAGCTGTTAGGAGAGTCACGGATCATTTTTTGGAGGTGGAAATGAAGTCTCGTGAAGATCGATACATTTGAACGTGTCCGGCTGTGTTCCCTCATAAATCGTTGCGGAGGTGAAGCCGAAGGTGACACGAGCGCCGCTTCGGTGCCTCGAGGGAGAGCCGGACCCAAACCCCACCTGCAGCCAGAAGCGGTCCTTTGGGGCTAGCAGCAGAGAGACAGGAACAAATGCATCGTTAGCCGTGTGAATAATATCTCGCTGACAAAATGCCATTGATAATGCAAAAATGCGACAGAATTCGCCGGTAACACTGTGCGACGTGCAGCCTTAAGAGGAAAACAATGTTTAAGGTTGACGTTTCAGGCAATGGCGATTCTTCACAGCACACATTGGTCTCATAGAAATTACATCTTTTATCGAGTTGTGTGTTCTTAAGGGGGGTCTTACTTGATTGGTAACCGGGCAAATTTATTAAAGGTGATGTAAAAAAAAATTGCGATAAATGGTGAGCGTCCGATGATGTCACAACACGTGGAGTCTATTCCACGACGTCACATGTTGTGTGACACCATCCCGTTGTACGGCTCATTACCAGCCGTGATCAATCCACCGCTGGATGAATGCCTCCCCAATGAAATAATCAATGCTCGCGCACACAGTTCGATGCGCGAGTGTACTCACTGATTGAAATCCACGTCATGTCGATGAATCGCCAGCGAGCGCCCCACTCGGTAAGGAGATCTGAGTGGGAGCCGCAGCGAGGAGGCGTCACACCCACAGTCCACAGTGAATCACTCGCCTGCCGGTGTGACTGCGCAGGCTCGCGAACTGACATCCACGTGCTTGTCCCTCCCAATCAACGGAGCGTCCCCTAGAGCCGGGCTTTCTCAAGCTCTCTTGTAGCCCGAGTGGTGACTGCACTGAAATCCATTGCAGAGTACATTCTCTTTTACGTCTTGCGTGGCCTTTTGCAGCCGATGGGCTCATTTAAGAGATTGGTACTCGGCAAACTGCTCACTCGTCTAGACAGATGGCAGTCTAGAGGTGGTGGTAAGATCGACCCTTTGAGGATACGGTGTCACTCTGGGCCATTTCCCCATCGGCCACCCGCGGTCGTTCTGTGTGCGTGGAGCCACAAGAGGGAAAAGCTTCCTTCTTCGTCCGGGGTCGGCAGTGAGGTGGCTTGCTTGAAATCCAATCGGTAAATAAAACGCGCGCACGCTCCACGTTGTACGACCGCGTCGCCGGTGAATGGGTTAAAGGGCAAAAGATGGCCGTGACGGAGTGGTAACAGCCGGCTGTGACCGAGGGCACGGCTTTCAAAATTACTCCGGCCTTTCCGCGCGCACTTTGAGCAAAATAATCAAAGCCAATTAGGCGGCCTTGTCGTTACACCGCGCGCTTAACTGAACTAAGCGCTGCCCCCATTTTTCTGCGCGACTCCGCTAAGTGGCACGCCGAGCGCCCTGCTAATGTCGTGATCTAGCGGCCGACGGTGACCCTCGGGTGGCTCTCTGTCTTCCCTGTCACGATCGTGCATTTTCACCGGCGCTCGCCGACCGACCGTCGCGCCAAGCGGCCGCCCGTCTTGTCGGCCGAGCTGCACCAGCGGATGATTGATGGAGCGGCTCCGGGGCCCCCGGCTACTGGGCCGCGATGCTCGTTCACTACGCAGCTCTCTCGCCGCCACGTTCGTCCGCGGGCGGCTGGAGCACGAAGTGCTGGCAGCAAGCGCCTCGCCACCCTGCGCCCAGCTGCACACTTGGGCAGAGTGAACCCAGTGCTCACCCTAATCAGCTGCCAGGAACAATTGCCAACGGTGTTGTTCACCCTGGTTACGAACTGAAAACGCGAATCCAGAAGTGTAGTGCAGTGTGATAACTGCTGTTTCAACAGCCGTTCGACACTAAGCGACGTCACCAGGGCGCTTGTATCGGGCTAAGTGCACCTTGAGACCACGTGAAGTGTCGAAGGCTCGCTGCTGGCGGGAGGTGATGGGGCAGAGCCAGGTGTTATGGGTTGACTGATTGCTCGCCAAAGATAAAGACACACACTGGGATCCCCCGTCTTGCCATATAGGCTCTTGAGAGAGGTGCTGTTTGTGAGTACCCATTAAGGCTCGCAAGGCACGCAGTGAGTGCACTAGGGGATGATGCGGCTAGCACCCCATGCCATGCCCCAACGGTGTCCAGGTTCTCATTGTGCATCAAGTTGGCCTCGGGGAAGTCACGGGTAGCTTCAGTGACCAATTGTCCATGTTGTGCGTGGCCTGCGGTGACATATTTAGATTATGTTGCTGCTATAAATTTCTAAATGATTAGCCACTTTGTGGAGCTATCATTTGTGGCCAGGTTGCTTTTGCAAAATAAATGAATACCTCAGTGGGCTTTGTCTGGTAGGATGGGGATGGTTTAGTTTTATTTGTGATTTGTTTACCCACTCCTGTCGTGTTTTTGTATTGTAGTTGTAAAGTTTGTGCCCCTTGCCCCTACTGGACATTTGTGAAAAAGAGCTTTATAGCTCGTAGAATTCCTCCAGTATAAATAAATATTCTGATTCTGATATAATTCACTGGGATTGTGTCACAGTGCGACGATTACTACTTGGTACCAGCCATCGGTAATCCATCTCCTCTCCAGCCCGTGCCGCTCGCCCACACACTCACACATCGGTCCATCTCTAGCCTGTGCCGTGCCCCCGTATAGCCCCCGTATAGCCTGCACAGACTGTTGGGGCAAATGCTGTTAGCGAGCACCTAATGAAGGTTGGCACAGCACACGAGGGGGTGGGTTGCCAGCACCACACCCGACCGCCTTTGTCTCCCTAGGGGCGATGTTTACACACCACACCAGATATTCATTTGAAGCGGAGTCCACCTAGGGGAGGCCCAGGACAGGTTCAGATAATTGTCACTGGTGTTAGCCATGAGCGGGAATCGAAATCGGGTCGCCGTGTTTGTCGTGCAGTGTGCTAAACACTACACGACCGCTCCCCACTGCACAATATTCTCACACACACACACTGTGGTGGTGTAATGGCTTTTATTGTTGTGGTGACCCAGACCTCCCTTGCAAGTGAGACTCTACCCAGGCCTCTGGTGTTCTCGCCCGGTCACACCAAATAGAGTGCTCGCCCGGTCACACTCGGTCACCTTGAACCCGTTGCGGGCGTCCTTGCCGCGCCGCCCACACGCCCACACGCACGCGAGTCGTGACCGCGCGCCGTTGCCCCCGTCCCGTGCAGGCCCCGTCGGGCCCGGCTCCGGGAGCGGCCCCCAAGTCGGGCGGCGCGGGCGCGCCCAAGCTGAGGCGCACCGTGGTGAGCCGTGTGCACGAGGCGGTGAAGGCGGTGGCGCTGTGCCACAACGTGACGCCCGTGTACGAGCGGCACGGCGCCGCCGGGGGGGCCGCGCCCGCCGAGCCCGAGGACGCGGAGGCCGACCAGGACCTGAGCGACGAGAACCGCGCGTACCAGGCCTCCAGCCCCGACGAGGTGAGCCGCTCCCACTGCCGCTGCCGCTCTCCGTGGCCCGGCGCAGCGCGTGGCCGACGGAGCGCGACGCGTGTTTGCCTGTAATACGGTCTGTTCTCCCGGAACGCGCGTTGCTTTCACGATGCGAATTGGATGTATAACGCGATTGAATGTGTTGGAGGACACCTTTTTATAACGTGCATGCAAGTTGGATAGAACGCGATGGAGTGAACGGAAGTACGTCGCACGCGAGTAGGAACAAGCGGTTGTACGGCTGCCTCGGCGTAGCGTCGCAGGAGGCAGTGGGATGCTGCTGGATGCTTCTAGATGCTACCCACGCGCCTCGGCCCTTGTTCAGCCTGCGTACGCACCTCACGTGTTAATCGCGGACTGTGCTTTACCCTATATTATTTCCTATAATGAACTTTTTTCCATAATGCGGTGTTTTTCAGGAACTCAATTCCCGCGTTAAAGGAGAACAGACCGTACATGACAGTGCAGTGCTGACGATAACAATCATAAGTTCGTACATTTGGTATTTGCGCGATCGTTTTATGAGTCTGTGTGTACACAGGAGCGTCTCGTTGGACGCTTGTGTGCGTCTCTACATTCGTATTAATTTGCTGATGTCAATATGAAGTTCTGTCTGCGTGTGTCGGCGTGTATCTTTGTGTTGAGCGACGTCACACAGTGTTTCATTACTTTGCTTTATGGTCCGGGCTCCTGGGAATGTGCACCGTGAGTGACAAGTACCATCTAAATCCGGCCTGGCTGTCCTCACAGCGTAACGAGTGGCCGACACAATTGTGCAGTCAACAAAGGCAGCCAAGCATGGTTCCCCACCACTCCCCCCACTCCCCCCATCCATCCCCCACCCCCATATGGCACGGCGGCCTTAATAGGTGTTTGCTAACAACGCTGGCCCAGTAGCAGTCTGTGAGGCTACTTGGGGAGCTCTTTGTTGAATGCACACGCGCGTGAGCGTGTACGCGAGCGAGTGAATGTACGCGCACGCGCGTGCGTCCGTGTGCGAGTACGTGCGTGTGCGCGTATGCGTGTGTGTGCGCCGCTCGCTGGCGAGGCTCCGGCGTAGGCTGAGAGTAATTGGGGGGGGGGGTGTGTGTGGTGAGCACACGGCACAGTTCACATTAAAACCCCGAGCGCATTGAATTCCCGCGCGGTGCCTCGGCCGCCGCCACCGCCATCCGAGACGCTTTCAGATTCGTGTCCTTTTTGTTGTTTGATTACAAAGCTATGAGCTCATTTTGGCATTTTCCCACGGACGGGAGAGATCCCCAGCGACCCCTCCTGTCCTCCCTCCGGTACACTCAGAAATTGTTCAGGGACCCTTAATCCTGGCATAAAGAAGTTAATTAACAGCCGGGGATTATGCTGTTTCAAGTGGAAATATCTACAGATGCAGCCGAACTGCAGTGACTCGCTCCCATATATTTACACGTGTGTGTGTGTGCGCTTGTGTGAGTGAATGTGTGTGTGTGTGGGTCCCGGTTACGTGACGGTCAGCACCCAGGGTTACCATGGCAGCAACTCTGGTTCATTTCAGCAGTGATAATGGCTACGTGACCCTGGCCTGGGAATCCCTTGAGTTAATTCATCATAATGTGATCGTCCGCACGTCGGCAGGGGGTGGAAAAGGTCCCAACCAGCACTGCATCTGACAGTTGTCTATATATATAATCGGGGACGTTTGGCCAGCTCCAAGAACGAGCGAGTTGTTTGCACGACAGAACCGAGTCGTGTCGGTGGGGCTGTGTTTGCGTGCGGCGAGCAGGTGGCGCTGGTGAGCTGGACGGAGAGCGTGGGCCTCACCCTGGTGAGCCGCGACCTCGCCAGCATGCAGCTGCGCACGCCGGGCGGCCACGTGCTCACCTTCACCATCCTGCAGGTGTTCCCCTTCACCTCGGAGAGCAAGCGCATGGGCATCATCCTGCGGGTGAGCGCACGCACACCTACGCACGCTTGCCCCGGGCACCTTCACGGTAGGGGTGGTTTTCCGCTGGCCGTATTTTGAGACGAGCTGGAACCAAACCGTGATTCGCTGGCCTCGCAAGATGTCTGAATCTGGCTCGGGGGGCCAAGCAGGGCCAGGGGCGGGGCTTAATGATACATCCATTGCCCGTGACATCAGAGGCTTAGCTCAGCTTTTGCAGTGGAAAAACATCGCCGGCGCCTCCTAAGCCGCGCCAGGCTGGCTTGGCATGGCCCCGGTGTGGCTCTGTTATGCAGTGGAAAAGTAACATGAGTGATGTACGTATGTTTCTTCTTTTGCACCGTACCTAGCCAACCTTGTTAATTGGAGGTGCAGGGGAAGAACAACAAAATAAACACGAAAGGCAGTTCTCAACAAATTAGTTTTCAATTTAGATTTTAAAGTGCACAGCAGAACAATCTGAAAACAGAGATGTGCTTCCACGAAGCCATTGGCACTACAAACACTGGCAGATGAGAGGCCACCACTCAGGCTCTATCAGCCACCAACCCCTACACTGGGACACGAGCTCAGAGAAATCCCAGCAGCAGAATGCGACTTTTGAAATCCTGACCAGACTGTGGATCACATTCTGAGCCATTTTGAAGCTCAGAAATTCACAGGATCCATTGACGACATCATTCAACATTCCCCCGAGGCTGTGCGTTGGCGATCCGACCTGAACATGGACCTATGGGTGGCTGTACAAAACCTCGCCCCAAGGAGGAGAATTGGGGAGAATGCTCAGATTTGCATTGCGAGCTACACGAGTGCCACACAGTGGTCACCGTTGGTAAATGCGCCACGGGGTCTGTGGCGAGCACGCTGCCGTGCCCGGCTCGCCGCGCCCGGCTTGCTGTGCTAATCAGGACGCGTAGGAAGTGTTGCTGCAAACGACATCCCGCACGCGTTCACGGGCGCGTTCACGAACCCCGCGGTGCGGTGTCGCCGCTGTGCGTGCGCGCAGGATGAATCGACGGGCGAGATCGTCTTCTACATGAAAGGGGCGGACGTCGTCATGGCCAACATCGTGCAGTACAACGACTGGCTGGAAGAGGAGGTAAGGACGCTTCTGCACGAATAATATAATCATCACGTGCAAAGCCCCGCACAGTATTGGTCACTCTCTAAGAGAGAGTGAACGACCGCAGAGGCGCGAAGAAGAACCACAGGCAAGCAGGAAGGCAGCCCACACGGTGAGCCGGCACCAACAATTGGCCAAGCTCTGCGGTCCTCTATATAGTAAGGCGTTATCGGCCAAGTAATGAGTGTTTACATGTGGGAGAAACCCCACGCGAGCGATGGGGTATACACTCCATGTTTTATCGTGTGTATCACGCATCGATGAGCTTTGTGTGCCGTATGTCTGGACGCTTGTTCCTCACAGCAAGAAGGCCCTGGGTTCGAGTCCCGGCTCGGGGTGCCTTTCTGTTTGGAGTTTGTGAATTAAATGCCACCGATTTGACAAATTGACACAGATTGGTGATTTCAGCCGTGGATGACGTTGTTGTCGCCCTGGCCATCAAAGCCTCCTCAACGTGGCCCGAGATCACCGGTGGGTCAGAGGGCTGCTCCCAGGAGCTTATTGGGGTGGGCGAGTGAGCTAGCGGGTGAGCGAGAGAGGATGAGTGAGCGGGTCGGCGAGCGTGTGGGTGAGTGGGGAAAGGCCGCCCCTCCGACTGCACTCTGCAGGCGCCGTGCGGAGCGACGCGGGTGGCGTGTCGGCTCTTGTGCGGGGGGGGGGGGAATGTTTCTCTGCCCTGGCGCGACTCAACGAATTGTTGCGATTCACGCGTGACGATTTCATTCCGGGATCTGAATCAAAACTGACAGAGAAACGGAGCCATCAGCCCAGAAGGAGTTATTTGGCTGCTATAAATTTTAATGTGGTAAGCCACTTCGTTGAGCTATCATTTGTGGCTTCTCAAAAAGAGCTACATAGCTCAGTGGGCCTTACCTGGTCAAAAAAAACATCGTTTAGTTTAGCTCCGGGGACAGCCAGCGCATTGCCGCTCCTGCTGCTACAGTACCTACAGTACCTACAGTACCTATTCCGCCTTGCTGATGAACACACACGGGAGCGAGGGCCTTGCGCTCGACGGACGGTGGCCAAGCTCCAGATCTGGCGTGGCACTCGGCCCGGCAGCCGCCAGTCGGATGTGAGCGGTGAAACGAAAGAGTCTTCTCTCAGGAAGGAAGAGATTCCAGCGGGCCGCGTCGCCGCCGATCGATACGGCGTTGATATTAAACTAAAATGCGACCCAACTGGGGTTTTTTCTTTGGGTTGTGCCTTTAAATGTGCGTGGGCGCCCGCAGGCAGGAGCCGGTGTCGCCGGGAGTGGCTGATGGATTGATCACTCGGCCCCGCGCTTAATAAACGCTTGATAAATGAGCCCTCGCGCTCTCCCCCCCGCCCCCACCTTCGTATATATACGAGGAGCCCGCTCTCCCCCACCCCCACTCTCCCCCCACTCTCCCCCCACTCTTCCCCCCATGTACACGGGGAGCACACTCCCCCCCACTCTCCCCCCACTCTCCCCCCACTCTCCCTCCACTCTCCCCCCACTCTCCCCCACTGTCCCCCACTCTCCCTCCACTCTCCCTCCACTCTCCCCCCACTCTCCCCCTACTCTCCCCCCACTCTCCCCCCACTCTCCCCCCACTCTTCCCCCCATGTATACGGGGAGCACACTCCCCCCCACTCTCCCCCCACTCTCCCCCCACTCTCCCCCCACTCTCCCCCCACTCTCCCTCCACTCTCCCCCCACTCTCCCCCACTGTCCCCCACTCTCCCTCCACTCTCCCTCCACTCTCCCCCCACTCTCCCCCCACTCTCCCCCCACTCTCCCCCCACTCTTCCCCCCATGTATACGGGGAGCACACTCCCCCCCACTCTCCCCCCACTCTCCCTCCACTCTCCCCCCACTCTCCCCCACTGTCCCCCACTCTCACCCCACTCTCCCCCCACTCTCCCCCCGCTCTCCCCCCGCTCTCCCCCCACTCTCCCCCCACTCTCCCCCCACTCTCCCCCACTCTCCCCCCACTCTCCCCCCGCTCTCCCCCACTCTCCCCCCGCTCTCCCCCCCACTCTCCCCCCGCTCTCCCCCCACTCTCCCCCCCGCTCTCCCCCCACTCTCCCCCACTCTCCCCCCGCTCTCCCCCCGCTCTCCCCCCGCTCTCCCCCCCACTCTCCCCCCACTCTCCCCCCACTCTCCCCCCACTCTCCCCCCGCTCTCCCCCACTCTCCCCCCGCTCTCCCCCACTCTCCCCCCACTCTCCCCCCGCTCTCCCCCCCGCTCTCCCCCCACTCTCCCCCCGCTCTCCCCCCACTCTCCCCCACTCTCCCCCACTGTCCCCCCACTCTCCCTCCACTCTCCCTCCACTCTCCCCCCGCTCTCCCCCCGCTCTCCCCCACTCTCCCCCCACTCTCCCCCCGCTCTCCCCCCACTCTCCCCCACTCTCCCCCACTCTCCCCCACTGTCCCCCCACTCTCCCTCCACTCTCCCTCCACTCTCCCCCCACTCTCCCCCCCGCTCTCCCCCCGCTCTCCCCCACTCTCCCCCCGCTCTCCCCCCGCTCTCCCCCACTCTCCCCCCACTCTCCCCCGCTCTCCCCCCGCTCTCCCCCCGCTCTCCCCCCACTCTCCCCCACTCTCCCCCACTCTCCCTCCACTCTCCCCCACTCTCCCTCCACTCTCCCCCCACTCTCCCCCCGCTCTCCCCCCGCTCTCCCCCCGCTCTCCCCCCACTCTCCCCCACTCTCCCCCCACTCTCCCTCCACTCTCCCTCCACTCTCCCCCCACTCTCCCCCACTCTTCCTCCACTCTCACCCCACTCCCCCCCCACTCTCCCCCCGCTCTCCCCCCCGCTCTCCCCCCGCTCTCCCCCCGCTCTCCCCCCCACTCTCCCCCACTGTCCCCCCACTCTCCCTCCACTCTCCCTCCACTCTCCCCCCACTCTCCCCCACTCTCCCCCACTCTCCCTCCACTCTCACCCCACTCTCCCCCCACTCTCCCCCCACTCTCCCCCACTGTCCCCCACTCTCCCTCCACTCTCACCCCACTCTCCCTCCACTCTCACCCCACTCTCCCCCCACTCTCCCCCCACTCTCCCCCCACTCTCCCCCCACTCTCCCCCCACTCTCTCCCCACTCTTCCCCCCATGTATACGGGGAGCACACTCCCCCCCACTCTCCCTCCACTCTCCCTCCACTCTCCCCCCACTCTCCCCCACTGTCCCCCACTCTCACCCCACTCTCCCCCCACTCTCCCCCCACTCTCCCCCCGCTCTCCCCCCGCTCTCCCCCACTCTCCCCCCACTCTCCCCCCGCTCTCCCCCCACTCTCCCCCACTCTCCCCCCACTCTCCCCCCGCTCTCCCCCCACTCTCCCCCCACTCTCCCCCCACTCTCCCCCCACTCTCCCCCCACTCTCCCCCCACTCTCCCCCACTCTCCCCCCACTCTCCCCCCGCTCTTCCCCGCTCTCCCCCACTCTCCCCCCACTCTCCCCCCACTCTCCCCCCACTCTCCCCCGCTCTCCCCCGCTCTCCCCCCGCTCTCCCCCCGCTCTCCCCCCGCTCTCCCCCCACTCTCCCCCCACTCTCCCCCGCCTCTCCCCCCGCTCTCCCCCCGCTCTCCCCCCGCTCTCCCCCCCGCTCTCCCCCCGCTCTCCCCCCGCTCTCCCCCCGCTCTCCCCCACACTCTCCCTCACTGTCCCCCCACTCTCCCTCCACTCTCCCTCCACTCTCACCCCACTCTCCTCCCACTCTCCCCCCACTCTCCCCCACTCTCCCTCCACTCTCACCCCACTCCCCCCCCACTCTCCCCCACTCTCCCCCCGCTCTCCCCCCCGCTCTCCCCCCACTCTCCTCCCACTCTCCCCCACTGTCCCCCCACTCTCCCTCCACTCTCCCTCCACTCTCCCCCCACTCTCCCCCACTCTCCCTCCACTCTCACCCCACTCTCCCCCCACTCTCCCCCCACTCTCCCCCACTGTCCCCCACTCTCACCCCACTCTCCCTCCACTCTCACCCCACTCTCCCCCCACTCTCCCCCCACTCTCCCCCCCCGCTCTCCCGCCGCTCTCCCCCCACTCTCCCCCCGCTCTCCCCCCGCTCTCCCCCCGCTCTCCCCCCGCTCTCCCCCCGCTCTCCCCCCGCTCTCCCCCCGCTCTCCCCCCACTCTCCCCCACTCTCCCCCACTCTCCCCCCACTCTCCCCCCACTCTCCCTCCACTCTCCCCCCACTCTCCCCCACTGTCCCCCACTCTCACTCCACTCTCCCCCCGCTCTCCCCCCACTCTCCCCCACTGTCCCCCACTCTCCCTCCACTCTCCCCCCACTCTCCCCCACTGTCCCCCACTCTCCCTCCACTCTCCCCCCGCTCTCCCCCCGCTGTCCCCCACTCTCCCTCCACTCTCCCCCCGCTCTCCCCCCGCTCTCCCCCCCCGTCTCCCCCCGCTCTCCCCCCACTCTCCCTCCACTCTCCCCCCCCACTCTCCCCCCACTCTGCCCCCACTCTCCCCCCACTCTCCTCCCACTCCCCCCCCACTCCCCCCCCCACTCTCCCCCACTCTCCCCCACTCTCCCCCCACTCTCCCCCCACTCTCCCCCCACTCTCCCCCCACTCTCCCCCACTCTCCCCCCACTCTCCCCCCACTCCCCCCCCCACTCTCCCCCCACTCTCCCCCCCACTCTCCCCCCACTCTCCCCCCACTCTCCCCCCACTCTCCCCCCACTCCCCCCCCCACTCTCCCCCCACTCTCCCCCGACTCTCCCCCACTCTCCCCCCACTCTCCCCCACTCCCCCCCCACTCCCCCCCACTCTCCCCCACTCTCCCCCCACTCTCCCCCCACTCTCCCCCCACTCTCCCCCCCACTCCCCCCCACTCCCCCCCCCACTCCCCCCCACTCTCCCCCCACTCTCCCCCCACTCCCCCCCCACTCTCCCCCCACTCTCCCCCCACTCCCCCCCCACTCCCCCCCCACTCTCCCCCCACTCTCCCCCCACTCTCCCCCACTCTCCCCCACTCTCCCCCACTCTCCCCCACTCTCCCCCCACTCGCCCCCCACTCTCCCCCCACTCTCCCCCCACTCTCCCCCCACTCTCCCCCCACTCTCCCCCCACTCTCCCCCCACTCTCCCCCCACTCTCCCCCCACTCTCCCCCCACTCCCCCCCCACTCCCCCCCCACTCTCCCCCCACTCTCCCCCCACTCCCCCCCCACTCCCCCCCCACTCCCCCCCCACTCTCCCCCACTCTCCCCCACTCTCCCCCCACTCTCCCCCCACTCCCCCCCCCACTCCCCCCCCACTCCCCCCCCACTCTCCCCCACTCTCCCCCCACTCTCCCCCCACTCTCCCCCCACTCTCCCCCCACTCCCCCCCCACTCTCCCCCCACTCTCCCCCCACTCTCCCCCCACTCTCCCCCCACTCTCCCCCCACTCTCCCCCCACTCCCCCACTCTCCCCCACTCTCCCCCCACTCTCCCCCCACTCTCCCCCCACTCCCCCCCCACTCCCCCCCCACTCCCCCCCCACTCTCCCCCCACTCTCCCCCCACTCTCCCCCCACTCTCCCCCCACTCCCCCCCACTCTCCCCCACTCTCCCCCCACTCTCCCCCACTCTCCCCCCCACCTCTCCCCCCACTCTCCCCCCACTCTCCCCCCACTCTCCCCCCACTCTCCCCCCACTCTCCCCCCCACTCCCCCCCCACTCTCCTTCCCGTGTATTCGAGGAGCCCGCTCTCCCCCCACTCTCACCCCCGGGGGGCAGCGCTCACAATCGGTTTCGGACGCTGCGCCCCTGACGCGTGCAAGTGATTTCATGGCTGTTTGTTGCCCTAAAGGCCGCCTTGTTTTTTCACCCAACGCTCGCGCCACCGCCGCTGCCACGTCGTGTTCCCCGCGACCGACGTTCAGCAGCCAGGCTACGGCGCGTCCCCGAGCGGAGCTAGACCACCATGTGGGATCGCGAGGCACGCTGCGTGCGACGCCTTTTCCCCGATAGTTCTCCCACCTGCTTGAGCGTAGACGTCGAACCCAAGGGTTCTTTGCGGAGAGCTCGTCCGCCCGAGTGAGGGCCGCGAGAGGCACGGTGTGCCCATCCTCGGGGTGCCGCTGAGCGGCGCGCGTGTCGACCGCCAGACCAGAACCACCTGAGGTGTGATACGTGTAGGCGCAGCTCGAAACGCCGCGGTGGCGAGATGTTAACTACCTCACCTGGTATACAGGAGATCGTGGGTTCAATCCCGACCCTGACGCCTATATATTTTGTTTGCATGTTCTCCCCATGGTCACGTGGATTTTTCTCCGTGTCCTCCAGTTTTTCCCTCCACATTTAGAAACATGCGTTAAGATTATTTGGCTGCTAGAAATGTCCACATGACGATAAGCCACTTCGTTGAGCTGTCATTTGTGGCCAGGTCTCTTCTGAAAAAGAGCTCTATAGCTCAGTGGGCCTTACCTGGTAAAATACATTTTTTAAATAGAATAACACGCGAGGGTTCCCATCCGCGATGCCTCGTACCCAGTAGTCATGGTTTATGAGGCCACCACGCTAATGAGACGCAGTGAAGTCGACGCTTTGCCAATTCTTTTAGGTGGTTGTAAAAAAAAAAGGCATCTAGCTTCAATATTTTGTGGTGTGTTGACAATTTTGCTGAAGTATGAAACAAAAAACTCGACCTGTGTGTATGACCTTTCATTTCCCCACATTGTGATTTGCACCAACCTTCGTCGACGTCATCAACTTGGCCACCGGTGTCTGCGTTCAGGGGAGGAATGTTGAAGTTCCAGGTCGCCCTCGACGCGCTACAGCGCTGCACAACGCATTGTGCGACACGCCGTCGTAGACATTCTGACATCCCCTCGGGGTCCATTTGAAGCGGCCGCAGGTGGTTCCAGCTGTTCGCGTGAGTTGTTTGCTGGGCACCTGTAGACTCGTGGATAGTGGGCGCGCTGACTCGGCAAGGCCTCACGCTGTCGTCGTGAAGCCTGCAGCACCGGGAATGGCGGCCTGTTCGCAGGTGGAGCCTTTGATCCCAGTGGGGGCCGGATCGTCGCTGTGGCTACCTAGCGAGGGAACAATAATAGTCGTTGTGATAGCGTGCGCTGAATTCTCGCAGCGAGTCGCTAACGCAATTCGGAGGTGCCTGGCAAGGCCCCGGTGTCGCTCGCGTGCTCTGACCGAGTGCTCTGATGTACAGATGTCGTTTCACCTGTCTCGGTGAGGCTGCCAGTGAAGCCCTCGCTCGGTGCGTCTAGCCCAGGGGTCGGATGTCCAGTTCACCGTGGATGTCCAGTTTACCGTGGGAGTGCAGTTTACCATGGGCAGGGGTCGGCAACTTGCAGCTCTGGAGCCGCATGCGGCTTGTGAAGGACTCTTTGATGGCGTTATTTATTAAGGACCGCCGTCTCGTATTTTCACGCCTTCCGGCTCTTGAAATATTGGGTTTTTTAAATGTCTCTTCTTGTTGTTTGGGTTGCCAAACCCTGGTCTAGCCGGAGGAAGCTTATTCCAGACGCGGGGAGCGGAGGCTGTGAAGCGACGTTCCGTGTGCTCGTTACAGCGCCGGCGTCGAGGTTGGCATTTGTGAAGTCGCTCGTTGTGTGCAGGCGTCGCTCGCCGGGCTCGGGGATCGTGAATGATAAACGCTGCGGCTGATGGTGAATTAGCGCCCAATCACGCATGGAGCCGAGTTTGCCTTGCCAACAGCCAGTACCAGCGGCGTCAAGATCACACAGCGAGGTGGCGCGGTGGGGAACGCAGGTGGTGCAAACGCCAGTCGGTCAACCCAGAATACTTGGGTCTGGCCCGTGGCCTGTCAGCAGCGAGCCTTCCACATGTGACGTGGCTTGAACGCACCTAGCCTGGCGCAAGCACCGTGGTGTCGTCACCGCCGACCGGTGGTGGTCGGGGGCTGCTGCTGTTGATGAGATGTGCGACGCCGAGGCTGACGGTGCCGCTGCTGATGTGTGTGGCGCAGTGCGGGAACATGGCGAGAGAGGGCCTACGCACCCTGGTGGTGGCGAAGAAGACCCTCACGGAAGAACAGTACCAGGACTTTGAGGTAAGAGTACACATCATGCACGCACGTGCGTGTGTGTGTGGAGAAGGTGCATGGGTTAGCGCACCGCACTACAAACCTGGTGTGTCTGTGTGGTGTATCGTGATGTGTGTATTTGTTTGTGTGTCAATGTCTTGCATGTGTCTGTGTGCTCATGTCTCGGTGTGTGTGTCGGTGTTTGTGTCTCGGTGTGCATCTTTGTGCGTGTGCCTTGGTGTGTGTCTCTGGTTCGGTGTGTGTGCCTTTGTGTGTGTGTGTGTGTGTCTTTGTGTGTGTGTGTGTGTCTTTGTGTGTGTGTCTTTGTATGTGTGTGTGTCTTCGTGTGTGTGTGTCTTTGTGTGTGTGTGTCTTTGTGTGTGTGTGTCTGTGTGTGTGTGTCTTTGTGTGTGTGTCTTTGTGTGTGTGTCTTTGTGTGTGTGTCTTTGTGTGTGTGTCTTTGTGTGTGTGTCTTTGTGTGTGTGTCTTTGTGTGTGTGTCTTTGTGTGTGTGTCTTTGTGTGTGTGTCTTTGTGTGTGTGTCTTTGTGTGTGTGTCTTTGTGTGTGTGTCTTTGTGTGTGTGTCTTTGTGTGTGTGTCTTTGTGTGTGTGTCTTTGTGTGTGTGTCTTTGTGTGTGTGTCTTCGTGCGCGTCTCGGGGGTGTGCGCGGGCCGGCGTGCCGCCCTCACGTCCGTGTCCACGCGCCGTCGCTGCTCCCTCGCTGCGTGCAGAGCCGCTACAGCCAGGCGAAGCTGAGCGTGCACGACCGCTCGCTGAAACTGACGGCGGTGATCGAGAGCCTGGAGCGCGGCATGGAGCTGCTGTGCCTCACCGGCGTGGAGGACCAGCTGCAGCTGGACGTGAGGCCCACGCTCGAGATGCTGCGCAACGCCGGCATGAAGGTGGGGACGGCGGGAGGGGCGGTCGCGCGCGAGCCACACGCAACCCCCACCCAGCAACCCACTTGGCAGCGGGAGGTGGAATCGCAGTGTGGATGTAAATGTGAACGGCGCATGTCAACGCACTGTACACATGCTGGGACGTGCAGGGGCCCGGGGAAATGTACACGGAGACGGTGATGGGGTAGGAGACGGTCATGGGGTGGGAGATGGTGATGGGGTGGGAGACGGTGATGGGGTGGGAGACGGTGATGGGGTAGGAGATGGTAATGGGGTGGGAGATGGTGATGGGGTGGGAGATGGTGATGGGGTAGGAGATGGTGATGGGGTAAGAGATGGTGATGGGGTGGGAGATGGTGATGGGGTAGGAGACCGTGATGGGGTGGGAGACTTTTGGACAGATAAAAACTTGACATTGTCAGGTGCCTTCAAAGATATTTCACGGTGAAGAGACACTCAGTGAGAGGCAAGGGAGAAGAGGAAGGACTTGAGCCCGGATTCGAACAGGAAGTGGAGTCACCGGTTGTGATGGGTCGGGGGTGGCGGCAGCAGTTGAGAGGCAAGGAGCTGCCATCGCGACGAGAGCGTGGAGGTGAGCGGAGCGATTCCCCTTGCGGGCGATGCCGGCGATGACGCCGCTCCCCAACGAGGAAGCAGGGATGGTCACCCGCTCGTCCGCAAGGGTCACGATGTTCGGAGTGTGCGTCGCAAACCGAAAGTCGCCCGTGAACGTGGAATTGTGGGAGGTGGTGACGCGTGTGCCGCCCTCGGATCGCAGATCTGGATGCTGACGGGAGACAAGCTGGAGACGGCCACCTGCATCGCCAAGAGCTCGCGCCTCGTGTCGCGCACGCAGGACATCCACACCTTCCGCAACGTGAGAGACACGCGCACCTTGAGACGCACGAGTGACACGCACCCTGCTTGAGACGCGTGCTGTGGGTGCGGGGCCCTGTGTGTGACGCCCGTGCTGTGTTCCGCAGGTGAGCAATCGCGGGGAGGCGCACTTGGAGCTCAACGCGTTCCGCCGTAAGCACGACTGCGCGCTCGTCATCTCGGGCGACTCGCTGGAGGTGTGTGCCACGCCGCCACCACCACACCACCACTGCACCACCACCACGCCAGCACCACACCACCACTGCACCACCACCGCACCACCACCGCGCCAGCACCGCACCACCGCCACACCACCACCGCGCCACCACCACGCCACCACCACCACGCCAGCACCACGCCACCGCCACACCACCACCACGCCACCACCACCACCACGCCACCACCACGCCACCGCCACACCACCACCACGCCACCACCACCACGCCACTGCCACGCCACCGCCACACCACCACCACCACGCCACCACCACGCCACCGCCACACCACCACCACGCCACCACCACCACACCACCACCACCACGCCAGCACCACGCCACCACCACCACGCCAGCACCACGCCACCACCACCACGCCAGCACCACGCCAGCACCACGCCACCACCACCACGCCAGCACCGCGCACGTTTGCTCTACCAAATTGAAGGTGCAATACAAAGAAGCACCTGGTCCCGTTTAAGTGGCGCGGTCACCATGGAAGCTGAGCAAGAGGTGGAGGGCGCTTGACCCCTTTGTCACGTTTAGAGGAAACGTGCGCTAAGAGGCTCGGCCGGGTAGCGCTGCACCCGCGTCCGCACACCGAGTCGGCACCGCTCGCGTACCGTGTTCAAATCCTGGCCTTTGTGCCCCGGATTAATTGGCCGAGGTTCCCGCGTACGTCGTGAGCGGACATCTGTGGAAAAGAACCTCGTCGCAGCTCATCGGATTCCTCCAGTCTAAGCGAAGGTTCTGATTCGGAGTGCGGCGAAGGCGTCGGGCTGCCGAGCCGACGTCTGCGCTCTCCTACTCTGCCGGGTAAACGGTCGTGGCCCTGCGAGGCCCGACACGCCGCGCGCAGCGGGCGGCGGACGGGACGCCGCGCGCACGCGCCACCCGGGGAGCGTGCGGCGGAGAGATTGTGGACAGAGAGGACTCCTGGGGGAGGCGCGGAGGAGTAATCGCGATAAATGGACAATTGGTATTGGCGCTGTCATTCTTGTAGCGCAAGGCGAGCACAAACTGCTTTTTGAACTGGTATTCGAGCTGCTTTTTGTGTTTAGTTGTCCTTCCCACGCTCCTCTGATGAGCACGGTTGGCTATGTACGGTGCGAAAGAAGTTCAACAGACATACGACGGCGCTATGTTCAATAGTCTGCAGTAGTCCCACAGTAGGAGGCGATGTTCTAAGTGAAATCTCAATTCAGTGTGGGTCATCTTTTGAAGTTGACGCTCCCGATCCGGAACGAGGAAAAGTTTCTTGAGAACTTTCTCTCCCCCCCCCCCCCCTTTAGATTACGGCGCTCGCCTTTTTTTAAACTATCGCCACGGGCGGCCGGGCGGGCGGCCGGGCGGGCGGATGGGCGGGCGGGCGGGCGGCCGGGCGGGCAGGTGGGCGGGCGGGCGGCCGGGCGGGCGGTCGAGCGGTAATTGAGTTTGTCGGCGGCAGCCAAGCCAAGCGAGGGTTGGAGGGGGGCGGCCCTGACGGCTCCGGGCCCCGTGGCGGCCAGGAGGGTTTTTCTCCGGCAGCTGCCGCAGCGGCGGCGGCGGTCGCGGTGGCGGTGGCGGTGGCGGCTCGCGCTGCCGGTGAGATTTAGTGGCTCCGCAATGGGGGCTGACAGGCGGCCGGGGCTATTGATAAAAGTGTTAGCGCGGCGGGCGCGGGTCAAACCTCCGATGACAGGTTTGTCTGCCCAAGAAAACGTAGGCAATTTGTCTTCTTTCTGCGTCCAATCTGCAGCGTATTGACTTTCTGTTAGGCCTGCGCTTAGTGTGGCTGGGCGGGGGGTGGAGGGGGGGGGGCGCAGAGGGAGGGGGGGGGTGGAAGGCCGGGGGGGCGCGGAGGGAAGTGGGGGGGGGCGTGGTGCATGGGGTGCCGAGGGGGTCGGGCTGGCGGCTGTTGAGGAGCGAAGGGGGACGGGGCGACTTGAGGAGCGTGACGAGCGAGGGGGAGGAGGAGGAGGAGAGGGTAGTTTTTGTGAACGCAACGACGGGGAGAACACTCGTCGCAGCTGAGGAGGCCGCTGGGTGGCTCAGAGGCTGAATGGCCCGATCCTGAGAGTGACCACCACTGTTAACTTCCCACAAATGCCAGTGTCTGGTTTTGTCACCCGTGGAGGGGATGATGAGCTGATTGACCCATAACTGGGTTGTTAACTCGGACCCCTCCAATCGTCTGTCACTGTGCAACCCATTTCATTTAATACGTTTTGTCTTTTTTTTCATTTTCTTTCCACTGAGTGAGAGCCAATTGAAGGTCTAATCCTGTGATTTTTCTTGGGAGGCCAGTGTCCACTGCCGTTGTTACCAAGGGCGGGTTGAAACAACCCTGCCGGAGTGGTGCGAGTGTGAGGCAGTCTGTGTGGGGAGCCGTAGCGTGGGGGTGAGCGCGCTGCGCTACGAACCCGCCGACTCCAGTTCGATTTCCGTTTCACGGGCAACATCGGTGACCAACATTCAAAACCGGTCCTGAGCCTCCTCCCCCAGGTCGACTCAGCCTCAAATGAGTACCTCGTACAATGTGTAAACATCGCCACTGGGGTGTGGTGCTGGTCACCCACCTCCTCATGTACCGTGTTGGCCTTAATAGGTGCTCGCTAACAGCACTTGCAAGCACTGCAAGGCTACATGGGGGATCTTTGGTTTTGTCTGTGTGGTTCGAACACCGGAGTGGTTCAGTCCCAGCAAACCTGGTTTCAGACCGGGCCGTGCCATCATTAGAAATTGGAAGCTGAAACTTGACCTGAGTGTTACTGAGATCTACTCCCTCTAAAACGGTGGAGTTTGTTCATCAGTAGTAGAGAGACAGAGGTGGTCGCGTGTGTGGTCCTCCCCTCACTCCTGCTCTTAACAGGTGCTCGCCAACAGTACTAGCCCGAGCATTCTGGAGTACACAACAAGCGATCTTCGTGTGTGCCCGTTCACAAACTTGATAACGCGCGCGGGCTCGTGTGCGTGCACCGGTGTGCACATCGATGGGCGTACTCCGCGCCCACACGTATGAGCACACAAAGGCCGACCCGCCGTGCGTGTTGGAATATCCACGCCCCAGCGGTAACGCAGGCCCGGGCACCTTGGGAAGGGGTCACAGGTCGCGTGAAGCTCAGCCAAAGGTCGTCCCTCTGGAGGTGGCCAGCAACGAGCATTCGTCTTCATTAGCGTCACTCAAGCGTCGGGGACGCAGCCACCGCTGCTCCCCCTCTTATCTCACGCTCCCCCGGTGCCGCTCCGCTATTAAGGCGATCACCCTGCTCACCCACTACACATTTGGAACTCTCTCTTTATTGTGAGAGCGAGTGTGTCTGTGCGTGTGTGTATGTCTGTGTGTGTGTATGTGTGGAGCGGTAGTGTGTAGCGGTTAGCGCGCTGCGCTACGAACCTGGCGACCCGGGTTCGATTCCCGCTCACGGCCATCACCGGTGACGATTATCTGAACCGGTCCTGGGCCTCCTCTAGGTCGACTCAGCCTCAAATGAATACCTGGTGCAGTGTGTAAACATCGTCACTGGGGAGACAAAGGCGGCCGGGCGTGGTGTTGGCCACCCACTCCCTCGTGTGCAGTGCCGGCCTTCATAGGTGCTCGCTTACAGCACTTGCCCCAACAGTATGCTAAGGCTATACGGGGGATCTTTGACTTTGTCTTAGCATGTCTGTTTGTGTGTTCCAGTGTGTGTCTGTCTCTGTGATTGTATGTAGGGGAGTGGTAGCGCAGTTGTTAGCACACTGCTAAAAATCCAGAAACCTGAGTTCGGTTACCACTTACAACAGAGGTCTCACTCCAAATCAGTCTGATTATTTCTCATCGGCTGTGCAACGCTGTGTGCAAGCTGCCTGGTCTGTCGCTCCACATGGAGCGCTGGGTTATCTCGGCCAGTTATTCCCTCCCTGCCCTATGCTTACAAAACGCGAATGCCTTTTGATGAACACCTCTACTGGCTTGACATTTTTAAGCTGGCCCATCTACGATGCATCCTGGATTTAACCAGACTGAAAAATCTGGACACAGTTCGTTCAGTAACCTCCTCCGGTAGGCGAGGCTGCATTGGCAGGGTCATGTAGCCCGCATGCCCAGCCACTGCTTACCCGAGCATCTTCTGTTTGGCCGGATAGAGGGGGCTAAACAGAGATGACACGGGCTGGAGAAGAGATGGGCTCATGCGATTCAGAAGGACTGGACTTGCCGATCATTCGTACCAGCGGTTTCAAGATCGCCTTCTGTGTAGTGTGTTCGTTAATGACGCTGCTGGTCAGTTGGATGCATTTTCCCTCCAACGACAATGGAGGTTAGAGGAGCGACGCCCACCGCAACAAGTGTCCAATGTGTGATGTAAAAAAAATTGTTATCTGGAGGGACAGATATATGAAGGGAGACATACAGTAAATCCTCGCTAAGCGCGAGTTCTGCATTCGAGGGTTTTGCATATTCGCGAGTTTACTAAGAGTATACCAATTCCCTATTCAGGACCCGCCAGACTCGAGTGTTGACGAGTGTACGTCGCGTCAGACCCCCGACGCCGGGGAGGTGCGCGCAGAATGTTGTTACATTTTAAACGGCCTGCGAAGATTAGGCACGCCACCCTCGGCCGCCCGCTTAGTCCTCAGTCTCACAGTAATCCCGCTCTGAACTTACTATTGTGCAGTTTTACGTTGTTTGCACCTACAGTCGACTCGTTTTACACGTTTTGGTATCAACGAGTTGATTTGTGAGGTCCATTCAAAAGAAAAGAATGGCGAATGCAGTCATGGAAAGTGTTGCAGCTTGCGCTCCCCAGAGTGCGAGCATGATAACAGCTGTGCGGTGTCGTTATCAAACACCGGCGTCAGCCGAGGAGTCATCCTCTTGAATTCCTCACCATCACCACCACCTCCGTCTTCGTCAAATCATCATCAAAGGGAATAAAATAAATATATATTGTTCTGCACAATGTATTATTTATTTATTGTAGTCGCCGTTTATTAAACAATTACCATTTCCCCCCCCCGCTATGTTCATTCGTACCAAGAACGTAACCCCATTTCTCCCATTGGAGCGAGGCTTCTAATGCTCGCGAATTCTGCATTCACGAGCATTAGAGGGTTTACCGTACAGTCTGGGTAGAGAGGGTTTACCGTACTGTCTGGTAGAGAGAGTTTACCGTACTGTCTGGTAGAGAGAGTTTACCGTACTGTCTGGTAGAGAGAGTTTACTGTACTGTCTGGGTAGAGAGGGTTTACCATACTGTCTGGTAGAGAGAGTTTACCGTGCTGTCTGGTAGAGAGAGTTTACCGTACTGTCTGGGTAGAGAGGGTTTACCGTACTGTCTGGATAGAGAGGGTTTACTGTACTGTCTGGGTAGAGAGGGTTTACCGTACTGTCTGGATAGAGAGGGTTTACCATACTGTCTGGTAGAGAGAGTTTATCGTACTGTCTGGTAGAGAGGGTTTACCGTACTGTCTGGATAGAGAGAGTTTACCGTACTGTCTGGTAGAGAGAGTTTACCGTACTGTCTGGGTAAAGAGGGTTTACCGTACTGTCTGGGTGTAGAGGGTTTACCGTACTGTCTGGTAGAGAGGGTTTATCGTACTGTCTGGGTAGAGAGAGTTTACCGTACTGTCTGGATAGAGAGGGTTTACCGTACTGTCTGGGTAGAGAGGGTTTACCGTACTGTCTGGTAGAGAGGGTTTATCGTATTGTCTGAGTAGAGAGGGTTTACCGTACTGTCTGGGTGGAGAGGGTTTACCATACAGTCTGGTAGAGAGGGTTTACCGTACTGTCTGGGTGGAGAGGGTTTACCGTACTGTCTGGGTGGAGAGGGTTTACCGTACTGTCTGGGTATAGAGTTTACCGTACTGTCTGGGTAGAGAGAGTTTACCATACTGTCTGGGTGGAGAGGGTTTACCGTACTGTCTAGTAGAGAGGGTTTACCGTACTGTCTGATAGAGAGAGTTTACCGTACTGTCTGGGTAGAGAGAGTTTACCGTACTGTCTGGATGGAGAGGGTTTACCGTACTGTCTGGTAGAGACATGGGGATTCGTGTTGACTTTGACCCCCTGCCCTCTCCTGCACCGACTCGGCCCCCAGCTGGGCGAGCCGCTGCCCGGCCGCGCTGGCGGGGGGCTCGACGCCGGCTCTCGCGGCCGCCGTGGCCGGCTCGCCGGTTCCCGGTGCCCCCATGCCGCTCCCGGCTGACGCGACGTGTGACCCCCCCCCCCACATCCCCCCCCCCCCCGTGCCCCCACCCAGGTGTGCCTGCGCTTCTATGAGCACGAGTTCATGGAGCTGGCGTGCCAGTGCCCCGCCGTGGTTTGCTGCCGCTGCTCGCCCACGCAGAAGGCGGAGATCGTGCGGCTGCTGAAGACGCACACGGGCAAGCGCACGTGCGCCATCGGTGAGGTCCCCGCGTGGCAGGGGGGGGGGTGGGGGGCATCGAGAGAGGGGACAAGTGCAGGGACAACATGGGACATAGTAACCACTAACTCACTAACCACACTATTACCACCCACTGCCACGCTCATAACAACCACCGTCGCACTAATAATAGATCATCGCTAGCATGTGTGCCCTGTAATTGGCGTCAGTCTGTTTTCACCGGGAGTCACGGGGTCGTGCTGGAGCTGCTGGTGTCTATGCGCTGCACCCCCACACCCCGCAGGCGATGGGGGCAATGACGTGAGCATGATCCAGGCCGCAGACTGCGGCATTGGCATCGTGGGCAAGGTACGGTGCCCCCCCCTCCCTCCCTCCCCGCCCCTCACGGCCTCGTACTGTGACGGCGTTAATGACGACGGGGTAATCGTGGCGGTGGCGGCGGCGGCGATGATGATGATTGTGGTGCACGGTGGTGATACTGACGATCGGGATTTCCGCGGCGATGATGGACGGCCGTAGTGTTATTGACGAGGATGGCGACGGTGCACGAATGGCGATGCAGGAAGGCAAGCAGGCGTCGCTGGCCGCCGACTTCTCGGTGACTCAGTTCAAGCACATCGGCCGCCTGCTCATGGTGCACGGACGCAACAGCTACAAGCGCTCGGCGGCGCTCAGCCAGTTCGTGATCCACCGCGGGCTCATCATCTCCACCATGCAGGTGAGCGCCGCGGTCGTGGGCACGGAGACCACGGCGACAAAGACCGTCGTCACTATGACGACGGTCATGGAAACGACGGTGACGACTGTCACGTAGGCGAAGGTCACGGTGACGGCGGTGACGACGGTGACGACGGTCATGGAGTTGATGGTGACGGAGTTGACGGAGTTGACAGTGACGACGGTGACGGAGTTGACGGTGACGACGGTGACGATGGTCACGGTGACTGGTCACGGCACACCCGTGCGGCCGTGCCGCTCCACGCCGCCGCCGCCATGCGGTCGTCTCGGTTGAGATGAACTCCTGTGCTCAGGGTCGCTCTCACGCAGTGGACCTCGTGGTGTTCAAAGGCTCTCAGCCCATTGTTTAAAAAAAAAAACATCCCTGGCGTCAAATGTAATCCGTTATTCTTTATCCAATACGAACGCAAAGGATCGCGATTTATCAACTTCTTCCATCGGCGGATCATCGCGTCGTGCCAGGAGACGGACGGCGAGGGCACGGGGTTGGAGTCCGTGTGCGGCACGTACTCGTGTTGTGTCCAGAGCGGTGTTCTGTGTCGCTCACGTAATCCACTTGTAAATTAAACCCTACAGAGCTGCCCTAGGTGAATTTAGTTAATAACGATCGTTTGCCCAGTATTTCGTCACAAGGCTGAGATTGTCCCATTTGCTCCGCTTGAGAACCAAACGTGTGATTATTATGGGTGGGTGGGTGGCTACCTGGATTCAAACCTAGCCCTCACCGTTGCTGGCCGAGAGCGCCAACATCAAGTATCGAGATCTCCGAATGAACCAGGTGCATTCATACCAGGACAAAACGAACACGACACACGCGCACAGTAAACCAGACATAGCAGATAAACAATATACTTGACCATTTTTTTTATATAAACAATTAAAAGTGTTTACTCGGCAACACTAACAAGAAGATCTGGTATTCTTTGACTAAACAATTGGGAGTGTGACATTCAGAGCCACCGCGACGCTCAGGCTGTATGGGGCAGAGGCGGCTGGATTTGGCGGTGTGCGGATCTCCGCTCGAAGAGCCCAGTGTCCATGTGCAGCCAGCAGGCACCACATCCGGTGCCCCGGGCAGGATTTTATCGCCGTTCGATGAAGCTTTTTGTCGCCTGGCACTTTGCTTCTCATAGCCGCTGCCGCTTCCACTGGGGGGGGGGCCCGTGTGTCAGCGTCAGCTCCCAACTCCGAATGATTTATGATCAAATAATTAAACGGTGCCGAGGGCGTTCGCGAGAGGGGCTCGCTCAGTTAGCGCGCCCCACGCGGCGACTTGCGCTCACCAGGAGTGCCAGCGTGGGGCGGGGGCGGAGGGGGGAGCGCGGTGGCGCGGTGGGGCGGTGGCGAAGCTGGTCATTGGGCATCACTGCCGCTCTCTGACATAGAACGGGGTGAGGTCAAGTGAAAGGTCAGGTGAAATAGCAGTTTCATATGACGGTGGGGGTCGTAAGGCCAGATGCCCAGCCGGGTTCAAGCGAGCTCATTGGGCTGAGGCAAGAGGGGAGGGCACCGGATGGGAACCTCGGGCTCCAAGCCCGAGTCGGTTCTGGGTTCACGATTACAAATATTACGCGACATTGGTTCAATAAAATAATGATTAGCTTTCAAAAAAATCTCGAAGCAGCCCACTCGAGTTGCGGTGTTTAAAATGGGCCCGCGCACAACGTTCAGGAACTTATTTTTGTGTTAAGTTTGTGGTCCTTCCCCCGCACCTTCGTTAGCTGCACAATTCGCTACGTATGGTGCGAAGGAAGTTCAACATACATACTTACTCACGTATAAATGGCCCTACAAGCGGGAGGGAATGTCTCGCCATATTGTTCCGCTTCATCACGTCGAGGGTGCCAACGGGGGCGCCAACAGAGGCACCAAAGGGGATGCCAACGGGGGCGCGGCTCGAGATGTGACCCACCAGCTGCCGCTGCGTGCGCTCTGTACCCCCTCCACCCCCTCTACCCCCTCCACCCCCTCCACCCCACACCCTCCAGTATACAATGAACTCTTCAGGCGTTTGCCACTCCCTCCCCCTGCGTCTCTTCCTCCTGTAGCCATTCGGCTTTCGTGACCCCCGCACCAATGGTCCTTTGACCCCCCACCGCCCCCCCCGCCCCCCCAATTGGGAACCCCAAACTGTAGAGTACAGCCTCTTGCGATTCACGAGGGATACGTTCCGGAGATATATTCTCGTGAATAGCACATTCCGCAGATAATGATATTGCCCTACGCAAATATTTTTTTATTAATTACCTTAAATAAGTGAATACATCAATCAGCTCTCTCTCATCACTTTAGCTCTCATCACTTTATCTCTCATCACTTTATCTGTCATCACATTCTCTCTCATCACTTTCTCTCTCATCACTTTATCTCTAATCACTTGATCTGTCATCACTTGATCTGTCATCACTTTATCTCTCATCACTTTATCTCTCATCACTTTATCTGTCATCACATTCTCTCTCATCACTTTCTCTCTCATCACTTTATCTGTCATCACTTTATCTGTCATCACATTCTCTCTCATCACTTTCTCTCTCATCACTTTATCTCATCGCTTTATCTGTCATCACATTCTCTCTCATCACTTTATCTCTCATCACTTAATTTCTCTCTCTCTGGATGCAGTCGTGTAGAGTTCGAGATGCGATTCGCGGACAGCCATAATCGCACGTTCGTGAATAACGAGTGAACACTGAACACGCGGACTTACCCTGTGGTTAGAGCACTCACCCCACACTCAGAACATCTCCAGTTCAAATCCCAGCCAGGGGTCGGCTGCTCTAATCCCTCCGGGGGGCGATAAACTGAGTGCCACTCTCCGAGGAATCCGCAGCGAATAAATTGGCCACCGCCATGGTAATGTGTAATTTCTGCCACTGGTTCAAGGATCACCAATGTCCATTGGAGCATAGCGACACTGAAAATGTTCGACGTGCGATCATCATGTTGTATGTACGTCGAACTTGTTTTGTGCCGTACGTAGCCAACCGCACTAACCGGAGGTGTGCATGTTGACCGCCGGGACGGTGCCGTGGCCCAGCGGCAGCGCGTTGGCCGCTCGTTGCCGAGGTTCTGCTTTGCGAGCGACGCTCGAGAGCCCGTGGCGTCGTTCGCAACGAGCGGCGCAACTCACATGTGTGTCGGCGTCGCGGTCCGAACTTTGCGGAAATGTGAAACATGGCACCGCCATCGACATGACACGCAGAGCAGCAATCATCGCCCCCTATTGGCAGACTAGCGCCCGCCCGTCAGCCAGGTGCGGAGTCACCTTCTGTCAGCAAAGGGAGAGCTGCCACTGAGGGGGTGCCCTATCAAATGTGTTGATGAGATGCGATGCACATTGTTTGTCGCGTCCCGCACCTCCGATTAGCACGGTTGCCTATGGACAGTGCAAAATAAGTTTAACATACACACATACATAAAGCGCTCTGACATGAAGGGAGGTCCGCTCTTATCTAAAACAAATTATTATCGAAGTCTCGCCGTCTCTCGGCCAGCCGTGCGTGCTGCTCTTGTGCTGACGTGGCGGCGTGTGTCGTGCTGTCCCCCAGGCCGTGTTCTCCTCGGTGTTCTACTTCGCGTCGGTCGCTCTCTACCAGGGCTTCCTCATGGTTGGGTGAGTCCTCCCCCCCCCACGCCCCGGTCAAGTCACCGGGCCAACCTCGCTCAGCGACGACCGATGGCTCCGTTTTCCCGGTGCGGTTCTCTACGCCTAGTAAAGCGTTCGTCTTAGAATCTAGAACGTGGTGCCAGAAGTGGGGCGGACCCAAATGCGACTTGTTTGAAGATTTGAAAGGCGTGAGTAGAGTGGGCTGCAGAATTGTGAATTTACGCGAGGGATTGTCTAAAGGCTTGGCGGTTAGGAGCACAGAATCTGAGCATCATGGCGGCTGCCAATGGTATCCCAGCTGCTGAAGGTGTGAAGATGAGTGGCGATTGGAGCAGCAATTGGGAATCCTTCAGGGCTGATTGAGAAAACTTCTCCATAGCAACAGGCCTCAATGAGAAGCCCGCAGAGGTCCAAGCAGCCACACTGAGGAAGGCGATGGGCAGTGAGTGTCTGATCTCGGACACGAGTCTGCTGTCGTTACTCACTGAATCTAGAACTATTTTATTGTTATTTTACTCTCAGCTGATTGGGCGTAGGGGGGGAGGGGCGCGTTTGGCAGGAGTTGATGGCGGCTTCGTTCCGAGAGGCGTGAAACTCCTGCGGCTGACGTGATCTCGCCAGTCTGGTGATGCCTGAACAGGAGTGAAGCCAGTTAAGCATTTGCTCTGGTTCCTTTACTGCCCCACAAAGAATGCCCTGCAAACTACTCAATCGCGATTACTCATGGCAACATAGCCTCCCCCCACGGCGAATAGCTTGGTAGGACCCTCCTGAAAACGAGTCTCGAGATTCACTGAGGTTTTTCTGGGGAAACTAAGCAGAATGATAACAATAATGATAAACCGATATAACAATAATGATATAACGATAACAATAATGATATAACGATAACAATAATGATATAACGATAACAATAATGATATAACAATAATGATGTAACAATAATGATATAACGATAACAATAATGATATAACAATAATGATATAACAATAATGATATAACAACAACAATAACGATATAACAACAACGTGAGCGGAACCCGCGTGGCCTGGCTCGGCGGTGACGGTGGTGGCCGTGTGTCGCCGCGTGGTGTCGCCGCAGCTACGCCACGGTCTACACCATGTTCCCCGTCTTCTCGCTCGTGCTGGACCAGGACGTGAAGCCCGAGACGGCGCTGCTCTACCCGGAGCTCTACAAGGACCTCACTAAGGTGCGCGGGCTGCCGATTGTGGGCGCCACGGTGGTGAGATTTTAGTGAGATGTTAGCTGGTATACAGGAGGTCGTGGGTCGGCATCGGGATCAAACCTCACGACCTCCTGTATACCAAGCGAGGTAGATAACATCTCGCCACAGAGGCAACATTGCCTCTTAAATTTAGTTTCCAAAATTAAGAGGCAATGTTGCTGGCCACGTGGAATTCCGAGTGGTCGTTGGGGAGGAGAGGCTGCCATTCGCGGTGGCGAGATACGAACTCCCTCGCCTGCTCTACCGTGGTCTCGTCGTCACGGTTACTCGCGACGAGTCTGAGTTGACACGCACCGTGGTCGCGTCGTCATGGTTACTCACGACGAGTCCGAGTGGACGCGCGCCGTGGTCGTGTCGTCACGGTTACTCGCGACGAGTCCGAGTGGACACGCGCCGTGGTCGTGTCGTCACGGTTACTCGCGACGAGTCCGAGTGGACACGCGCCGTGGTCGTGTCGTCACGGTTACTCGCGACGAGTCCGAGTGGACGCGCGCCGTGGTCGCGTCGTCACGGTTACTCGCGACGAGTCCGAGTGGACACGCACCGTGGTCGTGTCGTCACGGTTACTCACGATGAGTCCAAGTGGCACGCGCCGTGGTCGCGTCGTCACGGTTACGACGAGTCCAAGTGGACACGCACCGTGGTCGTGTCGTCACGTCGACTCGCGACTGCAGTGCACCGAGGAGGATGGCCTAACGTGGCAATTAGCCGCATGTACAGGAATGCATGTGTACCTACATATATATGTTTACAAATATAGATGTTTGCTGAGTTGACTGATTGGCTGAGCTGACGATATTGGAGGGTGGGGTGGTAATGTGCCTCCGTTCAGCATTGTTGGCTACGTACGGTGCGAAAGAAGTTCAACATACGTACGGAATTGTGCGTCGCTGGCCATTAGAAAGGGGGTAGGCCATTGTGTGCCGGCGTGATGGTCCAAAGGACCCCAGAAATACTTAATTTGGATTGCACACAGCAGCAGTGCTCCCTACTGGCAGACTATATTCGTCTGTGAAACAAAACGCATTTGTGATAGCCCTGTACTTGTGATCGCAAACTCAGCCGTAGCTTCACCCAGAGAGTGGCTGTTTACCCGCACACAGAAATGCACAAGTGTTAGTACGAGCACTAGGCCGACTCAGCCTTAAATGAGTACCTGGTGCGGTGGGTAAACACTGGGGAGACAAAGGCGGCTAGGCGTGGTGCTGGCCACCCCACCCCCTCGTGTGCCGTGTCGGCCTTCATAGGTGCTCGTTAACAGCACTTGCTACAACAGTCTGTTTATAGGCTATACAGGGGATCTTTGTCTTTGTTTCTAGTATGTGTTTATGCTTTTGTATGCGAACCAGTTGGTATGTGTGTGCGCGTGTAAATGTGTGTGTGTGGCGAGTGGCTGAATGTTCAGTGAGGCGTCTGTCGCGTTTAATATGGGCAGCAGCTTCAGCTTACCGTGATGTCGAATGCTTACTTAAATGAATGATTAAATGAGCCTGGCGCAAAGCACACAATGAATTATAGATCGGTATCTCACGAGCTCCGTTACAGGGTATTGGGTTTTGACTGCACTCAATCGTGCGGTGCCGAGTGGCTGGCTGATTACGTTGTACGATCAGCGTCGCGTATGTAAATCCAGCCGTGCATCAAAGCGCCGCGATCATCTCGTTACCGTCGCTCGGCGCCACAGCTGCACGGAGTATTTCGCCGATTGGATTGGAGTGATTTTTCTATTTTGAATGCCGCTCCGCTCCCGATGCGATTCCTATTTTGACTCTTTGTGTTTTGCAGGGTCGGGCCCTCTCGTTCAAAACCTTCTTCATCTGGGTGCTCATCAGCATTTACCAGGGTAAGCCGGGGCGAACGTTTCCCGACAGCTTTGGGCGGCAGGGTGGCGGTGGTAACACTGGTGCCTCGCAGCAAGAAGCGCCTGGGTTCGGTTCCTGACTCGGGCGCCTTCCTGTGTGGAGTTTGTACGTTCTGCTTATGCTCTGCAGAGTGTGAGTGTATGCATGTCGCGCGAGTGAATAGAATGTGTGTGTTCTCCCTCCCGTTCTGCGTGGATTTCCTTTGGTTTCTCTGCTTTCTCCCCCATTGCGAAAACAAAACCCAATGTAACCGATATTGACCAAACGTCCCAATGCTGTAAAATTACACAACAAATCACTCAATTGGCATCACACTTGGCGGGACCCTCCTTAAAATCAAGTTTTGGGTCTCTCTTCTGCGGTAAACAAGCGTAAAAATATAAAATAACGAGTCTCTTGGAAACAAAACTATAAACTACCCCGAACGGGGGCGATGGGTCGCTTGCTCCAGGAAACGTTGCGTGCCGAGTTGGGACTCTCACTCGGGATTAACGGCTTCGATTCACGGGCAACGGACGCCACCTGATAACCCGCGCAGGAAATCGCCGTCTTCAATCATCGTCCATCAACCGCCCTCGTCGTCGTTCAGAGCGGACGTCAAAACCCGCGCCGCGCCGCCGCTCTCTCGAGCGTGGGGCATTGTTGTGCCGTTACTGCGGCGCAGTCGCCGATGCTCAACGATCGCCTGCGTAGGTTTCTGTAAGCAACGTCTTTCCTGTGTGACGACGACGTGATGTCGTGCATGGGTCGTGGGCTTCGAAGGTTCGGTTTTAATTTAGGAATCTTTGTTTTAATTGCTGTTAACCCCCACGGGGAGTTTCCCCAGCTAGCACTTCATAGGCTCGCTCCGAGTGGGGTTCCAGGGCTGCGGTACTGCAGAAAGTGCCACCGCTGCTGCCGCCGCTGCTGTTGCTGCTACTGCTGCTGCTGCCGCTACTGCTGCTACTGCTGCTACTGCTGGTACTGCTGCTGTGCACACGCCCTGCTGGACAGCTGCATGTGGAGCCCTGATGTTACCCAACTCCCAAATCAGTCACTCCCACTCCACTCCGCCACTGGGCCGATCACCCGCACTCCGCTACTCCTCGCCACTCGCGCCATCCTCCTCCCTTGGCCCCTTGCGTGGCGTCGTGGCGCCCTCCTCTGGTCGGCCTCCGTGGCCGCAGGAGACGGGGAGGTGGCACACCGGCAAAGCGACCGTGCCGCGGCGCTAGCGCAGGTCTAGCGCCGATCCGTGTGTGTCAGAGTGAGAATTTGTCGTCATTCTGTGGGAATCCGATGAGCTACGAAGCTCTGTTTCACAGATGTCCAGTAAGGGGCGAGGGGTCAAAAACGTTTCAACAACAATTAATACAAAAACACAACAGGAGTGCAAAGTGCAAGAAAGGTAAACAAACCATACAAGACACTTACATAATACAACTAAACCATCCCCATCCTACCAGGCAAAGCCCACGGAGGTATTAACTTATTTTTCAGAAGCGACTTGCTCACGCAAATGTTAGCTCCGGGGTCACTCTGCAACGCGCCGACCCATGGCTTAGAATCTAAATAATCTTGACGTAATTCCCGGGCGTAAACGTGCATGGGTAAGCATTTAAACCTCGTTTTTTAGCCGCCGACGTGCATACTCCTCGGGCGTGCCAATTGCGCTGCTGGCGAGATTCTTGGCCCCTCGTGGCGGCGACGCTAAGAACCCCCCCCGGTCTCTCGCCGTGTTTGGAGACACGACCGGCGTTCAGCGGGGTTAACCCGGGCGCTAGGAGCTCTGCTCGAAGCGATGGGAGTTGATAAAAGCAGAATACAAGACCATCGTGGAGCAGTGGCTGCTGGGGGGAGGGAGGGAGGGAGCAGTCTTTGTGCTCAGGCTCTTATCTCCAAGAGGCAGAATTTCACGTGCATGTGTACATATATCTCTCCTTTATGTCCTTCACAGCCTTATAACATCTCCATATTTGTAACTATCCTAGCTCACTTCTCCGTCCCCCCCGTATCATTTTCTTGCTGTATCTCTTCTGCGCTCCTTGGCCCTCAATCACAAAATCAATAACTGGGAGGACGTGGGGCGGAAGGGACGGGCAGGGGGTCCAGAGCGGTTGTGCTCCATCTGCTGATAAGACGATTAATCTTTCCCGACCCTCTGCGCCTGCCAAGATTAACCCAGCTGCTGCTGCTGCTGCTTGCTTGTTGCTGCTGCTTGCTGCTGCTGCTTGCTTGTTGCTGCTGCTGCTGCTTGCTTGTTGCTGCTGCTGCTTGCTTGTTGCTGCTGCTGCTGCTGCCGCCGCTGCTGCTGCTGCTGCTGCCGCTGCTGCCGCTGCTGCTGCTGCTGCCGCTGCTGCCGCTGCTGCCGCTGCTGCCGCTGCTGCCGCTGCTGTCGGAGAGAAGCTTCGGAGCCAGACGCACGGCGTCAAGTCAACGCCGTAGCACGATGCGATGGGCAGCCTCGGACCCGGGTTGTTTTTCTGCATTTCTCGCAAATCCCCAACGGTTCGTTCGGCGCAAACCAACGCTCACGCGTTGGCGATTCACATCGCCGGCTGCGGTTCGCTTCACGATCGCTGAACGTGACAATTCAGCACGTGGTCGCGGTTGCCGACAATTCCCTTTTTGAGTCATCGTCGCTCGCGCGCAATTATCAGCCGGGGACGGAGCGACGACAACCACGGGCACCTTGCGCGGTTAACTCGGCTCCGATTGGTCGTCGTTGCGTGGCTCTACCGCGGGTCGGAGCGCTCGTGGTCAAACGGGGGGAGCGACCGTGGCGGTGGAACGCCGCTGCCCTGGACGAGAGAGGGTTAAGCAAGGCAGGGTGCTCGTGGGATTTTATAACTGTGTGTGCGCGCGTGGACAGTAAAGGATGACTCACACGGACGGAGCCCGCTGGCCACACACAATGAGCCCGGCGGCACCGCCCGCGCCTTCTCGCTAAACGCGACCCCCCCCTCCCTCCCCAACGTTTCCCGCGCTCGGCTCGTGAATCCCCTTTTTTGTGCTCGTGTCAAAAAAAATAAAAAAAATCCGACACAAAAGGGCTTAATACTTTTGCTCAATTGAATTTTGAAAATATATATTCCTTAACCTCCCTTTTGACTGCCGCATCGCGACACTGCGGTGGTCGTGCTGCGGAATACGAGAGCGAGGTTGTACGTGCGTGTGTGTGTGCGTGTGTGCGTGCGTGTCCATCAGGGAACACTTAATTACTGCGATGCACTCGATCGTTTTTCCAGCTTCTCTCATTTCACACCCGACGAACGCGACAGAGTTTGAGCTGAAGCTGCATCATTGATGCTAAAGGCCGTAACTAAAGCCGGGCACACAAACAACACACCTTCAGTTGCGCGCTCGTGGCCTTACGTAATCAAACTTAACGTGGATTTGGGCAAATCTCCCAATGCAAGACGCACCTCAAAAATTGTCTTGAGGGTCGCCCGTGTCTTTCCCCGAAAAAACACCATTATTGTTTTTTTTTCGAGCCTGATAGGGAAAGCGCTGGCTGCGTGTATACACAGCAATGAGACTCAAGGGTTCATGATTGTGCGCGTGTTATGGCATTAAGCCCAGTAACCCTTGGAATCCTCGGTTCAAAATCTTAGGGCAGGGTAAAATCAAATTCCCGTCGGATGATTTGGTTCAGCACTTAATTCGGCCAGGCCCAGCCGCGCGGCCTTGCTCATCAAGCCAGCCGCAGGCAGTGTGTGACCCCCTTGCGTGTCTGCACGGCTGAGGAGGGCGCAGTCTCTGCTGGACATCTGTGAAAAAAAGATTTGTAGCTCATCGGATTCCTCCATTATCAATAAATATTCTGATTCCCGTGGACCATTTGACAAGAACCACGTAGGCCCCTGCCTTGCCACGTCGGGTCGGGGAACGAAAGAGGCTCTGTCCTGCCCCTGACCCCCATGGCACGCGTGCCGAGACCACCGGGCGCTGACCGTTCGCTCGGGGGTGGCGCAGGGACGCGGTGTGGCGTGGCACACGGTTAACGCGCCGTGGAAACGAGGCAGTGGAGGGGACGATGGGGGTGGTTTACCCCTGCCTTGAGACTGCACAAATGTGTACGTTGTTGATATTCACCAGATGAAGTAAGCTGAATGTATGTCTTGTTGTTGCTTCAGGGTCTCGTTAAAAAAACTTCAAATTCCAGGACCACCCCTTACCGTGGGAAGTTCCTAGATCTGCCTCCGTGTTGGTAGGAGTCCAGGACTGTGTGGACAGCCAGCCGCGATTGTTCATTCCGTACTCACACAGAGCGAACGCACTGCCGTTCACGTGCGGCTGACGGTTGTTTGTTGGTTGTGTGCGTGCGTTTAGCGGTAAACGACGCGAGCGAGTGGTCGCCGCGTGCCTCACCGAGCGTGCTCTGTGATGTTGTTCCGGCGCCAGGTGGCATCATCATGTACGGGGCGCTGCTGCTGTTCGAGGCCGAGTTTGTGCACGTCGTGGCCATCACCTTCACGTCGCTCATCCTCACCGAGCTGCTCATGGTGGCGCTGACCGTGCGCACCTGGCACTGGCTCATGGTGCTCGCCGAGTTCCTCAGCCTCGGCCTCTACGTCGCCTCGCTGCTCTTCCTCAACGAGTACTTCGGTGAGCGTGCGTGCGTGCGTGCGAGCGTGCGTGCGACGCGCCGTGCAAGCCGTCGGCCCCGACGAGCGTTGGGATCTCGAGCTCGCTGCGTCGTGCGGCCTCGGCCCTCTCGTCTCTTTGTCGCCGCCTTTGCCTCTCCTGCCGGCCCTGCTGTGCTCGGTGCCCCGACGAAGCCTCTTGATGCATTGTCGCCCCCCTCCACCCACTCCCGCGCCGGCCTTCCCACGGTCATCATAGCCACCACCTCGGAGCGCCCGCCAGACTCGCCACTGGTCGTCTCCCCCGGCAAACTCTTGTTTCGTTGCCAAACCCTGCCACGCCGACCCGCTACCCCTCGTCCTTCACATCCCCTACAGCTGACTTCTGAAACTCATTACTCACCTGTATGCCCACCTGTTTACTGTTAACAGATGTTTTACTGAAATATCGACAGCTTACCGCCCATTTGCATTGTCGCCAGTGATTAGCTTGGCAATAGCTCTGGACCTTTCGTCAGCAACCTTCGGTTAGAGGAAAGGCACGGACCGCCGCAAGGCTCGCAGTAAAAAAGGGGCCTGGGCAGCTGGTGAAGAACCCTCAAACATCGGTGGGGGGTGGGGAGGGGAGCAGGCGTGGAGACGAGGGGCTGATGCCACAAAGTCTCGTTTACGTGTCGCGCACGGGGACAGACACGGCCATGTTGGGTGGCCCCAGGGTTGGGCCCAGGCCGGCAAGGAAAGCTTTTGAGGTACTACACTTTGAAGTGGATGTGGGCATGTGGCGTGAGTGGATGAATGGTGGAGTTGGGGGGTGTAAGTGGTCCTTGCTCGCCGAGCTTAACTCTGCAGTCTTGTGGCGACAGCTGCTGGCAGTCTTTGGAACTGCATGCGCTGCCCATGGCTCGGCAGCATCCGTCCCATCCTTGTCACAGTCTTCTTGCCCTTGCAGCCGGCATCGCACAGAGGAGGCAGATTGATCGGTCGGTTATCGTGCCTTGTTTAATCAGGTTGGAGCCCGGTGGAGAGTTTGTCATCGCGTCTCGAGCGTTTGCATCGGCGGCACGAGTTTCCAACGACGCGCGCAGAGCACACGGCACCTGCGCATTGTGCAAAAGCCCCCAGCGGCCCCTGAACAAGTGCATTGTGCGCCTCTTGTCGCACGTCACCATCGACAACATGAATTTGAGCAAATGTGACCGACTCACTTGTGGCGCTCATCACAGCCACATCACGACACTGCGCCAGCACAGCTGAGAGGCCTGAGTTGATGAACTCCCTTTGTGCCAACCTGAGATAGCACTTCTAATTGGCAGTGGGCTTCATGTTCGAAGCCTGGTCGCCATTGGCCGCTCTGGTTACATTTGCATTTGAAATGCTTTTGGCGGCCCCCTTCGGCATGATGGGAACTACCCACATTGCCCTTCAGGCCTCAGATGAGTTTATTAAGCATATGCAGTGTCCTGGTGTATCCCATTGTGGAAGTGTGACTGTTTTGTTTCTACTGGACATCTGTGAAAAAGAGCTTGATAGCTCGTCGGATTCCTCCAGTACGAATAAAGATCCTCATTCTGTTTTCCTTCCAGTCAATCTGCATTAGTACTGCGCATCGCTTCACCCACTGCTGGATTGAAAACGGCTGCGCTGTCAGCTGGTTCAGCCGATGGTTTAAAAATGTACCGATGGCATAAAAGGATGTACCCAAGCATGATGACGTAACGTTAATTAGTTAAGAACGACCTTACGGTTGAGTACACTTACAAGCACCCTGACCCTAATACATCACAGAGACATCAAACGCTCCAGTCTGCATCAGGGAGCTAATCCTGCACTGAGCTGTTTGTGCTGAATTGTCCGCCACGTTTCCTGCACGTACACGGCACACGCGTACAGCCCTCTTGCCATCCCACTGCTCGATGAGGGCCGGCCAATCCCGCACCTCCGATTAGCGCGGTTGGCTACTTACCTCGCGACAGAAGTTCAACGTGCGTACGGCCCACGCCGCGCAGGTCGTGGGGTGCCATTTGACCGTACTTCACCACGCTGGTCAGCGCGGCTTGGCAAAGGTTTGTCTCGTGCTCGCGAGCGTCGTGTCGCCGTGCGTGCGTGGTGACCGTCGTGCGGTCAGACGCCGCTCGCTTCAGGGATGAAACCGCGTCTCATCTCATTCGGATGCCGTTGCCTTTTTTGCGAATGGAGCGAGAGAGACATTGTCCCCTCGAGGTCCTCGAAGGTTGATTCAATTGTTGCTACACGAGAGCCTCGCCATGCCGTGCGGGTCGTGGGGGTTGTTTTGACCATAATTCACCGCGCTGGTGAATGGAGAGTTGGCGATAAATAAATATCTAAATATAAATGAATAAATATCTACATCTTTGAAGTAGGGTTGAAGGGGTGGAGGCCAGGATCACTTCATAAATCGCTCGCCACTGATTTGAGCTCCGGCCAGGAATCCAACTCGGGCCGCTGGGGCTGGTGATGCCCCAAACGCTGCGCCACCTCTTCCCCCCCCCCTCCCCTGCCGTGGGTACATTTTTACGTCGGCAAATTTGGGACGCGGCGATATCCACGACGGTTTTGCTCTTGCAAACGATGACAACCGCGGCGCGTCTTCAACATCCGCCGCCAGTAGGTGGCGCGGTGTGCCCGCACGGGCGGCATCTCTCTCTCTCTCTCCTTCTCGCCGTTTCCGCGACTGCGGGCGGTGGCGGTGGCCGCGGCTGGGCGGCCGTGGGCGGCTGCCCAGTGCCGGATGCGCCGAGTTGGCGCCGCTCGACTGCCTGGGCGGGAATCCCTGATTTGTACGCGGGGATTTGGGATTTTGAGCAGGTTTATGTTTTGTCAGGTGCAGTGAGTTCTGTAGTCTCGACAAGGTGACCAGTGCCGGCTAAATAACCACACCAAAACATTCGGGTGAGGCGTTGCTTGCACACTGAATGGATCCAAGCCCAGCTCCAAAGGCTCCATTGGACAGAAGGGCACCGGGCACGGCAAAGCTTCGAGCGTGCAGGCTCGTGGTGGCCGCGTACGAAGGACCTTTGAGGGATATGACGAGCAGCCCCTTTGATGTTCCTTGCGTGTCTCCCACAGTGCGTCATGTTGCTCTGCTGTCTGCGGTGGAATCCGGAATGATCGTTGACACGGCTCGCTCCGCCACTGAACGTTGGCAGCACAATTTCGGTCGTTCTGGAGAAAGCGCTCAAAGTAAACCGACGGCGCCACCCGCGTACGCGGCAGGTCACAGCCCTTCCCGGCACAACCCCCCCGCGTTGCCGTGCCTCCGCCGTGTCGCCAATCGACGAGCCCGACGACACAGAGCCCATTGCGCCGCCCTCCCCGTGCCTCCGTGCGACCCCGCGACCCTGCCCCACCTCGCCTCTAACCTCGCCGCCGTGCCTCTAACCTCGCCGCCGTGTCTCTAACCTCTCCCTGTCTCTTGTGTGGATGCCTGTGTCGCTCCTCCGCCCCTCCCTTCCTCCCCGTGTGCCTCTTGTCTCCCCCGCCTGCCCGCGCAGGGATAGGCAGGATCTCCATGGGCACCTTCATAGGTGAGGCCTCCCCCGTGCATGCGGCGCGCGCCCCTCGCCCCGGGAGTTTACCCGCGGTGTTCGTAGCGACGAGACGGCCACCCAGCCGCACCGAGCGCTGTGCCGAGCGCTGTGGCATCACAGATGGGGGGGGGAGGAGAGGGGGGGGGTGGGGACATACCTTTTTTCCACCTGCGAATCCACGCTGGCCCAGCACGGGTCAGGAGGCACGAGTTTATTTCCGCTGCGCGAGCGGCACCGTTAGACAATGTGATGGCGTCGTGCCTTTGTGGTGCGGAGCGACGTCATTACCCCCACTATGAGATCTCTTTTACCAGTGGCAAAATATAATGGTAGGTTTTTACCCTTTTAACTGGTACAAAACTGACACCTTTATTCAAGGCATCATGTTTGCAATGACCACAACACAAGTAGTCAACAAAGCAAACAAAAAGAAGCAACTCTGATAAGGATAATAATATGCACTGTCCTTGAAGTTGATTGGCCCACACCCGAGACGGCTTTCTTTAGAGCCAAGTCCCCATTGGTGTAGGGCCAGATGACGCCAGAAGGCGTACAACTCAAAAACATTGCAATATCAGAGTATTGAGAGTTCGGGGTAAACATTTACACTATGAGATCTCTTTTACCAGTGGCAAAATATAATGGTAGGTTTTTACCCTTTTAACTGGTACAAAACTGACACCTTTATTCAAGGCATCATGTTTGCAATGACCACAACACAAGTAGTCAACAAAGCAAACAAAAAGAAGCAACTCTGATAAGGATAATAATATGCACTGTCCTTGAAGTTGATTGGTCCACACCCGAGACGGCTTTCTTTAGAGCCAAGTCCCCATTGGTGTAGGGCCAGATGACGCCAGAAGGCGTACAACTCAAAAACATTGCAATATCAGAGTATTGAGAGTTCGGGGTAAACATTTACACTATGAGATCTCTTTTACCAGTGGCAAAATATAATGGTAGGTTTTTACCCTTTTAACTGGTACAAAACTGACACCTTTATTCAAGGCATCATGTTTGCAATGACCACAACACAAGTAGTCAACAAAGCAAACAAAAAGAAGCAACTCTGATAAGGATAATAATATGCACTGTCCTTGAAGTTGATTGGCCCACACCCGAGACGGCTTTCTTTAGAGCCAAGTCCCCATTGGTGTAGGGCCAGATGACGCCAGAAGGCGTACAACTCAAAAACATTGCAATATCAGAGTATTGAGAGTTCGGGGTAAACATTTACACTATGAGATCTCTTTTACCAGTGGCAAAATATAATGGTAGGTTTTTACCCTTTTAACTGGTACAAAACTGACACCTTTATTCAAGGCATCATGTTTGCAATGACCACAACACAAGTAGTCAACAAAGCAAACAAAAAGAAGCAACTCTGATAAGGATAATAATATGCACTGTCCTTGAAGTTGATTGGCCCACACCCGAGACGGCTTTCTTTAGAGCCAAGTCCCCATTGGTGTAGGGCCAGATGACGCCAGAAGGCGTACAACTCAAAAACATTGCAATATCAGAGTATTGAGAGTTCGGGGTAAACATTTACACTATGAGATCTCTTTTACCAGTGGCAAAATATAATGGTAGGTTTTTACCCTTTTAACTGGTACAAAACTGACACCTTTATTCAAGGCATCATGTTTGCAATGACCACAACACAAGTAGTCAACAAAGCAAACAAAAAGAAGCAACTCTGATAAGGATAATAATATGCACTGTCCTTGAAGTTGATTGGCCCACACCCGAGACGGCTTTCTTTAGAGCCAAGTCCCCATTGGTGTAGGGCCAGATGACGCCAGAAGGCGTACAACTCAAAAACATTGCAATATCAGAGTATTGAGAGTTCGGGGTAAACATTTACACTATGAGATCTCTTTTACCAGTGGCAAAATATAATGGTAGGTTTTTACCCTTTTAACTGGTACAAAACTGACACCTTTATTCAAGGCATCATGTTTGCAATGACCACAACACAAGTAGTCAACAAAGCAAACAAAAAGAAGCAACTCTGATAAGGATAATAATATGCACTGTCCTTGAAGTTGATTCTTTTTGTTTGCTTTGTTGACTACTTGTGTTGTGGTCATTGCAAACATGATGCCTTGAATAAAGGTGTCAGTTTTGTACCAGTTAAAAGGGTAAAAACCTACCATTATATTTTGCCACTGGTAAAAGAGATCTCATAGTGTAAATGTTTACCCCGAACTCTCAATACTCTGATATTGCAATGTTTTTGAGTTGTACGCCTTCTGGCGTCATCTGGCCCTACACCAATGGGGACTTGGCTCTAAAGAAAGCCGTCTCGGGTGTGGGCCAATCAACTTCAAGGACAGTGCATATTATTATCCTTATCAGAGTTGCTTCTTTTTGTTTGCTTTGTTGACTACTTGTGTTGTGGTCATTGCAAACATGATGCCTTGAATAAAGGTGTCAGTTTTGTACCAGTTAAAAGGGTAAAAACCTACCATTATATTTTGCCACTGGTAAAAGAGATCTCATAGTGTAAATGTTTACCCCGAACTCTCAATACTCTGATATTGCAATGTTTTTGAGTTGTACGCCTTCTGGCGTCATCTGGCCCTACACCAATGGGGACTTGGCTCTAAAGAAAGCCGTCTCGGGTGTGGGCCAATCAACTTCAAGGACAGTGCATATTATTATCCTTATCAGAGTTGCTTCTTTTTGTTTGCTTTGTTGACTACTTGTGTTCTGGTCATTGCAAACATGATGCCTTGAATAAAGGTGTCAGTTTTGTACCAGTTAAAAGGGTAAAAACCTACCATTATATTTTGCCACTGGTAAAAGAGATCTCATAGTGTAAATGTTTACCCCGAACTCTCAATACTCTGATATTGCAATGTTTTTGAGTTGTACGCCTTCTGGCGTCATCTGGCCCTACACCAATGGGGACTTGGCTCTAAAGAAAGCCGTCTCGGGTGTGGGCCAATCAACTTCAAGGACAGTGCATATTATTATCCTTATCAGAGTTGCTTCTTTTTGTTTGCTTTGTTGACTACTTGTGTTGTGGTCATTGCAAACATGATGCCTTGAATAAAGGTGTCAGTTTTGTACCAGTTAAAAGGGTAAAAACCTACCATTATATTTTGCCACTGGTAAAAGAGATCTCATAGTGTAAATGTTTACCCCGAACTCTCAATACTCTGATATTGCAATGTTTTTGAGTTGTACGCCTTCTGGCGTCATCTGGCCCTACACCAATGGGGACTTGGCTCTAAAGAAAGCCGTCTCGGGTGTGGGCCAATCAACTTCAAGGACAGTGCATATTATTATCCTTATCAGAGTTGCTTCTTTTTGTTTGCTTTGTTGACTACTTGTGTTGTGGTCATTGCAAACATGATGCCTTGAATAAAGGTGTCAGTTTTGTACCAGTTAAAAGGGTAAAAACCTACCGTCATTACCCCCGTGCCCCCAGCACGGCCCCCCTCCCCCAAGCCAGATTCACATGTCGTCTTGAGTGCTCGCTCATTAATATGCCAGTGGAAAACCACCCGTGCCGTGCCGGTCCTTTGCTGGCATGGTTCGAATGTGCAAATAGAAAAGGAGTGTTTGAGAGTACGGTGGGGGAAGGGGGGGCAGGCAGGTCTTGCGCTGTGCGCCCTCAATAACCGTCTTGACCGCCTTGGCTAGACGACGTGGGCCACCCCACGGCTGCTCGCTGCCCAACCTCTCGAGCGCTCCGGCGCGCCAGTGCGCTGTGCCCTGAGCGCCAGTGCGCCGAGTCGGAAGGAACCTGCGGTGCTCTTGTTTGCGTGATTCCTCATTAAGTCCCGTGACCGTAAGTCAAACGAACCGCGGTGTGTGCCGACGGTCCGCCGCACACTGCTGGATGTTGGCGATCTCCTCGCAAACGGCGTGCGAAGGGCGGCCGGTCGCTCTCCGCCCGGCGTCCTTCGGGGTCGCTCCGTGCGGCCGATCAGCGTCGCCCTCGCCGTTGCGGTCCGCGCGCCCCGGGAGTTTCTTCCGAACTCTCGAACGTCGATCGGAACGCCGGACGACCCGAAAGCGACGCGGCGCGGCCGCGACAATCCCATGCGGCGTGTTGTTCGCCACGGTTGGTGACAGCAGAGGGCAGCAGCACCACGTCGCTACGGCTGCTGCTGCTGCGTTCGACAGCTGCGGAGGCAGTATCGTGAGAGGGAAGGTTTCTGACAGGCTGACTCCAGAATTTGAGCTGTTTATTGTAATTCTCGTTTTACCCCGGAAAGCATCGCCGAGTATCAAGACTCCTATTCAGGAGGGTCCAGCGGCAAAGTTGCCGTGTGCAATTGGGTATCGTGCAGGTTAATTTTTGTGAACTCGGAAGTTTGGCCAATACCAGGTACATTGTTTGTTGGGGTTTTTTTTAGCCATGGAAGAAAACTGGAGAACCCAAAGGAAACCGATGCAGAATAAGGGGAGAGAGTGTGTACACACTCCACACAGAGAGCAACGCACTCGGGGTGGAAATCGAACTCTGACCCTTGCTGTGAGGCACGAGTGTTGCCTTCCAAATTGCTCATGTCCACAAATCAGGGGAAATCGATCAGATGCAGAGATGACATCGTCATAAATCCCACCCTCCTAGGTCACGAATCTCACGAAATATTTTAGTTGTGAAATATTCCAAAATGCAAATATCCATTTACTGTCAATGAAGGCAAAATATATAAATATGTGTCGATGTGTTTGATATTAAATGATGCCTTATAATCTCAAAAAACATCTTACCACACAATACAGACAACAAAAACCGCCACTAAGCAGCAGTGACGTCACCACAGCGCTTGTGCCAGGCTACGTGCACTTTAAGGCCACGTGCAGTGTTGAAGCTCGCTGCTGACAGGAGGTCACGGGACAGACCCTGCAGGTGCCATGGATTGACTGACCAGGACGACTGGCAGATGCACCACCTGTACCTCTCTACTGCGCTGACAATCCAAACGATACCGACGACACCGAGATCCCGAAGAGAGTTAAAAGACGAGGGGACAACCGAGCACGAGGCGGCTGCCTTCTCGCTGCGGCGCAGCGACGGGGCAGCAGCTGAGAGCGGCGGTCGGCGCCGCGGAGAGCTGGGCCGCACCGTGGAGGCACGGCCCGGCACTCCGTGCGCGACGCGTGGCGCTGGAGAAGCTTGGGGAGCGCCGGTCCTACGCGACCCCACTTCCTGTCTCTGTGCCCGCGAGCAACGGCGGTTGCACAAATCGCGTTTGTCCGTCACGAGGGCTCCGTTCTGTTGAACGTGAAGCTGGCGGAGGAGGGTGTCCGTCCGGCCCGTGTGTGGGAGAACTTTGAGTGTGGGGTCCGTGGAGCGGCGACAAGAGAGGCAGTGACATTTAAAACGCTGGTGGAAACAAAGTCACGGGCTTGTCGAGCGTGCGCGGTGGCCGCCCGCGTAGGCAGCCGCTCGGAACAGCCTGGGCTCTCTCTCTAAATGTCACGGGCCGAATCGTGCGAGAGCCGGCCGTGTGCCGTGCGTGTTGAAGGTACACGAGGCGGCCGGGTGCCCGAGGAGGGAACGGCCTGTCAGCCTGCCAAGGGCGCCAGTCGCTCGGCCTATTGTCTGCACACCCCAACAATTATCTCTTTTTTACTTTACTGCTGCCAAATCGTAGATTCGTCAAATTCCTGTGCAGTGGATGTGAAGCGAGCTTTTCCAGCTCTGAAGAGTTGTAAGTGTGCAAAGAGCAAAGGGAAATTTATAGCATAATCTTTGCTTGCCACTGGGATAGAAGTAGCAAGCTAGTGATGATGTGTGTGACACTGAGACACAGGTACCAGGCTAGTGATGCTACGTATGCTCCTCATTTGAGCGGCAGATCAGAGTTAATTGAAGGCAGCGTCTTTTTCGCCAGTGTTGAAGACCGACAAAATTGTAGCAGCATTTGTCGCATGATTACCTGCGGTTGTCTGTCATATTGAGCAGAGCACGCGCTGATGAAACGAATGTAATCATCATGATTTACAGCAGGGGGTTAAGGAAAGAGCGCGCTTGGGTGTGTGCGCACGCGATTGCCTTGGAGCATCCTGCATGTTGCCGTGTGCATGACGTTGCCGTGTGCATGACGTTGCCGTGTGCATGACGTTGCCGTGTGCATGACGTTGCCGTGTGCATGACGTTGCCGTGTGCATGACGTTGCCGTGTGCATGACGTTGCCGTGTGCATGACGTTGCCGTGTGCATGACCGTTGCCGTGTGCATGACCGTTGCCGTGTGCATGCAATGCGCTCACCTTGCCGTGTGCTGCATGCTACCTTTGTGAATGATTCTTACGATTCTCACGATTCCATCCTTAAGAACCAAATAGGATTGCTTGGTACATGGGATCGATCGTAGGATCGATCCCAACTAGGATAGTGGCATCGCGGGGGGCCGGGTTGCATGGAGACCTGCATGGAGTGCTCAGGCAAGGCGGGGGAGGGGGGGGGCATTGGTGCCTCGCCGGCCCAGTGCAGTCGCCATGGAGACGCGTGACCGTTTCCAGGGTAACGCATTTGTGTGGCGATTCTGGCGGATAATGGCCAACTGGGAAATAAATAAATAACCCAGCAGATAAATACCGCGGCATCTGTAGCAGCTGCTGCCAACTGGTTTCACAAAGTCAAATGCCAGGGCAAACGACTGTGTGCGGTGCCGCGTGCGGCCTCTCTTCGCGCTGCCGCCGTGCCGAGGTGGTGACTGGCGAGCGAGCGCGACGCGCCGTCCTGGCGGGCGCGTCGCGGCCTGCGAGCCTCCGTCGGCACGGCGGCAGTGCGGGGCAGTAACGCACACAGCACGCACACAGCACGCACACAGCACGCACACAGCACGCACACAGCGCGCGCACAGCACGCACCATGCGCACAGCACGCACACAGCACGCACACAGCACACACCATGCGCACAGCACGCGCACAGCACGCACACAGCACACACCATGCGCTCAGCACGCACACAGCACGCACACAGCACGCACACAGCACACGCACACAGCACGCACACAGCACACGCGCACAGCACACACCATGCGCACAGCACACACACAGCACACGCACAGCACGCACACAGCACGCGCACAGCACGCACACAGCACGCGCACAGCACGCGCACAGCACGCACACAGCACACGCACAGCACGCACACAGCACACGCACAGCACGCACACAGCACACACACAGCACGCACACAGCACACGCACAGCACGCACACAGCACGCACACAGCACACACACAGCACACGCACACAGCACACGCACAGCACACACCATGCGCACAGCACGCACACAGCACACGCACAGCACACACCATGCGCACAGCACGCACACAGCACACGCACAGCACACACCATGCGCACAGCACACGCACAGCACACACCATGCGCACAGCACGCACACAGCACACGCACAGCACGCACACAGCACACGCACAGCACACACCATGCGCACAGCACGCACACAGCACACGCACAGCACACACCATGCGCACAGCACGCGCACAGCACGCACACAGCACACACACAGCACGCACACAGCACGCGCACAGCACGCACACAGCACGCACACAGCACACACCATGCGCACAGCACACAGCACACGCACAGCACGCACACAGCACGCACAGCACACGCACAGCACGCACACAGCACGCACACAGCACACACCATGCGCACAGCACGCGCACACAGCACGCACACAGCACGCGCACAGCACGCACACAGCACACACCATGCGCACAGCACACACACAGCACGCACACAGCACGCACACAGCACGCGCACAGCACGCGCACAGCACGCGCACAGCACGCGCACAGCACGCACACAGCACGCACCATGCGCACAGCACACACACAGCACACGCACAGCACGCGCACAGCACGCGCACAGCACGCGCACAGCACGCGCACAGCACGCGCACAGCACGCACACAGCACGCACACAGCACGCACACACCATGCGCACAGCACGCACACAGCATGCACACAGCACGCGCACAGCACGCACACAGCACACACCATGCGCACAGCACACGCACAGCACGCGCACAGCACGCGCACAGCACGCACACAGCACGCACACAGCACACGCACACAGCACGCACACAGCACACGCACAGCACACACCATGCGCACAGCACACACACAGCACACGCACAGCACGCGCACAGCACACGCACGCACACAGCACGCACACAGCGCGCGCACAGCACGCACACCACACGCACAGCACGCGCACAGCACGCACACAGCACACACACAGCACACACCACACACACAGCACACACCACACACACAGCACGCACACACCATGCGCACAGCACGCACACCACGCGCACAGCACGCACACAGCACGCACACAGCACGCACACCACACGCACAGCACGCACACAGCACGCGCACAGCACGCGCACAGCACGCACAGCACGCACACAGCACACGCACAGCACACGCACAGCACACACCACACGCACAGCATGCACACAGCACGCACACAGCACGCGCACAGCACGCGCACAGCACGCACACAGCACGCACACAGCACGCACACAGTACGCACACAGCACGCACACAGCACGCACACAGTACGCACACAGCACGCACACAGCACGCACAGCACGCACACAGCACACACCACACACACAGCACGCACACAGCACGCACACAGCACGCACACAGTACGCACACAGCACGCACACAGTACGCACACAGCACGCACACAGCACGCACACAGCACGCACACAGCACGCACACAGCACGCACACAGCACACACCACACACACAGCACGCACACAGCACGCACACAGTACGCACACAGCACGCACACAGCACGCACACAGCACACACCACGCACACAGCACGCACACAGCACGCACACAGCACGCACACAGCACGCACACAGCATGCACACAGCACGCACAGCACGCACACAGCACACAGCACGCACACAGCACGCACACAGCAGCTCGCAGTAACAGGGTACTACTAATCTGATTACTTGTAACACGTCACAAGTAACATGTTACAAGTAATGAGTAAGCGGATGACGTGTAACAGATCGCATATAATCGCATTAGTAATTCGATTACTGATTACTTGTGGCACATTGCACATAATCTTACATAATTGCCAATTACTTGTAAACTGTAAAACTAAAATATTCTTTGGTTCTTTCGGTAAATCCATGTAGATAGAAAAATAATAACAATATAACGAAGCTTTGATCGCAATACAAACAAACGTCATCGGGCGAAAAATATGGCGGAAGCGCTGCTAAGGCAGGGCGTTGTCAAGGTTTGAGATGGGTGTCGCCCCAGGGTCAGTGGGCAGGGCTAGAGATGAAATTTGCATGGAAATGTAAGATCGGAGAAATCTTGGCAAACGAAGCTGTGGGAGTGGCCATTGTATTGTGAGAGGTTAGCGTGTCAATTTAAGAAATTTCCTTGTAACTGTAAGCTCGGAGAGAGCTCGGAAAGAGCCATCGCCACATGGAGGTGGAAAAGGATGGCAAGCCGCCATTCACTAACACAGCTAACGGAGGCTGTGTGAGTGAATGTAACTCAGAGAGTCGAAAATAACTGCTCACATCACAGCCAGTTATGACCTAAACTGGTTGATAACGTCCTTCCAATGATTGCTCAGGTTGTACCCATCTTCTCGGTTGAAATTGTGTCTGTGTCTATATATCTAAATGGCTGCATGAACGAATCTTTGCTGATAGCCAGTGGGTTTGCAGAGTACCTTCGTCTTGGCAAAATCAATTTCGTGTGAGCCCACCGCGTTAAAACAATGATCAGCCACGGCTGAGGTATTGGTCCTACCTTGTTTCAGATCTGCCTTGTATTCACGAACCCGGTCTGAGACATGTCGCACAAACTAAAAACTATTTTATTGGTTAACCAGGTAAAGCCCACTGAACTATATAGCTCTTTTTCAGAGGCAAACTGATCACAAATGATAGCTCAACGAAGTGGCTTACCATCAAGTTGAAATTTATAGCAGCCAACTACTCTATACGCACGTTGTTTCCAAATGTGGAGGGAACAACCGGAAGGACCCGGATGAAAAACAATATCCACGTAACCACGGGGAGAACATGCAAACTCCAAGTAATCTGATGACTGAATGGAAATCAGCTCTCGGTAATCGCCATTGTTACACGGCTTTCAGTGTTCATTCAGATCAGTGTTACCGAGCATGTGCTGGTTGACTTCTTTTTAGGATAATGAAAATGTTTGCGACTTTGAAAATAATTCATAACGAATTGAAGGGCGTTATTGTGCGCTTCAGCGTGGTTTTAATGTAATTGCAGCAGCAGCCAAAGCGCGCAAATCACGACACACAGAGACTTCGATAATTCACGTTTTATTTCCCTTGGTGAATCTACGTTCATCTTATCTACGCGCTTTTGTTTTTCATAGAACGTCGCCGTGTCGGATGAGAGTAGATTACACGACCGTGATAATAAACGAGAATGCCTTCGTGTGGCGGATGCGACGTGCGTGCCATTGTTCAGTTTTGCAATCCGCGCAGTGGCCACCTGTCAGAGTTCCCTTGACCGCACACTCGGTGTCGAGGCACAGAGGGAACATTGTCGACCCACCGGGGATGCCGTTGGCTTGCTAAGCGCCGCGGTGTTTGTGTTCCACCAAAAGCAATTTACTGCTTTCAGTCAAGAGGGGTCGGTTTCTGTCTCAACCACGAGTTGTGTTTATCCATGGGCGCCGCGTGCGCTTGCGGCGGGTAGCGGTAACGTAGTGGTTAGAGCAGACGACGCTGCGATGCCAGCGATCCAACTCGATTCTTGTTGTTATTATTCACGTACGCCAAGTGGCGGTTGGTGTACCACTCCGACCTGGGCCTTCCGTGGGTTGTCTCGACTTGAAAACGAGGCGTCGGCGACGGTCAACATCGGCACGAGGTAGACGAAGGTGTGTGGGCATGCGTGGTGGGACATCCTTGCCTCTCTCTGTGTGTCCGGGCCGTGCTCGCCCGTGCGTGCGTGCAGACACGACGTTCATCACGACGCTGACGTTCCTGTGGAAGGTGACGGTGATCACCCTCGTCAGCTGCCTGCCGCTCTACATTCTCAAGTACATCCGCCGCAAGTTCTCCCCGCCCAGCTACTCCAAGCTCACCAACTAAGAGGGCACCCGCCACGCTCCGAGCCTGCGTCTGGCTGCCCGCAGGAGTTTGGAGACCGAGCGCCGCGGGGGAAGGTTCCAGCTGCGACGGGCTCAGACCCAGCGACCGTCGCGTGGGGGGGGGGGACCCCCCCGCCTCGGCAGCCCACGCAAGGCACCCCTGCTGTCGAGGGGCTGGGGGGGGGGGCTAGGAATAGAAACACGCCAGAGGCCTCTGATCTTCAACCCCAAACTTAACCCTGATCCTAACGCCCAAAGCACTTTTAGCCATCGAAATTACTCCTCGCCCTATGCGTAACTGTAGCCTGAGTCCAGATAGCCCAGCCTTAGCAGGAAATATTGCCCGAGGTCTGGTCTTGAGCACGTAGTCCTCACGCCGCCCCGTACGAAGCACAAGCCCTGGCTCGGGTCGTAACGAGAGATTTAGCCACAACCCCAACTCTAACTCAGACCTGAGCGCCCATCATAGCCCGAATAAACACCCAGCTATAGCCATGACCCTCACGGTAACCATTATCCAATTAATTAAGTTTCCACCACTCTCTCTTGAGGATACCGAAGTGCTCGAAGCAGTCGGCGAGGTGTCGGCGCACCACCGGTGAAGCGGAGCCGTGACCGCACCGCGCCGAGTCATTAGCCGTAGCGAGCGCAGCTGCCTGGGAGGCCAAGGGAACCCATGGGGTCGCAGGTCAGGCTGCGCGCGGGGGTCTAACTCCACCGCAGCCAGGGCGCAGCCCCCACCGCCTCTCCCTGCTGCACCCCTCGGCCAAGTGGTCGGGTTTGCCACCTGTCCTGGTTTCCCCAGGAGCTCCTGTCCTGGGAACATTTGTCAGTTGTGTCGTGATAATAATGATGATGATGATGCACCATGCGAGGCGATGCACTCCAGTGTATTTCTCGGCTCTTCGAGTATTGCGAGAGGTTCTTCTACTCGTGATTTATCCCCGGTTTTTTTGAGCTCTCGAGTGGTGGCGAGTGATTGGCTCCGGGAACGCGAGAGGGATCTCAGCGAGGGTGGGGGTGGCGGGGGGAGTCGGTTTGGTGGAGGTCATGGTAGTTTCTAAACTCTAAAATCTGAAACATTTAATGCAATTGTAGGTGAGATTGGGGCATAGTTTGAAATAAAATCAATATCCCGTGCATTATTTGATAGAAAATAGGGCCCTTAATTTGTTTCTCTAATTCCACGAAAGGCTGGCTTCACGCGGTTAGGCTGTTGACCTCGCGGTGACTCAGTGGCGTCACAACTGTGGCCTGGCACTGCCACGACGCGCGTCGCCTTCGGCACCGTGTATACGCTCAACGCCACGGATCCGTGGCACACGACCGGCTCGGGCAGGGCCTGGCACGGGGCGTGTCGTGGAAACAAGGAGTGCCCTCCGTTGCTGGAACCTTTTAACTCACAAATTCTGTTCTGCACTGTGTTCGTGGGTTGGCGTGTCACACGCACCTGGCTCCGTGCGTGTGCATGGCGTCTGTGGGTGTGTGTGTACCCGCCGTCACGTGGTCCAGAGGTGCTCCCTCACTCCACACGAGTGGATTCATCAGGGCACCTCTCGGCCAATCAGAGTGAGCGTCTCCCTCTCCCCAGGAGGTCGTTGAGCAATGAAGTTTCCGTTTTCTTTACATGGAGGTAGTGGATGCAGCACGTAAAAAAGGAATCTTTTTGGGAGCGCTCATCTCCATCGTTGGTCCTGAGCTGTTGTTGTGATTTCCCTGTTTCTATGGCAGGACCCCGTCTCTCCCTAACACAGCCCACAGGTCCCTCGGTGTGGTGCAGCCTCACTGCGCAGTGGGGGGCCTTCACAGGCTGCTCGTTTTACCGACCTTTGAAGGCTTCTCAACCAGGATTGGAATTTATCTCCCTGCGATCATGATCTCTGCGCTCGACCGGATCGGATTTCTGAGATGTAATGGGAGTGATTATCTCCTCAAATCTACAGGAATTCACTAAATAAGTCTCTCTTCGTTTAGATGGGTTGTTTTTTTACATCACATTGCTGTTTTACGTTAAGAAAATAATCAGTTGTTTCACATTCGAGTTTTTTTATATTTGGTTCAGCCATGCTCATGCCAGCATCACGGAAGTTGGCTGCTAGCCATGTGCCATTTTCTAATGGGTGGGTGAGCGCTGTAACCCTTCACGCGAATAGCGACTCTGCATCTTTGCAGCGCTTCATGTCGCTCCCACAGAAAAAAACACGAGACGTGCAGACGTTGTGCAGCACCGTTTTGGTCAGACCCACGTGTCTGTGACGGGCGAGTTTGGTATTTGTCGGTGATCTCGTCCGGGTTGCCCGCCTATCGACATGGCCAAGCTCTGTGGCTTCCCGGCCGCCCCCGCACCAAACCAGCCACCGGCTGACTCGTCAGCGTCGCCAGTCGTGCACCGGCCCGTCACATTGTCAGCCGCCCTTTGCAGCCCCATGGCTGTCCAGCTACAGTATCTCTCTGGTGTGGAATCTACTCGTGCGTGGATTTTTTTGCATTATTTCCTGCGACGCGCGGCGTAATGGGGCGGTCGTTTTGAGCGGACGACACTTGAGGGGGAGGAACAGTGCCGACGTTTATCGGTGAAATGGCGCGGTAGTGGCACGAATACAACGGCACGTCCCAAGCCCGCCGCCCGCACTCTTTGAGTGCGGCCATGTCAGCCGTGGTGATTACACAGAGTTCCTTGACTTAAATAACGTTATATTGTTATCAGTTATAGTTTACATTGTACAATCAATTCGTTTCATGAGCCCAGAACATTTTTCTCGACATTCAGTTGGTGGATCCTCACGCACTGATTGACCCAGGAAGGTGAATCCACAGACCAACTGCTAGAGTCCATTGAACTCGCCTCTCACCTGAGTTTAGCTTGTGTAGTTGCCTAGATTTTAACTCTGTGAAGTGGGACGCACGCGCAGGATGGAGGAGGGTCGATCCCCAAGACAGGCATCGGAGTGGTCTCCACGAGTCCGGCGACCAAGGGGAAGACCTTAGGCCAGATGGTGGGAGACTGTCAGAGCAGATCTCTGAGTCCGTGTGTCTTCTGTGCAGCAGCTGCGGGATCGGGCAAAGGAAAATAAGTGTTGGTGTGGTGCGTTGGTGGTGGAGGCACCAACGGCTTTGCCCGTGACGATGACGTCTTGATCTCAGTGATGCTGCCTCGGTTCTCTTATGAGATCCTCCTTGGCCAAGAACCCATAGAGGGCTCTTTGTGGGACTGCGTTACCCATGCTCCACTCGGATCTGGGTGAGAGGCGGCCACAGCTGCATTGTGATCCCTCTGCTGCGCATTAGACCGCATCAATTGCCCATTCATTCCCATAACGTGGGTTAGCTTTGTACGTGGCAGCCCGTATGATTGATAGACACGATTCAGACTCATCATCCCAAATGGGTTGGAAACCCCCATTCTAGTAGAGCGTGTGCTTCGTGCGTTCTTCCACCGAGCCGGCGGTTTGACTTTCAGAAGCCGTCCAGTAAATTATAGGGGTGGTGATTATCAAAGGCTGCTTTGCGGTGGTGTCGAAAGAGGCTGTGAAATCGCTCTGCGAGTGGGCCATCGCATGGCTCAAAGGCTATCGCAGTGATCGCAAGGGAGACCTCGGAAAACCGAGGGACATCATTGCTACTGATATTTATCCCGATTCGCCGATGTGCAGAAACTACTTTTGTATGCCTGTTTTGAGTGAAGGGTAGCAGCAGAAGTGTGGTTTAGTTTGAGAAATATGAGCATAATAATTGCTCCTTCCACCTGCACATGAAGTAAGCGCGTGATGTACTTTACACATTACGAATAATCTTCACGTTTGGTTTTTAACCATCCGGTTGACAGAAGACTGCTACTGGAATTGAACCCTGGCTCTGTGTGTACCGGCCCATCGGCCCGCGTGTGGGCCTCAATGCCATGCTTTACTGTCAGTCCAGGCAACAGAATTCATGCACTGGAGATGAAAACGACTGAGGCCAGTGAACAGCTCTGGTTTGTCAAGCAATTCATAAAGCCCCTAAGAAGACCTGGATACACATGGGCTACATTTGATGCCAGATGCACGCTTGCCTTCCATACAGCAGTTGAGCAAAACGTGTACAACCGCAGCCTGTGCAGATGGTGGCGTCATGGTTTTAGCGAGTGAAATCGTAAGCCAGCGTCTTGAACCCGTCAAGCTACGTGCAGTGACTACATGAACAGGTGCATCGATGTGTGTGGGTGTGTGGCAGTGGCGGCTGAACGGAATGCGATCTGCCACACCGGATGTGAATATATTGACAAGCCGCAGTGTGCGCCCGTGTGTCCTGGTGGTCCCGCGGTCATTGACCCCTGCAGGGCAAAGCGAGCCCCCCGCCCTCTCTCTCCACCTCGTGACACCGTCAGAAGTCATAAAGCACATCGGTCGAGGTTCCCGTGCAGAGAGAGAGAGAGGCAAGTCCCCGCCATAGTCGCGTGGAATTCCCACCACTCGTTTCGGTCGCAAACCAAACGGCTGCTCCCCACGCGGCGCGAGTGGACGTCTACGATTGTCAATTTGGTGGAGTGGTGGCGATTTATTTGTGTCTAGCCGCTGCTTGAACACGGTCGAGGGGGGCCTGGGGAAAGCAGTGGCGGCTGGGATGCGCTGAGCTCGGGAGACGACGCCTCGGGGGGGGAGGGGTGAGGGCGTCGTGGGTGGGAGTTGGCGATGGTCAGAGGTTGCGTGCAAAGCCACGAGGAGGAAGCCTTAAAAGCGAGGGCGTTGTTGTACTCTGGCGGGCCTGTGCCCATCAACGAGCGCGTGTTGTGTGTCAAATGCATCTCTCGCTTCACGGTGCTGCTGCACAGCGGAGCGGGTTGGCCGGGGGCAGCAGCAGCGGCAGTGGCGGCGTTGCGAATCGGCAGCCCGTTGTGTGGAGGATTGCGGCTGAGCGAGCCGTGGGGCCCACATCGAGACCTAGAAGAGCCTTGCGGGGGAAACATAAACTAAAGCAGGCCTCACGAGTCTAAAGCGCGCGAGTCGGACGCGTCGTACGTCTATTTCGTTGACAACTCAGTAAATCGATCAAATCAAGGGGCGTGAATGACTGCGCGAGCTTGTCAAAGACAAAACAACAACATCGACGATTTCCATTTTCTTCCGACGACATCCACGCAACGTCGCACCACGGCCAGCTCGAGGTGCCCCCCCCCCCCCCCCCGCTATGGATGGACGCGTCTGCCCGGTCCTGTCGTGCAGACCCGTCCATGCGACAGGCCTCCTCCGTCGCGATCACTGGACATCGATGGCGCCACGGCTCTTAAGTGAAGGAAGTCAAAAGAAGCGGGGGCCCGGCCTGCCCACGACACGAAGACGCGCTTAGCGCTGCCAGACGCAGGGGAGCCTCTCTTCTTGTTTCCAACCAGGTGTTTGTGACGCATCGAGAGAGAGAGAGAGAGTTGTAGTCGCGCGTCCAACTCAGAGTTCGTGTTTACAAGATATTAGCCGCGCAGCAGGCCCCCTCTACAAGGCGTCTGTGTTTGCAGTATCACTCAAGTGTGCCATGCCAGTGATCACGTAGTGGGTCTGCGGCTTTGATTGTTTAAGGAGCTCGTTCACGTGCTGCAATTATTCAGAAAATGCAGCTGCGTGTGTGTCGTCTCAGTCGACCTGTGGCACCTGCTGGGTCTGCCCCGAGACCTCCTGCCAGCGGGCGTTCAACACTTCACGTGGTGCACCTAGCCTGGCACAGGCGTCGTGGTGACGTCACCGCCACTTAGTGGCAAATGGCGGTTGTTGTTGCTAAGTTGGTGTAGCAATTCGTGCGCTGTTCTACGAACCCACCCGGCGACCCGGGTTCGATTCCCGCTCACGGCCATCGCCAGTGGCGATTATCTGAATCGGTCATATGGGCCTCGCCTAGGTCGACTCCGTCTAAAGTGAGTACCTGGTGCCCCAACAGTTTGTTAAGGCTACACGGGGGATCTTGGTGTCTGGTTAATTTGGAACGCTGGTAAACTTGAGAAGGGGAATATGCCCCCCCCCTCACATCGTAATGGGATGAGGGAGAAATCGGTATCGTCACAATGGGTTGTTTTGGAGTGAGGGAGAAATCGGTGACGTCACAATGGGTTGTGTTGGAGTGAGGGAGAAATCGGTGACGTCACAATGGGTTGTGTTGGAGTGAGGGAGAAATCGGTGACGTCACAATGGGTTGTGTTGGAGTGAGGGAGAAATCGGTGACGTCACAATGGGTTGTTTTGGAGTGAGGGAGAAATCGGTGACGTCACAATGGGTTGTGTTGGAGTGAGGGAGAAATCGGTGACGTCACAATGGGTTGTGTTGGAGTGAGGGAGAAATCGGTGACGTCACAATGGGTTGTGTTGGAGTGAGGGAGAAATCGGTGACGTCACAATGGGTTGTGTTGGAGTGAGGGAGAAATCGGTATCGTCACAATGGGTTGTTTTGGAGTGAGGGAGAAATCGGTGACGTCACAATGGGTTGTGTTGGAGTGAGGGAGAAATCGGTGACGTCACAATGGGTTGTGTTGGAGTGAGGGAGAAATGGGTGACGTCACAATGGGTTGTGTTGGAGTGAGGGAGAAATCGGTGACGTCACAATGGGTTGTTTTGGAGTGAGGGAGAAATGGGTTACGTCACAATGGGTTGTGTTGGAGTGAGGGAGAAATCGGTGACGTCACAATGGGTTGTTTTGGAGTGAGGGAGAAATCGGTGACGTCACAATGGGTTGTGTTGGAGTGAGGGAGAAATGGGTGACGTCACAATGGGTTGTGTTGGAGTGAGGGAGAAATCGGTGACGTCACAATGGGTTGTGTTGGAGTGAGGGAGAAATGGGTGACGTCACAATGGGTTGTGTTGGAGTGAGGGAGAAATCGGTGACGTCACAATGGGTTGTGTTGGAGTGAGGGAGAAATCGGTGACGTCACAATGGGTTGTGTTGGAGTGAGGGAGAAATGGGTGACGTCACAATGGGTTGTGTTGGAGTGAGGGAGAAATGGGTGACGTCACAATGGGTTGTGTTGGAGTGAGGGAGAAATGGGTGACGTCACAATGGGTTGTGTTGGAGTGAGGGAGAAATGGGTATCGTCACAATGGATTGTGTTGGAGTGAGGGAGAAATCGGTGACGTCACAATGGGATGCCATGGAGCGGTGGGTGGCGCGTGCGACGTTGGTGTTGCGAGGCTGCGAGGGAGCTGTTGTGAACTCCTGGAGAGTCGGTGTCGGAGGCCGCTGTACTGCAAACTAAACTATTATTTACTGAGTCAGGCCCACTGAGCTATGTCGCCGTTTTTCAGAAGCGACCTGGCCACAAATGACAGCCCAACGAGAAGTGGCTTATCGCGTGGACATTTATAGCAGTATCCAAAGACTCTAAACGTGCACACTGCTACCACAGTATCAGATGCACCCCTAAATAGTTACTTAAAATACAGGTAGGAAATAAATCGGCATCCTATGATGCAGAGAATGCGGTATTATGTATGTGTATCTGTGTTTGATACACAACACAGCCTCATGAACTGGAACATGTGGAGGGGAAAAACCGGAGGACCCGGAGAAAAATCCGCGGGGGAGAGTGAGACGCCAACTCCAAATATCCAGCAGGCGTCGTCACAGTCGGGATCGAGCCCACGACCTCCTGTAGGACAGGCGAGGTAGTTAACATCTCCTAGCCACTGGCGTCAAATAGCTGCTGCTGCTGCTGCACCTAATTCCCCGACCACCGGTCTCGTTCTTGTCCACGAACAACGCCAGTGCGTCTGCAGCTCGCCTCGGGACGCTGCCTGTCCACTGCCCGGCCGCATTGTCAGCCTGCACGTGTGGGCGGCAGCGTCCGCGCTGTGGCGTCGAGACGCCGGGTGCCGTTGGGCGTGCGTCGTGCTCGCCACATCAACCCGCGACGGCGTCTGGCGAAATAAGTTTGTCGTTGCTTCACGTGTGCGTGTGCACGTGGGTGTCTGGCGAACAACAGTACTGACTGGCCACTATGGCAGTCAGCACCCGAGGCCGATGGCTCCATTCTGACGGCTCTACAGCGATTCGTGTGAGCAGTTGCCAACCGTGCCCTTGTTTCCTGTAAATGTTGTGTGCTCGAGACGGCGGTGGTATAATCGCGCAGTGCCCATCGGCTGCTTTAAATTAGACAAGGGGGGGGGGGGTGTCGCTTATGTAACCCCCGTGGCATCCCAACTCAAACGTACGCCAAGTATGGAGCATTCCAACCCTCACTCGCCCACTCCCGCAGACGAACGCTCACAGCGACCCGCAACCACTGGACAGCTGTGGGGGGGGAAGAGCTTCATAGCTCAACGGATTTCTCGCAGTCTCAATGAAGATGCTGGCATCGCGGGCCCCGTGAAGTGGTACCAATGGCGTAGTGTGACTTTATAAGTGGTGTAGTAACTACATTATCAGTGGTGTAGTAACTACATTATCAGTGGTGTAGTAACTACATTATGAGTGGTGTAGTAACTACATTATCAGTGGTGTAGTAATTACATTATCAGTGGTGTAGTAACGACATTATCAGCGGCGTAGTAAACTACATTACCAGTGGTGTAGTAACTAAATTATCAGTGGTGTAGTAACGCCATTACCAGTGGCGTATTGACAACATCATCAGCTGCAGGTGGGGCCCCCAATATTTGTGATTGTCTCGCGTGGTTTGCACTCCGGCTAATCTATACCGCGACTCCTCTTGCCGAGTCAAATCATGACATCAGTTCTCCGTTCTTTAATTGACACTGTTGTTGAGAACATATCTCACGGTGGCTGTCAGGGAGGGTCCAACTCGCATCTGTGGATGGGGAGGAGGGCAAGGCGCACCCTGGTGTCCCCACAGCTCGTCACGCTACTGGGAGGCGGCGCCGTGCCCGGCTTCTCGTGCCAGTGGAGGTCTCGAAGCGGCAGGGGGGGATGTCGGTCGCGTGACAGAGCACGGAGCTCCGATGTCAATTCTCTACGCGCACCGTGGACGCTGAGATGTTGTATTCTTCACAATGAGAGGAGTCACTATTTAAACCTCCGCGCTCGGTGTGTAGTCAAGGCCAGGAATTGCTGTAAAAGTGCGATTTAATATTACTGCATGGTATCGAGTTGTTGATAAAATGCCGAATGTATATCATTGGCTTGGCACGAAGGCTTCCTTATTGATGCTGACCAACCACCTGCAATTCAGGTTGTATTCCATAAATCTGCCTTCAGCACCAACCTATAAAAAGCTTAACCTGATCATTACACTGGACGTTCACACACACACAGAGGAAGTGGGACACGTTTTTTTAAGTAGATTTGTTCGGCTCACCGCAGATTCGCAAATGCTTCCCACCACAATCGCGAGTCGCCGCTACCATCACTGCACTCACTCTGACAGATGTCAAGGACGTGAGCCATCAGCGCGGACACGGCGAGAGAATTAAGCGGATTTTGTGTTGCACAAAACAGAAATGCCGAAGTTACGGCAGAATGGTGGAAATGGCGCTCAACACGTGGGGTTTCTCGCAGCCGATGATATCAAGGTTCATAAAAAAATTTTCGTGTGTTGGGCCGCTGCAACGGTCGTACCAAATTTGCGTCGTGAAGAACCCTCCACCAGCCGATACGGATAAATGTTCACGCGGCGTACGAGCGCCAATTATTGTTTGAGCTCGCCGGCGAGTTGGAAACCAACGTGAGCAAATTGTGTGCGACGTTCCGCGCTTGTGACTACGTCAGACGCCTTCGGGACGATGTGTAGGAAGTGCGACTCAAAATCCAGCTGATGGGAACGAGGCGACACTTGGTCGTCGCCGCTGCCGCAGTGAAACAGGGACGCGCGCGCGTCGCAAGAGGGAGGTGGCGCTGCTTGCCCGCGATGCCCTCGGTTAGTCGATGTTAAAGTTCGCCACACACAGCGCTCGAGCGATGGACACGGCCGGGGAGTGCCGCTGGTGGTGTGGGGGATGAAGCGTGATCACGGGTGGTGTTGGGGGGGGTGATGGGGACGTCGTTCCCCTTCCCATCCTTTCCTTGAGACCCCCAGAAATTATTTTAGTGATAATTACGGGATGCTTTGAATGTTCCACTCCTGGCTGTGTGATTATGAATGCAGTGGCTCTGTGTTGGATTCCACGATCAGAATACGCGCGCTCTGTGTGTGTGTGTGTGACGCTGTGTGTGTGCGTGCGACGCTGTGTGTGCGTGATGCTGCGTGTGTAACTCTGTGTGATGGAATTGAAACAGGAGCAGCTGTTTCAATGCCATCTCGTAACACGGAAAGTCGTAAATACACTCCGCCGTTGAACCAAATGCCATTCTTTATGTGCTTGCAGCACTCGTCAGATATTCATCTTCGGCTTTCATTATTTCTCTCAGCGCACACCGCTTAATTTACTGATGGCTTCGGAGACGATTTGAGATGTTGGAATCTGCACCTATTGATTTCGTTCTGTGATGACTTTGAAACTTCAGGAAGTGGACGCTTTATTTAACCAGGTGATTATCCCAGCGAGATTCAACTCGAGTCTCTCTGTCTCACACGCGATGAAGAAAAGACAGTACTCAGAACGGGATAGAAATTGACTGCAAATGATTCTTGGAAGAGGCTTTTGGGCATAAAGATTGTTCACTTTCACAACGATTACTGCGCATGGGCTGCGCTGCCGAGTGGTCGATGGTGCTGTTGCCTCGCTCCGCCAGCAGCCCACCCAGTTCGCTGTTTGCTTTCCCAATGGGCTGCCGCTGATGTCTGCTGCCGATTGCCAAAAGCGCGCACGCCCTTCGGTGGACGGTGAAGGCTCGAGCCGCAAGTTAAAACAAAATGAAAAAGGCGAACAGCTCGTAAAGTCGCACCACTGTAATCGTGACCGTGTTTAACCGCTGCGACCAAGGGGTTATCTTGTAAAAAGTAGATGCACCCCAGGGGAGGTCTCATCTGGTTTAATTAAGGGAGGCTCATGGATGGTTCAGGCATCTTCATCATTTACGCCTTTACTGTGAAGTGGGACCTAACCACGCGTGGCACTTCCACACTCGTGTGGGTGTTCCATTCTGGCTGTGCGGAGGTGGCTGTGTGTGTGTGTAGTACAGGCACTGTATATTCCTTGTTTTGTATATGCAGATGAATCGTTAATGTGCGTAGTGTTTTTTGTTTTGTAAATATAGATAGTTGTGACATTGCATCGTTGAACGAATATGTATTGCATTGTTTCCGTGCTGTAAACTTACTTGGGTAATACATTAAACGTGTGGCAGAACGTAATTTGGTTTTGATTTGTGTGTGTACCCTGCGAAACTAAATAAATTATCCGTTAACTTATTTATTTTCCCCGCTTGTTACAGACGACCAGAATATGGATGTGGTCACGTGGTCTCTGTGCAATATGTGCGCGCGTTAAACTTCTCTCCCACCGTACGTAGCCAGCCGTGCTCGTCGGAGGTGCGGGGAGGGGGGGAATTCGTCAAGCGAGGCCGCCGCGTCTGCGCGCGATCTCGAGTTTTGTTCCCGCAGCTCGGTGGAAACGGCTGCCTCCTGCCACTTACAAATCCCCATGCGCCCTTCGCCGTCTGCGCTAAATGCGCTGCAGCGCGTTCCCCGTCATTGACAGCGGCGGTGTAAGAGGCCGCGCGCCCGTCGCCGGCTGGACTCGATAATTGTCCATTTGCCCGACAGGTGCCTTTACCTTGTCCACCCAGTGCCTTTACCGTGTCCACCAGCGCTTAGCGGCGGTGGCGGAGGAGGAGGAAGAGGCACGCGATGACATCGAGTTCAGCTTGTCCTGTCGCCGAGTGCGCATCTTGCGAGTCCACATTTAAGACACGCGGTACATGTGTTTCGGCACTCATCAGCAGTGTAGCTAGAGGCATTCCTCGTTATAGTATCCAGATACAAAATGTCATCGTCAGCCATGGTCCACTTCTGGCTCAAGGCCTTCCCAAGACGTCACATCTCATGATCTCACGTGCCTGTGATGTAACGATCCACATAACGTGGCAATGCATGCAAGAGCTGTTTTAATAGATGGCAAAAGACACGACTGACCATCGTATCGGTTCTCCCATCATGCCTTGCATGTCGCAATATATCACCGTGCCGAATCTTTAATGCAATGCGGTCATGGATATACCATTACAAAAAAGCATCGCCTTAAGTAGGATTAGATACACATTTGTACTCACCGGTTCCGACCTCGGGCCCTTCCTATTTTCAACATACGTCTTCTCCGATCTTATTGCAGGAGACCATTCCATTAATGCGCTGACAATACACAATTGTACACTGCAGTGAAGTCCAAGTTACACGCAGAGAGCCTCGGTCACCTCGAAGATTGCACGCGGGCAGTGCACGCGTGCTTTGCACAACAGGAAATGCGACTGAATCCAGGAGAAACGGGAGGTCCTGCTGGTTGGCACTCGGGCTCATGAGGAAACAAATTGTGGAAGGAACAGCTTTGGCGGTCGCTGACTCCAGGATTGAGTTTTCTACTCGTATCGAAAGCGCCTCGGCACCACACCCGACCAGGGTACGTCGTTTGATCACCACGTGCCCGCAATGGTGCCGTCCTTTTGGGACATGCTTGACAAGGTTTCGGTCTATACCCGAAACCCGAGCGAGCATCGCTGTGGTTTAGATTATGATGGGGCCCTGTTTCACACGACGCCCCAAATATAGCAAAGACCACTGCCGGTAGACTCCAGATTTATAGTGTTTACTTAGAATTTAAATTATAATTTTCAATTGTCAAATGGTAACAGGCCTGCAACTTCTCCGGAAGAGTGCACACATCGAGCAATTATACCAAACCCAAATTGCCCTCGCAACAGCACAACAAACACCGCAGTCACACAACAACCTGACGACCCACGGCTGCACAGATCTCCACCACGAACGCTGGTGGGAGAAAGCTGCCGAGCGACCCCGGCGGAGGCTCTGGAAGGGACCAAACCAAACGTTCTAAGCACCACCTCAGAGGATCACCGCCCTCCCCGCACATGTCCCAGCGGTCGACGCCCCCGCAGTCCTCACGAGGAGTTCCCTTCACGGCGGCAGCGGGGGTGGTTCCCCGTGATGCCCACCCCTGGCTCCAACACCCGATGGTTGGAAAGACGGCCCACCGGTGAACGGCCCAGTCGTCCACTGCAGAACCCCAGTCGGTAGCGCCCACCGGCCAGCAAGTGGTCATCACCTGCAGGCTCCGAGGCGATGGTTGCGGTGCCGACCCACCGACACGGCTGGCTCCCTGGCCGTGGACGAGGAGGGGTTTCCCCGTGGTCGGCAGCCTCACAGCACAGCCTCACGTCTCTAGCAGCAGCCTCACGTCTCTAGCAGCAGCCTCACGTCTCTAGCAGCAGTCTCACGTCTCTAGCAGCAGCCTCACGTCTCTAGCAGCAGTCTCACGTCTCTAGCAGCAGCCTCACGTCTCTAGCAGCAGTCTCACGTCTCCAGCAGCAGTCTCACGTCTCTAGCAGCAGTCTCACGTCTCTAGCAGCAGTCTCACGTCTCTAGCAGCAGTCTCACGTCTCCAGCAGCAGTCTCACGTCTCTAGCAGCAGTCTCACGTCTCTAGCAGCAGTCTCACGTCTCTAGCAGCAGTCTCACGTCTCTAGCAGCAGCCTCACGTCTCTAGCAGCAGCCTCACGTCTCTAGCAGCAGTCTCACGTCTCTAGCAGCAGCCTCACGTCTCTAGCAGCAGCCTCACGTCTCTAGCAGCAGCCTCACGTCTCTAGCAGCAGCCTCACGTCTCTAGCAGCAGCCTCACGTCTCTAGCAGCAGCCTCACGTCTCTAGCAGCTGTCTCACGTCTCTAGCAGCAGCCTCACGTCTATAGCAGCAGCCTCACGTCTCTAGCAGCAGCCTCACGTCTCTAGCAGCAGTCTCACGTCTCTAGCAGCAGCCTCACGTCTATAGCAGCAGCCTCACGTCTCTAGCAGCAGTCTCACGTCTCTAGCAGCAGCCTCACGTCTCTAGCAGCAGCCTCACGTCTATAGCAGCAGCCTCACGTCTCTAGCAGCAGCCTCACGTCTCTAGCAGCAGCCTCACGTCTCTAGCAGCCTCACGCAGAGGTCGCAATCGGGTACCCGATACCCGTACCCTAGCCGATACCCGGCTACCCGTACCCGGCCGGGTACGGGTAAGGAATCTAAACCCGTTTGTGATCTCGTGCCTCACGTCTCTAGCAGCAGCCTCACACCGTTGGGGGGTGTTTTATTAATCAGCGCGGCGTGCCCATGAGTCCAATCCCTCGTGCTCACGAGCTGATCTAACCCCACACACACCTACAGCCACTGTCACACAAAGCCCCCCCCGCTCCTCCTCAATCAAGAGACACCCGCCCACAAAACTATCGCTCTGACTGCCACGGAGAGAGATTTAGTCAGGTCGAGCAATTTGCATATCAGGGCTCTCGGACACATTCGGCCACTCCTGAGTCGTGACGCAGCCAACACGGCGGGGTGTAGCAGAGTATCGGCACGGCCCGATTATCACGACTCCACGGGTCGTCTGGCAACAACATGAGCACGTGTCGTGACGCACACTGCACGATCCGACCGTGTCCGTCCGGTAATCGTCGAGCTGCATTGACTTCTACATTGTGCAACGTCACGTTCACTACACACAGAGTGCTTGCCACAAATGAACCACGACACTTTTCTGACCTCGTCAAGGGGCATCGACCCTCACGCAGCAGACTCCGGTCATCCTCGCAGCAGACGCTGTTGGCTAATCCAGCCACGAACTAAGATGGTCGCTGCGTATCACGCGCTTTCAGACGCGCTTCTGCGGCCGTCTGGAACGCTCTTCCGATATTAGGAAGCCACTGGAGCTATGCACTTGCACATCGAAATTGAAAACGAATTCATTTAGAACGTTTAGTTTGTTGTCCTTCCCGCGCGCATCCGATTACCACGTTTGGCTACGTACGGTGCGAAAGAAGTCCAACATACAACACACACAACATACAACACACACACAACATACAACACACACGTGTGAGGAGTGCGTGTGTGCTGGGACAGCGTGGCCTGCCCAAGACAGGCGGGGCGAGACCCTGGGGAGGGGAGCGAGCGGCAGGGCGCAGCAGCCCGTGACGAGTCACGTCCATGGAGCAATGCGCGCGTCACGTCACCACCACCACTAGCACAGTACCACCACACCACCACCACCACTAGCATCGCCACCACACCACCACCATCACCACCACACCACCACTAGCACAGTACCACCACACCACCACCACCACTAGCATCGCCACCACACCACCACCATCACCACCACACCACCACTAGCACAGTACCACCACACCACCACCACCACTAGCATCGCCACCACACCACCACTAGCACAGTACCACCACACCACCACCACCACCACTAGCATCGCCACCACACCACCACCACCACCACACCACCACTAGCACAGTACCACCACACCACCACCACTAGCACAGTACCACCACACCACCACCACTAGCACAGTACCACCACACCACCACTAGCACAGTACCACCACACCACCACCACCACCACTAGCATCGCCACCACACCACCACTAGCACAGTACCACCACACCACCACCACCACCACTAGCATCGCCACCACACCACCACCACCACTAGCATCGCCACCACACCACCACCACACCACCACTAGCACAGTACCACCACACCACCACCACCACCACTAGCATCGCCACCACACCACCACCACCACTAGCATCGCCACCACACCACCACCACACCACCACTAGCACAGTACCACCACACCACCACCACCACCACTAGCATCGCCACCACACCACCACCACCACTAGCATCGCCACCACACCACCACCACACCACCACTAGCACAGTACCACCACACCACCACCACCACTAGCATCGCCACCACACCACCACCACCACTAGCATCGCCACCACACCACCACCACACCACCACTAGCACAGTACCACCACACCACCACCACCACTAGCATCGCCACCACACCACCACCACCACTAGCATCGCCACCACACCACCACCACACCACCACTAGCACAGTACCACCACACCACCACCACCACTAGCATCGCCACCACACCACCACCATCACCACCACACCACCACTAGCATCGCCACCACCACACCATCACCACCACTAGCATCGCCACCACACCACCACCATCACACCCCCCAACCTTCACACCCCCCGGCCCCACCCTCACACCCTCACACCCCCCACCCTCACCCCCCCACCCTCACCCCCCCCACCCTCACACCCCCCACCCTCACCCCCCCACCCTCACCCCCCCCCACCCTCACACCCCCCACCCTCACACCCCCACCCTCGCACCCCCCACCCTCGCACCCCCCACCCTCACACCCCCCACCCTCACCCCCCACAACCTCACCCCCCCCACCCTCACCCCCCACACCCTCACCCCCCCCCACCCTCACCCCCCCACCCTCACACCCCCCACCCTCACACCCTCACCCCCCCACCCTCACACCCCCCACCCTCACCCCCCCACCCTCACCCCCCCCCCCACCCTAACCCCCCCCACCCTCACACCCCCACCCTCACACCCCCCACCCTCGCACCCCCCACCCTCACACCCCCCACCCTCACACCCCACAACCTCACCCCCCCCACCCTCACCCCCCACACCCTCACCCCCCCCCCACCCTCACCCCCCCACCCTCACACCCCCCACCCTCACACCCTCACCCCCCCACCCTCACACCCCCCACCCTCACACCCCCCACCCTCACACCCCCCCCACCCTCACACCCCCCTCGCACCCCACTGGAGCGGCCGCGTGGTGGGTGGGGGGCACGCACCAGCCCCACGCTCCTCCCTAGGAGAGGAGGGGCTGGGTGGGTGGGAGGGAGGGGCTGGGAGGGTGGAGTGGCTGGGAGGGTGGGGGGCTGGGAGGGTGGGGGGGCTGGGAGGGTGGGGGGGCTGGGAGAGGGGGGGCTGGGTGGGTGGGGGGGAGGGGCTGGGAGGGTGGAGTGGCTGGGAGGGTGGGGGGGCTGGGAGGGTGGAGTGGCTGGGAGGGTGGGGGGGCTGGGAGGGTGGGGGGGCTGGGAGGGTGAGGGGGAGGGGCTGGGAGGGTGGAGTGGCTGGGAGGGTGGGGGGGCTGGGAGGGTGGGGGGGCTGGGAGGGTGAGGGGGAGGGGCTGGGAGGGTGGAGTGGCTGGGAGGGTGGGGGGGCTGGGAGGGCTATCGCCGCAGGAATGTTTTGCCCGAATTGTTGGACAGAGACTTGGATTCCTGTCCTCTCTTGTCCACCACCACCACCGACACCACCACCACTAGCATCACCACAACCCCACCACCGACACCACCACCACCACCGACACCACCACCACTCTTTCTGTCTCTCTGTCTCTCTCTGTCTCTCTGTCTCCGTCTCTCTGTGTCTCTGAATCTCTGTCTCTCTGTGTCTCTGTGTCTCTGTGTCTCTGTGTCTCTGTCTCTCTCTCTCTGTTTCTCTGTCTCTCTCTGTTTCTCTGTCTCCGTCTCTCTCTGTCTCTCTCTGTCTCTCTGTCTGTCTCTCTCTGTCTCTCTGTCTCTCTCTGTTTCTCTGTCTCCGTCTCTCTCTGTCTCTCTCTGTCTCTCTGTCTCTCTCTCTCTGTCTCTGTCTCTCTCTGTTTCTCTGTCTCTCTCTGTTTATCTGTGTCTCTGTATCGCTGTCTCTCTGTCTCTCTCTGTCTCTCTCTGTCTCTCTGTCTCTCTGTCTGTCTCTCTCTGTCTCTCTGTCTCTCTCTCTGTCTCTGTCTCTCTCTGTTTCTCTGTCTCTCTCTGTTTCTCTGTGTCTCTGTATCTCTGTCTCTCTGTCTCTCTCTGTCTCTCTGCGCGAGATCTCCCCTGCGCTCGACTTGTTGGCCCATCTCTGGCGCTGGCCCCGAGCCGACAGTGAACTCTGCGAGTCCCGCTCTTGATGGAGAACGGGAATGAAGGCGACCCTGCTGAGGCTCAGACTGCAGAGTTTCACACTCGGGGAGCGCTGCTGCTCTGAGCCGTCTAATTGTCTCGGACCTGCTCGTAGGATGCTGCATCCTGCTGCAGCAGCAGCATCGTCATCATCCATGTTCTCTCAACTGCTGGTTGAATGCCTTCCCACGTCGCCATCCCTCACGATCCTGCGATTTGAACAACCCATTTAAATTCCTGCGCACGAGCCGATAACAAATCCCCTCCATCCCAGCGGCGGTCGTACTCTCTCCCCAACCCCTCTCCCTCCCTCTGCTGCAGTCAACTTCTTTGGCTGCGATTCCGTCACCGGTCTCGACCCCGCGGACCACCCCGCCCTGGCCACCCCACCCCGCCCTGGCCACCCCGCCCCGCCCTGGCCACCCCGCCCTGGCCACCCCGCCCTGGCCACCCCGCCCCGCCCTGGCCACCCCGCCCTGGCCACCCCACCCCGCCCTGGCCACCCCGCCCCGCCCTGGCCACCCCGCCCCGCCCTGGCCACCCCGCCCTGGCCACCCCGCCCCGCCCTGGCCACCCCGCCCCGCCCTGGCCACCCCGCCCTGGCCACCCCGCCCCGCCCTGGCCACCCCGCCCTGGCCACCCCACCCCGCCCTGGCCACCCCGCCCTGGCCACACCCGCCCTGGCCACCCCACCCCGCCCTGGCCACCCCGCCCTGGCCACCCCACCCCGCCCTGGCCACCCCGCCCTGGCCACCCCGCCCTGGCCACCCCGCCCTGGCCACCCTGGCCGCCACCTCGGCCGCCGCCGTCTGCGATGCCGCTCTGCTGCGGAATCCGCCAGTGATGACGCAGAGATGCAGCAGCAGCAGCAGCATGCGGAGACACAAACACGGACAGCCCTCCTCCCTGCTCCTCCCTGCTGCCTCCCCCCTGCACCCTCCCCTCTCCTCCCTGCTCCCTCCCCTCCCCCCGCCTCCCCTCGGCCCCCTCCCCCCGCCTCTATTCTAAGTCGCAGCGCGAGCCCCGCCGTCATTCTGCCTCCGAGAGAGACCGCGGTGTCACGGCTCTCCCCCCCCGCCGCCGCCTCAAGATGCACGGCCAGGTAACAACCACGCGCCGTGCTGCCGCTGCTGATGATGATGGTGCTGATGAATGTATTTATTACGACGCCAATGATGATGATACTGCTGCTGTACATGATCATGGTGCTGCTGATGATGATGATGTGATCATGGTGCTGATGAATGTATTTATTACGACGCCAATGATGATGATACTGCTGCTGTACATGATCATGGTGCTGCTGATGATGATGATGTGATCATGGTGCTGATGAATGTATTTATTACGACGCCAATGATGATGATACTGCTGCTGTACATGATCATGGTGCTGCTGATGATGATGATGTGATCATGGTGCTGATGAATGTATTTATTACGACGCCAATGATGATGATACTGCTGCTGTACATGATCATGGTGCTGCTGATGATGATGATGTGATCATGGTGCTGATGAATGTATTTATTACGATGCCAATGATGATGATACTGCTGCTGTACATGATCAAGCTGCTGATGATGATGATGTGATCATGGTGCTGATGAATTTATTTATTACGACGCCAATGATGATGATACTGCTGCTGTACATGATCATGGTGCTGCTGATGATGATGATGTGATCATGGTGCTGATGAATGTATTTATTACGATGCCAATGATGATGATACTGCTGCTGTACATGATCAAGCTGCTGATGATGATGATGTGATCATGGTGCTGATGAATTTATTTATTACGACGCCAATGATGATGATACTGCTGCTGTACATGATCAAGCTGATGCCGATGTCGTTGATTATTACTGTTATTACGATGCAATTTAATACCGTTGCTAATGTCGATTAGGGTGAAAATGATGATGCTACCAACAATGATGCTGTGCCATTGCATCGTGTGCGTTGCGCAACGCGATTTACAGATAATATCTTACAATCTATTGAAACTAATCCTCGCCTCATATCACAATCGCGATCAATACATTTCACGCTCATTGTACAGGATACGCATTATCTCCGTGATAATAATTTAACGTTACAAAAATGCGTAAAATATATTAAATACAATATGCAGTTGCCATGACCGTAAGTCGTTTTAAAATGCGTAACATGCAACGCGGTGGTCACAAACGTGTGCACAATGAACATTGCGATGCATGTTAATGTGGTCATGCGTGCAATGTCCACGCACAACGCTGACATGGGAGACACATGCGTCACGACAGCACACACGACGTGCACGCCTCACGCGTGCACACACCACGGCGTGCACACCCCACACACCACAACGTGCACACACCACGGCGTGCACACACCACAACGTGCACACACCACGGCGTGCACACACACCACACCACGGCGTGCACACACCACAACGTGCACACACCACGGCGTGCACACACCACAACGTGCACACACCACAACGTGCACACACACCACACCACAACGTGCACACACCACGGCGTGCACACACCACAACGTGCACACACCACAACGTGCACACACACCACACCACAACGTGCACACACCACGGCGTGCACACACACCACACCACGGCGTGCACGCCTGACCACCGCACATCGCAGCACACGATGCATTGGCTGTACACATAACAGCGACTCTCACCAGCGTCCGATTCCTTGCCGTGTCAATAACAACACGATCTCTTACAAGGTGGGCGGGAAGTCCCCACACTCCCCGTTAAGAACGGCAATAGGATTCACATCGCTAAGGGGGTATCGGCATTTCCCGCCCACCCCCTACAATGTGCCTTCATTTATTTTGGAACCGCAATGCCTGGCATGGATCTGTGCAATGCAACGCGATACATAGCAAGATGCATAGCGAGAGAGACACAGCGAGAGAGACACAGCGAGAGAGACACAGCGAGAGAGACACAGCGAGAGAGAGACAGCGAGAGAGACACAGCGAGAGAGACACAGCGAGAGAGAGACACAGCGAGAGAGACATAGCGAGAGAGACACAGCGAGAGAGACACAGCGAGAGAGACACAGCGAGAGAGACACAGCGAGAGAGACACAGCGAGAGAGAGACAGCGAGAGAGACACAGCGAGAGAGACACAGCGAGAGAGAGACACAGCGAGAGAGACATAGCGAGAGAGACACAGCGAGAGAGACACAGCGAGAGAGAGACAGCGAGAGAGACACAGCGAGAGAGACATAGCGAGAGAGACACAGCGAGAGAGACATAGCGAGAGAGACACAGCGAGAGAGACATAGCGAGAGAGACACAGCGAGAGAGACATAGCGAGAGAGACACAGCGAGAGAGACATAGCGAGAGAGACATAGCGAGAGAGACATAGCGAGAGAGACACAGCGAGAGAGACATAGCGAGAGAGACACAGCGAGAGAGACATAGCGAGAGAGAGACATAGCGAGAGAGACATAGCGAGAGAGACATAGCGAGAGAGACACAGCGAGAGAGACACAGCGAGAGAGACATAGCGAGAGAGAGACATAGCGAGAGAGAGACATAGCGAGAGAGACATAGCGAGAGAGACACAGCGAGAGAGACACAGCGAGAGAGACATAGCGAGAGAGACATAGCGAGAGAGAGACATAGCGAGAGAGACATAGCGAGAGAGACACAGCGAGAGAGACATAGCGAGAGAGACACAGCGAGAGAGACATAGCGAGAGAGACACAGCGAGAGAGACACAGCGAGAGAGACATAGCGAGAGAGACATAGCGAGAGAGACATAGCGAGAGAGACACAGCGAGAGAGACATAGCGAGAGAGAGACATAGCGAGAGAGACATAGCGAGAGAGACATAGCGAGAGAGACACAGCGAGAGAGACACAGCGAGAGAGACATAGCGAGAGAGAGACATAGCGAGAGAGAGACATAGCGAGAGAGACATAGCGAGAGAGACACAGCGAGAGAGACACAGCGAGAGAGACATAGCGAGAGAGACATAGCGAGAGAGAGACATAGCGAGAGAGACATAGCGAGAGAGACACAGCGAGAGAGACATAGCGAGAGAGACACAGCGAGAGAGACATAGCGAGAGAGACACAGCGAGAGAGACACAGCGAGAGAGACATAGCGAGAGAGACATAGCGAGAGAGACATAGCGAGAGAGACACAGCGAGAGAGACACAGCGAGAGAGACACAGCGAGAGAGACACAGCGAGAGAGACACAGCGAGAGAGACATAGCGAGAGAGACATAGCGAGAGAGACACAGCGAGAGAGACATAGCGAGAGAGACATAGCGAGAGAGACACAGCGAGAGAGACATAGCGAGAGAGAGACATAGCGAGAGAGACATAGCGAGAGAGACACAGCGAGAGAGAGACATAGCGAGAGAGACATAGCGAGAGAGACACAGCGAGAGAGACATAGCGAGAGAGACACAGCGAGAGAGACACAGCGAGAGAGACATAGCGAGAGAGACACAGCGAGAGAGACACAGCGAGAGAGACACAGCGAGAGAGAGACACAGCGAGAGAGACACAGCGAGAGAGACATAGCGAGAGAGACACAGCGAGAGAGACACAGCGAGAGAGAGACACAGCGAGAGAGACACAGCGAGAGAGACACAGCGAGAGAGACACAGCGAGAGAGAGACACAGCGAGAGAGACACAGCGAGAGAGACACAGCGAGAGAGAGACACAGCGAGAGAGACACAGCGAGAGAGACACAGCGAGAGAGACACAGCGAGAGAGATAGAGAGACACAGCGAGAGAGACACAGCGAGAGAGAGACACAGCGAGAGAGACACAGCGAGAGAGACACAGCGAGAGAGACACAGCGAGAGAGACACAGCGAGAGAGACACAGCGAGAGAGACACAGCGAGAGAGAGACACAGCGAGAGAGACACAGCGAGAGAGACACAGCGAGAGAGAGACACAGCGAGAGAGATAGAGAGACACAGCGAGAGAGACACAGCGAGAGAGACACAGCGAGAGAGATAGCGAGAGAGACACAGCGAGAGAGACACAGCGAGAGTGACAGGCAGCACACGCGCGTGGGTGTCGCGCGCACCGAGTGCCTGGCGGTGCCGCCCCACGCGGGGAGCGCGACCAGCAGTGGGGCGCAGTCGGCACGTGTGTGGAGGCGCACACGTGTGTGGAGGCGCACACACGTGTGTGGAGGCGCACACACGTGTGTGGAGGCGCACACACGTGTGTGGAGGCGCACACACGTGTGTGGAGGCGCACACACGTGTGTGGAGGCGCACACACGTGTGTGGAGGCGCACACACGTGTGTGGAGGCGCACACACGTGTGTGGAGGCGCACACACGTGTGTGGAGGCGCACACACGTGTGTGGAGGCGCACACACGTGTGTGGAGGCGCACACACGTGTGTGGAGGCGCACACACGTGTGTGGAGGCGCACACACGTGTGTGGAGGCGCACACACGTGTGTGGAGGCGCACACACGTGTGTGGAGGAGGGTCGGTGGTCTGCTTGTGATGAGCCCACGGGATTCGTGGTGGCCATGCTGCTGCTGTTGTTGTTGCTGCTGCTGCTGCTGGTGATGCGTGTGTGCATCGCGTCTCCTCCACGCAACGCACGGCACACATCACGCTCAGCCACGCACACACACACAGCCACACACAGACACACACACAGACACACAGACACACACAGACAGACACACAGACAACAACAACAACCGCCATTCGCCACTAAGTGGCGGTGACGTCACCACGACGCTTGTGCCAGGCCATGTGCACCTTGAGGCCACGTGAAGTGTCGAACGCCCGCTGGCAGGAGGTCACGGGGCAGACCCAGGTGCCACTGGTCGACTGACCGAGATGACCGAGATGACTGGCTGATACACCACCTGTGCCCCCTACTGTACCAACTTGCTGTGCTTTAGCCACCCGGCGCTCCGCTCGTTGTTGTGAGCGTTGCTCCTCCGCCCTCCGTTGTTGCTGGAGGGCGACTGCCTCCAACTGCCGAGTAGCGTCCTTCACGAGCCTCCTCCACTGAGGCCGATCTTGACAACGCTGGTACCAGTCATCGGCAAGTCCACTCAGCTCCACGTCCTCCTGTACCACATCACTCCATCTCTTCTCTAGCCCGTGCCGCGCCCGTTTAGCCCCCTCGATCCGGCCGAACAAAAGCTGTTTAGGCATGCGGTGGCTGGGCATGCGGGCTACATGACCCAGCCAACGCAGCCTTGCCTGCCGGAGGAGCTCACTGATGGGACTTTGCCCAGATCTTTCAAGGACTTGTGAGCTCCTCACACAATCCAGCCTGGTTAAACCCAGGATGGATCGTAGGCAGGCCAGCCTAAATGTTTCCAACCGGCGAAGATGTTCCACTAGGGGGGTCCACGTTTCGCAAGCGTAGAGAAGGGAGGGAATGACCGTGGCCGAGAAGACCTGAAGCTTCGTGCGGAGCGACAGACCAGGTAGCTTCCACACAGCGTTACGCAACCGATGAAAAGATATTGCCGCTCGACTGATTCGGAGTGAGACCTCTGCTGATAAACTGGAGCCGGTCATAAGCACACTGCCCAGGTATGGGAAACTCTCCACTCTCTCCACAACTGCCCCATCACCAATTGGGAGTTGTGGGGGTGGAGTGTCCGATGGTACAAAATACCCAGGCAGGTGCTTAGTTTTGGTGGGGCTGATGGTAAGGCCCCACCTCTTAGTGGCATGCTCCAGTCTCAGCAGCAGCGTCTCCAACTCCTCTTCTGAATGAGCAGCTATTACCAAATCATCGGCATACATAACGTGGTTGACCAATAGGGAGCCATCCCTTGATCGCACCCGGGCGTCGATCAGCCTCCCATTATATCTGTACCAAATGGAAATTCCCCCGGTACAGCTATTGAAGGCTTCACGAACTACGCAGTCGAAATAGATGTTAAATAATGTGGGAGCCAGAGGACATCCCTGTCGCACCCCAAGGTGTACAGGGAAAGGCTCCGACTCCCGGCCACGTAGTTTTACCCGGGCCCGCTCACCATCATGAAGGTCCTTAATGATCGTGAGCAGAGGGTCAGGGACTCCGAAAGCACGAAGAACAACCCAGAGCCCAGTCCTACTGATGAAGACACACACACACACAGACACACAGACACACACAGACACACAGACACACAGACAGACACACACACACACAGACACACACAGACACACACAGACACACACACAGACAGACACACACAGACACACACAGACACACACACAGACACACACAGACACACACACAGACACACACACACAGACACACAGACAGACACACACACAAACACACACAGACACACACACAAACACACACAGACACACACACAGACACACACACACAGACACACACACAGACACACACAAACACACACACACAGACACACACAGACAGACACAGACACACACAGACAGACACACACAGACACACACACACAAACAGACACAGACACACACACACAGACACACACACAGACACACACACAGACACACACACAGACACACACAGACAGACACACACACAGACACACACACAGACACACACACAGACACACACACAGACACACACACAGACACACAGACAGACACACACACAGACAGACACACAGACACACACACAGATAGACATACACAGACACACAGACACACACAGCCACACACAGCCACGGGTGTAGCCCACAGCCATTTGTCAATCCGCTGCTGAAGGCCCTCGGTCGAGGGGGTTGTCTGCCCGTCCCGGCACTGCGCTGCCTCGTTGCCGTGTTGTGAGGGGGAGGGTGGGAGGGTGGGTGGTGGGAGGGTGGAGGGTGGGTGGTGGGAGGGTGGAGGGTGGGTGGTGGGAGGGAGGGTGGAGGGAGGGTGGTGGGAGGGTGGAGGGAGGGTGGTGGGAGGGTGTAGAGAGGGTGGGTGGTGGGAGGGTGGAGGGAGGGTGGGTGGTGGGAGGGTGGAGGGAGGGTGGTGGGAGGGTGGAGGGTGGGTGGTGGGAGGGTGGAGGGAGGGTGGGGTGGTGGGAGGGTGGAGGGAGGGTGGTGGGAGGGGTGTAGAGAGGGTGGGTGGTGGGAGGGTGGAGGGAGGGTGGTGGGAGGGTGGAGGGAGGGTGGGTGGTGGGAGGGTGGTGGGAGGGTGGAGGGTGGGTGGTGGGAGGGTGGAGGGAGGGTGGTGGGAGGGTGGAGGGAGGGTGGGTGGTGGGAGGGTGGAGGGAGGGTGGTGGGAGGGTGGAGGGAGGGTGGGTGGTGGGAGGGTGGAGGGAGGGTGGTGGGAGGGTGGAGGGAGGGTGGTGGGAGGGTGGAGGGAGGGTGGTGGGAGGGTGGAGGGAGGGTGGGTGGTGGGAGGGTGGAGGGAGGGTGGTGGGAGGGTGGAGGGTGGGTGGTGGGAGGGTGGAGGGAGGGTGGTGGGAGGGTGGAGGGAGGGTGGGTGGTGGGAGGGTGGAGGGAGGGTGGTGGGAGGGTGGAGGGAGGGTGGGTGGTGGGAGGGTGGAGGGAGGGTGGTGGGAGGGTGGAGGGAGGGTGGTGGGAGGGTGGAGGGAGGGTGGTGGGAGGGTGGAGGGAGGGTGGGTGGTGGGAGGGTGGAGGGTGGGTGGGTGGTGGGAGGGTGGAGGGAGGGTGGTGGGAGGGTGGAGGGAGGGTGGGTGGTGGGAGGGTGGAGGGAGGGTGGGTGGTGGGAGAGTGGAGGGAGGGGTGGAGGGAGGGTGGTGGGAGGGTGGAGGGAGGGTGGGTGGTGGGAGGGTGGTGGGAGGGTGGAGGGTGGGTGGTGGGAGGGTGGAGGGAGGGTGGGTGGTGGGAGGGTGGAGGGAGGGTGGGTGGTGGGAGGGTCGAGGGTGGGTGGGTGGTGGGAGGGTGGAGGGAGGGTGGGTGGTGGGAGAGTGGAGGGAGGGTGGAGGGAGGGTGGTGGGAGGGTGGAGGGTGGGTGGGTGGTGGGAGGGTGGTGGGAGGGTGGAGGGTGGGTGGTGGGAGGGTGGAGGGAGGGTGGGTGGTGGGAGGGTGGAGGGAGGGTGGGGTGGTGGGAGGGTCGAGGGTGGGTGGTGGGAGGGTGGAGGGTGGGTGGTGGGAGGGTGGAGGGAGGTGGTGGGTGGTGGAGGGTGGAGGGTGGGTGGTGGGAGGGTGGAGGGAGGGTGGGTGGTGGGAGGGTGGAGGGAGGGTGGGTGGTGGGAGGGTGGAGGGAGGGTGGGTGGTGGGAGGGTGAAGGGTGGGTGGTGGGAGGGTGGAGGGAGGGTGGGTGGTGGGAGGGTGGAGGGTGGGTGGTGGGAGGGTGGAGGGAGGGTGGGTGGTGGGAGGGTGGAGGGAGGGTGGGTGGTGGGAGGGTGGAGGGTGGGTGGTGGGAGGGTGGAGGGGGGTGGTGGGAGGGTGGAGGGTGGGTGGTGGGAGGGTGGAGAGTGGGTGGTGGGAGGGTGGAGGGTGGGAGGGTGGAGGGTGGGTGGTGGGAGGGTGGTGGGAGGGTGGGGTGGTGGGGGGTGGGGGTGGGTGGTGGGAGGGTGGGGGTGGAGGGTGGGAGGGTGGGTGGTGGGAGGGTGGAGGGTGGAGGGTGGAGGGTGGGAGTGTGGAGGGTGGGTGTGGAAGGGTAGGTGGGAGTGTGGGGTGGGTGGGAGTTTGGAGGGTGGGTGAGTGTGGGAGGGTGGGTGGGGTGTGGGTGGGTTGGTGAGTGTGGGTGGGTGGGTGGAGTGTGGGGGGTGGGTGGGGGTGGGGGGTGAGTGTGGGTGGGTGGAGTGTGGGGGGGTGGGTGGGGGTGGGTGGGTGGAGTGTGGGGGGTGGGTGGAGTGTGGGGGGGGGTGGGTGTGTGTGGGGGGGAGGGTGGGTGGAGTGTGGGTGGGTGTGGGTGGAGTGTGGGTGGGAGTGTGGAGGGTGGAGTGTGGGTAGGTGGGAGTGTGGATGGTGGAAGGTGGAGTGTGGGAGGGTGGGTGGAGTGTGGAGTGTGGGTTGGTGCGCGGGGAGGACCCACAACAGATGTCGGTGTCCCTCGCCACCGATACCAACCCCGGCCTGGAGCCCAGCTCGACTCGCAGTGATCCAACCGCCTCGCGCCACCGTCTCACGCGCCCCAAAGCGAACGTCTCCAGGCGCGTGCAGAATGCGTGGGCGCGCGTGAGCTGACACCACCGTAGCTGCTCACCGCAATCCCCATCAGCATCATCATCATCATCGCAATCGCTCCATCGTTGTCGATTGATGGCGCTCTTCATTTCTCACCCAATAATTTTCGTCCACCAATTCCTCCCACGGACCGACCGAGGGGCGGAGAAATGTTTTCCTGCTCGAGGCTCCGCACGGATCCTCTGTGGGCCACCCGGCAGGTTGTTGTTGTCTGTGACACCTGGGGTAGTGGTGCGGGGTTGGTGGTTGTTGTCTGTGACACGTGGGGGGGGTGCTGCGGTGTTGATGGACTGCGGCGTGGCGATCGATTGACGCCCCGAAACAGCAGTGACACACACACAGACACGCCCCTGTGAGTGTGTGTCTGTGTGTGTGTCACCAGCGTGTACACGCCCCTGTGTGTGTCTGTGTGTGTGTGTCTGTGTGTGTGTGTCTGTGTGTGTGTGTCAGTGCTCCACGTGCTATGGGGCGCGGTAGTGTAGCGGCGAGCCGAGTTCGATTCCACAGCTGTCAAGCCCACACGGTCCACCCCCCGTGGTCTTCTTGTCCGGGGAACTTGAGTTTTCAGGTCCAAACGGCGTACAGCCGTTTCATTACCAGGGGCACGTGGTCACCAAGAAGGTCTCTGAGTTGGTCTCTAACGAGGTAGGCAGCACTGCCCGGGGGTTGACAGGTTTGTGATTCTCGCTTACGGCCAACACCAGTGACGATTATTTCAGGAACCAGTTCCGCGCCTCCGATAGGTCGACTCAGCCTCAAATGAGTACCTGGTGCGGTGTGCAGTAAACATCGTCACTGGGGGAAACAAAGGCGGTCGGGCGTGGTGCTGTCCACCCACAAGCCTCGTGCCGATTTGCTGAGGTGTTCCCGACCATCACTTGCCCCAACAGTCTGTTGAAGGCTATCCGGGGGATCTTTGTGTTTGCTCCACGTGCTGTATGTGTGTACTGCTCGTTCAGTACACAGCACGCACAGTCGCGCTGTCATAGGCTCTGGGGCGAAGAGGGCAGTGCAGACAAATACACTCACCAACCCACACTGACCAGCGTGGTGAAGTATGGTCAAAATATCCCACGAGCCGCACAGGAGGAGGGGCTCCTCATCCAGCAGCGGATTGCGATGTGTGCATACAACTCGGCGGTCCTGCCGCCACTTAGCAAATAATAGCAGAGGTGTGGACTCGAGTCATGTGACTTGGACTCGAGTCAGACTCGAGTCATGAATTTGATGACTTGCGACTCGACTTGGACTTGCATAACAATGACTTTGTCCCACCTATGAGATGTGGACTCGAGTCATGTGACTTGGACTCGAGTCAGACTCGAGTCATGAATTTGATGACTTGCGACTCGACTTGGACTTGCATAACAATGACTTTGTCCCACCTCTGAATAATAGTGTCACACTATATGGAGGGCGGGAAGTCCCGATAGCCTGAGCCACAATTGGTATCGTGTCACCTGATAAGAGAGGAGTTGAGGGACGTACAGCCCAACATATGTTGAGTTATTCATTCGGGTATTGTAATCATGTATGTGTGCAATAGACTCGTTTGTGCAACTCTCTGAATTCGCTCAAATCCGCGTTGCTGTTTTCGAAGTAATAGTCGCAGTCGTTTGACGCGATGTTACATGTTGCACGAACGCACCGACAACATAATAGAGTCACGCGGGTGAAGAACACGATGCCGTCGGGCTCACGACTGTCACTGCCGTGTCACGGTGGCAGCGCCGCAGCGGTGCGGTGGCGACACCGGCGCCTCGCAGCAAGCGGCAGCGTTCGACTCCCGACTCGGGCGTCTTTGTGTGGGGGGGGGAGGGGGGGGCGAGTTGGGATTGTCGCTGCCCCCGTTCTGCATGGGGCCTCCTCCGGATCCTCCCGGTTTCCGTCCGGCGGAGTTATTTGCACGCACAAGGCCACCGCTGATCCTGGCCAAACATCCCCCAGTGCCGAATCATTCCCGACAATTGTGATGACGCAGCAGCGGAAGCATCGCCCCCCCCCCCTCCCATACTGGGAAAACCTTGGCAGGACCCTCCTGAGGAGGAGTCCTGAGACTCGCTAGCGAAGCTTTCTGAGTAAACACGCGTCATAGTCACAACAACAACAACACACGATCGGTTGGCAAGCAGCATAAGAAGAGGCGTTTGTCTAGGGGAGGCCCAGGACCGGTTCAGATGGTTATCTGATTATCTCAGATGATCATCTCAACCGGTCCTGGGCCTCCCCGAGACGATTACAATCGTCACTGAGGTTGTCCACTGAGGCGGGAAACGATATCGGATCGCCAGGTTCGTAGCGCAGGGCGCTAACCGCTCCGCCACCGCTCCCCTGTACCAGCAATGACACGCACGGTGCTCCGTGAGAGACACCCTGCCGCGTACTCCTCTACACGACTCTGTTCTAGTCAAGTACAGTCTGTTCTCCTATCACGCGAATTGGAAAAATAACACGTTCACTGTATAAGTGAACGCGTTTATTATATAACGCGGATGCGAATCGGATATAACGCCATTGGGTGAACTACGTCGCACGAGTTGGGATAAGCAGTCGTACGGCTGCCAAGTCGTAGCATCACACAGGGCATTGGGATGCTGCTGGATCATTCTAGATTCTACCCACGCACCTGAGTCTTCGTTCAGCCTGCGGACGCATCTCACGCGTGACCGCGGACTGTGCTTGACCCCTACATTGTATCTTATCATAACGAGATTTTCCATAACGTTCTTCAGGAACGCAACGCTCGCGTTGTAAGAAAACAGACTGTCTCCGTGAACTGTGCTCATTGTTTGGGTTTAAATCGGACATCCGTGGAACAAAATGCTGCTAGCGATCGCCGATGATAAGGCGGGCAGGGCTCATGTGAGCGGATGATGTGGGGGCTAGCACCATCTACAACCGGGACTCCGTTTCCTTCCCAGTGCTGATGGTGCCCGTGGCCTCACCGTACTTGGTGCTCACTTCGCGTGCAGGGCGAGTGAGCCGAGACGAGGAGCGGCTCGAGCCGCTCACGAGGGTCGCCATCTCTTCCTGGGCATCCCACGGACGTCCTCTTATCGGAGAGCAATCCGTCGTCATTGTTAGCGGGACCCTAAAAGCGCCAGCCGGCATAGAATAAGGACACCCACTACTCGAGACAACGCAGTCGCATACAAGGACAAGGCAAAGGTTTTTTCCGTGTAGCCTTAACAGACTGTCGGGGCAAGTGCTGTTAGCGAGCACCTATGAAGGTCAGAATTATATACGAGGGGTGGGTGTGGCTAGCACCACGCCTGACCGCCCTTGTCTCCCCAGTGGCGATGTTTTTACACACCGCACCAAGTACTCATTTGAGGCTGAGTTGAACTAGGGGAGGCCCAGTACTGGTTCAAATAATCGTCACTGGTGTTTGTCGTGAGCGGGAATCGAACTCGGTACTTCAGGTTCGTAGCGCAGCGCGTTAACCGCTACACTAACCCTTGTCCAACACACACACAGACATACGTGTCCAACACACACACAGACACACACGTGTCCAACACACACACAGACACACACGTGTACAACACACACACAGAGACGCACGTGTCCAGTGTGAAACCAGCCGGCCCTGCGGCTGCAGCAGCAGCGGCAGCAGCAGGGAGTGCGATGGCGTCTCGTGGTGAATGTGATGGGAAACTGGTGCGCCGCGAACTAAGATGCCTGCTGCTGCTGCAGCAACAGCGACAGCCGCGTGTGAATCCGTGCCAAGCCCAGCCCGCGTCTCCTGTTCGTATCGGGTGTGCCTCCGGGGGGCTCCGTCTGTGGGGCTGTGAGGCTGTGAGGGGTCTGGCTGTGTGTGGCTGTGTGTGACAGTGAGGTTGTGGGTGGCTGTGTGTGTGTGGGGCAGTGAGGGGTGTAATTGTGTGTGGCTGTGTGTGACTGTGAGGTTGTGTGTGTGGGGCTCTTAGGGGTGTAATTGTGTGTGGCTGTGTGTGACTGTGAGGTTGTGTGTGTGGGGCTCTGAGGGGTGTAATTGTGTGTGGCTGTGTGTGACTGTGAGGTTGTGTGTGTGGGGCAGTGAGGGGTGTAATTGTGTGTGGCTGTGTGTGACTGTGAGGTTGTGTGTGTGGGGCAGTGAGGGGTGTAATTGTGTGTGGCTGTGTGTGACTGTGAGGTTGTGTGTGTGGGGCTCTGAGGGGTGTAATTGTGTGTGGCTGTGTGTGACTGTGAGGTTGTGTGTGTGGGGCAGTGAGGGGTGTAATTGTGTGTGGCTGTGTGTGACTGTGAGGTTGTGTGTGTGGGGCTGGGAGGGGTGTAATTGTGTGTGGCTGTGTGTGACTGTGAGGTTGTGTGTGTGGGGCTCTGAGGGGTGTAATTGTGTGGGGCTGTGTGTGACTGTGAGGTTGTGTGTGTGAGGCTCTTAGGGGTGTAATTGTGTGTGGCTGTGTGTGACTGTGAGGTTGTGTGTGTGGGGCTGGGAGGGGTGTAATTGTGTGTGTGGCTGTGTGTGACTGTGAGGTTGTGTGTGGGGCTCTGAGGGGTGTAATTGTGTGTGACTGTGAGGTTGTGTGTGTGGGGCTCTGAGGGGTGTAATTGTGTGTGACTGTGAGGTTGTGTGTGTGAGGCTCTTAGGGGTGTAATTGTGTGTGGCTGTGTGTGACTGTGAGGTTGTGTGTGTGGGGCTGGGAGGGGTGTAATTGTGTGTGTGGCTGTGTGTGACTGTGAGGTTGTGTGTGTGGGGCTGGGAGGGGTGTAATTGTGTGTGTGACTGTGAGGTTGTGTGTGTGGGGCTCTGAGGGGTGTAATTGTGTGTGACTGTGAGGTTGTGTGTGTGGGGCTCTGAGGGGTGTAATTGTGTGTGACTGTGAGGTTGTGTGTGTGGGGCTGGGAGGGGTGTAATTGTGTGTGGGGCTGTGAGGTTGTGTGTGTGGGGCTCTGAGGGGTGTAATTGTGTGTAATTGTGTGTGTGGCTGTGAGGTTGTGTGTGTGTGACTGTGAGGTTGTGTGTGTGACTGTGAGGTTGTGTGTGTGACTGTGAGGTTGTGTGTGGGGCTGTGAGGTTGTGTGTGTGGGGCTCTGAGGGGTGTAATTGTGTGTGTGACTGTGAGGTTATGTGTGTGTGGGGCTGTGAGGTTGTGTGTGTGGGGGCTGTGAGGTTGTGTGTGTGTGGCTGTGAGGTTGTGTGTGTGGGGCTGTGAGGTTGTGTGTGTGGGGCTGTGAGGTTGTGTGTGTGGGGCTGTGAGGTTGTGTGTGTGGGGCTGGGAGGGGTGTAATTGTGTGTGGCTGTGTGTGACTGTGAGGTTGTGTGTGTGGGGCTCTGAGGGGTGTAATTGTGTGTGGCTGTGAGGTTGTGTGTGTGGGGCTGTGAGGTTGTGTGTGGGGCTGTGAGGTTATGTGTGTGTGGCTGTGAGGTTGTGTGTGTGGGGGCTGTGAGGTTGTGTGTGTGGGGCTGGGAGGGGTGTAATTGTGTGTGTGGCTGTGAGGTTGTGTGTGTGGGGCTGGGAGGGGTGTAATTGTGTGAGTGACTGTGAGGTTGTGTGTGTGGGGCTGGGAGGGGTGTAATTGTGTGTGACTGTGAGGTTGTGTGTGTGGGGCTGTGAGGTTGTGTGTGTGGGGCTGTGAGGTTGTGTGTGTGGGAATGTGAGGTTGTGTGTGTGGGGCTGTGAGGTTGTGTGTGTGTGGCTGTGAGGTTGTGTGTGTGGGGCTGTGAGGTTGTGTGTGTGGGGCTGTGAGGCTGTGTGTGTGGGGCTGTGAGGTTGTGTGTGTGGGGCTGTGAGGTTGTGTGTGTGTGGCTGTGAGGTTGTGTGTGTGTGGCTGTGAGGTTGTGTGTGTGGGGCTGGGAGGGGTGTAATTGTGTGTGACTGTGAGGTTGTGTGTGTGGGGGCTGTGAGGTTGTGTGTGTGGGGGGCTGTGAGGTTGTGTGTGTGTGGGGCTGTGAGGTTGTGTGTGTGTGTGTGGGGCAGTCGGGTAGCGGTTGTTGCGCTGCGCTACGAACCCGGCGATGTCCCGAGTTCGATTCCCGCTCACGGCCAACACCCAGTGACGATTATCTGAACCGGTCACGGGCCTCCCCTAGGTCGACTCGGCCTCAAATAAGTATCCGGTGCGGTGTGTAAACATCGTCACGAGGGAGACAAAGGCGGCTGGGCGTGGTGCTGGCCACACACCCGCTGGTGTTGCCGTTCCAGCCTTCGTAGGTACTCGCCAACAGCACTTGCCCCAACAGTCTGTTGAGGCTACACGGGGGATCTTTGCGTGGGAGCGACTGCCCCCGTGCTCGGGGTTGTTGGCTTTGACGGGGATCTCCGCTGGGGTTTCTGGGATGTGTTTGTGCTGTGTGTGTGCTGTGTGTGTGCTGTGTGTGTGCTGTGTTTCTGGGATGTGTTTGTGCTGTGTGTGTGCTGTGTGTGTGCTGTGTGTGTGCTGTGTTTCTGGGATGTGTTTGTGCTGTGTGTGTGCTGTGTGTGTGCTGTGTGTGTGCTGTGTTTCTGGGATGTGTTTGTGCTGTGTGTGTGCTGTGTGTGTGCTGTGTGTGTGCTGTGTTTCTGGGCTGTGTTTGTGTTGTGTGTGTGCTGTGTTTGTGCTGTGTGTGTGCTGTGTTTCTGGGATGTGTTTGTGCTGTGTGTGTGCTGTGTGTGTGCTGTGTGTGTGCTGTGTTTCTGGGCTGTGTTTGTGTTGTGTGTGTGCTGTGTTTGTGCTGTGTGTGTGCTGTGTTTCTGGGATGTGTTTGTGCTGTGTGTGTGCTGTGTGTGTGCTGTGTGTGTGCTGTGTTTCTGGGCTGTGTTTGTGCTGTGTGTGTGCTGTGTGTGTGCTGTGTGTGTGCTGTGTTTCTGGGATGTGTTTGTGCTGTGTGTGTGCTGTGTTTGTGCTGTGTGTGTGCTGTGTTTCTGGGCTGTGTTTGTGTTGTGTCTGTGCTGTGTTTCTGGGCTGTGTTTGTGTTGTGTGTGTGCTGTGTGTGTGCTGTGTTTGTGCTGTGTGTGTGCTGTGTTTCTGGGCTGTGTTTGTGCTGTGTGTGTGCTGTGTGTGTGCTGTGTTTCTGGGCTGTGTTTGTGCCCGCGACGTCGCATTAAGGGGCACCCCCAAATGCAATCACTGTCAGAACGAAACACGCCGCCAATGCAAAGATATTTATTTTAATGTGCAGCCTAAAAGCCGTCATTATTTTCTCACATTTCCTAAAGTACAATAGGCGTGCAGTAGTCCAAAATATATACTCACGAGACGTACAATTTAGTCGCAGTGGTGATATACTTCACTTCAAATTGAGCATCAGAACCTGGCCGATCAGCGCAGACAATCAGCATCATCGCCATCATCATCGCTATCAGCATCATGGCCATCAAAATCGCCATCAGCATCATCATCGTCGCTATCAGCATCATCGCCATCAGCATCGTCATCAGCATCATCGCCATCAGCATCATCGCCATCAGCATCATCATTATCGCCATCAGCATTATCATCATCATGAGCAGCATCAGCAGATCCCCGGCGTTGGTCCGCTGTGCCCGACCTGGCGATGCTTCACCACTGCGAGGGAGACGCTGCGAGCTCTCTGTGACTGGCCCGGAAACAGCACCGAGAGGGCTCGAATTCAAACCAAATCCCTCTCCAGCCTCACCAGCCTCGCCATCACCGCGCCAGCCTCGCCATCACCACGACAGCCATCACCGTGCTAGCCTCACCAGCCTCGCCATCACCAGTCTCGCCATCACCGCGCGAGCTCGCTGTCCCTGTGGTTTCAGTGCGCGGCTCAGTCGGAATGCTGAGATTTTGTATTCAGGTCACAAGTCAACTCAGCCATCATCTCTCTGCGCTGGGTGAAGTGCGCACGGTAATGTACCACTTTGTGGGAAGGCAGTCGGGGCTCGTGCTATGGTGTGGATTAAGCCTGCCATAAGAATGTGGAACTTCCACCGCTGGCTCAGGAGATGGGTACCAGCCATCGTTCATCAGTACAGAAACCCGCATTGATTTCGGTACCATTGATAACAGCTCCTCGTCGGAGAAACGAGACGAGGGCTCGGCCACCAAAATAACAATGAGACATTTTTTAAAATCTAATTCGGTAAAAACCGCAATATTTCAAGAGTCAGAGTGCAACGCGAATAACGTCACGGGGCAGCCCTTGAAGAGCGGCACGCGGTCTCCGGAGCCGCGGGTTGCCGACCCCCCTGCACCAGCAACTGGGGGCGCTGCAATGCTTCTGGTGGCTGCCGTTCTTGAGTGCAAGAACCACGGCGACGGTCAACTCCAGGGTTGGGGGACCGCACGCCACACCCCGCCATGTGGACACCGGGAATGCACAGGGGACGTCGGTGAAACACCAGACAGATAATAATCATACTGGTAGGAACCTCCTGGTTACACCAGCCCACAGGGGATTATTGTGTCCGTCCGTCGTGCAGGGAGGGGCTGGGTGGGTGGGGAGGGACTGGGTGGGGAGGGGAGGGTGGGGAGGGGCTGGGTGGGGAGGGGCTGGGTGGGAAGGGTGGGGCTGGGTGAGGGGTGGGAGGGGTGGGGCTGGGTGGGGAGGGGCTGGTCACCCCGTGGTGCCCTTATAAAACTCAACGTTTAACCTACTCACGCCGGCTTGTGCCCGCCCTCACAGTCGGGCATATTTGCGGAATACACCACGCCGCCGTTGACCCTGGCCATTGACCGAGCAACCCAACGTTCCTACCAGCTCCCTCCGCAGGAATGTTTTCATCTCTATTTTATAATGACTTGTGCCCAGTACCCATGGTTATACAAATCCTAGTCTCGCACTTTCTATTAAAAACTAAACTATATAAACTAGTTTTTATTTTACCAGGTTCAGGCCCACTGAGCTATACAGCTCTTTTTTCAGAAGCGACCTTGCCACAAATGACAGCCCAACGAGAAGTGGCTTATCGCGTGGACATTTATAGCAATAGCTACACAGCTACCACAGTATCAGATAAACCCCCAAATCGTTATTTAAAATACAGGTGAGAAAAAAATCGGCATCTTATGATGCAAACATGCGGTATTATTTATGTATATCTGTGTTTGATACACAACACAGCCTCATGAACTGGTAGAGCGCTGCAGGGGGACGAACGGATTGCTTCAGGCTGGGTCCCTGTGTAGTGTGCGTGTGGTGTGTGTAGTGTGTGTGTAGTGTGTGGTGTGTGTAGTGTGTGGTGTGTGTGTAGTGTGTGTAGTGTGTGTGTAGTGTGCGTGTGTGCCCGTCTTGTATCTTTGGTGGTCGCTAACAGCACCTGCCCCAATAGTCTGTTAAGACTATACTGATGAACTGTGTCTTCATCTTGTATCTTTACCTTATGTCTTAGTGCACACGTGTACGCAGATGTGCGGGTGTGTGTATGTAAGCGTGTATGTTGGTATGTTGGTATGAGCCAACATCGGTGACGATTATCTGAACCGATCCTGTTCCTCAGATGAGTACCTGGTGCGATGTGTAAATATCAACACTGGGGAGACAAAGGTGGCAGGGCGTGGTACGGGCCACGCCACCTCATCATCATCATCCGTCCGCGGTTCCCGGCCTTCGCAGGTGCCACTCGCGAACCAGGGCAAGGCCCCAACAGTCTGTGGCGGGCAGCCGGGGGACCTTTGTCTTTACGTGCGAGAGTCTCGTTCTGTGCGGTTCGTTGTGTGCCCGTCTTGGCACCGTCGCCGGATGACTTCACTCCCCGTCGCTCCGTGCCAGCGCGCGATGCTCTGGGTGCGCTTTGGGAGTGGCGTGACGATGGGTTCTCTACGCTCGTGATGGCGGCTGCCGGGGAGTGGGGGTTTAATGGACAAACGCTTTATCAACAATCTCCCCCACCCACCCACCACCACATCATTGAAATTTGAATTTGACACCGGTGGTACTGGGCTGATGGTGGAAATGCTACACTCCTATGACGAAGATTGTTTGAAGCCGAGGGGACGCACTGGCTGAAGCACGAAGCCTCCGCGTATTTTACTGGGCCTGTGAGCGGTTCATTGGGTGGTTTAAAGTGATCCCGACACTCGTACACAATGTTCGTGTCGCACCGCGCGTCTAAGAGCCAATTACGTATTGATCGGGAAAGTAGCTCGGTGTGAAGGTGCCGCCCTGCGCATACTTGTCCAGCGGTGCGTCGGCTTCCACTCGAGCAAGCTCTAGAGAGCCCCTCTCGAAGGGGGTTTGGCCTACTCCTCCACACCGGACAGACGTCTTGGCAGAGGTGGGAGGACCGGCACTTGACGCCACCACACGCGATCTGCCGATCACAGACTCAGAGTCACCACAACCCCATCACAGACTCAGTGTGACCACAACCCCATCACAGACTCAGTGTGACCACAACCCCATCACAGACTCAGAGTCACCACAACCCCATCACAGACTCACTGTGACCACAACCCCATCACAGACTCACTGTGACCACAACCCCATTCACAGACTCAGAGTCACCACAACCCCATTCACAAACTCACTGTGACCACAACCCCATCACAGACTCACTGTGACCACAACCCCATCACAGACTCAGTGTGGCCACAACCCCATCACAGACTCACTGTGACCACAACCCCATCACAGACTCAGTGTGGCCACAACCCCATCACAGACTCACTGTGACCACAACCCCATCACAGACTCAGTGTGGCCACAACCCCATCACAGACTCACTGTGGCCTTAACCCCATCACAGACTCACTGTAACCACAACCCCATTCACAAACTCACTGTAACCACAACCCCATCTCAAACTCACTGTGGCCTTAACCCCATCACAGACTCACTGTAACCACAACCCCATTCACAAACTCACTGTAACCACAACCCCATCTCAAACTCACTGTGGCCTTAACCCCATCACAGACTCACTGTGACCACAACCCCATCACAGACTCACTGTGACCACAACCCCATCACAGACTCACTGTGACCACAACCCTATCACAGACTCACTGTGACCACAACCCCATCTCAAACTCACTGTGGCCACAACCCCATTCACAGACTCACTGTGACCACAACCCTATCACAGACTCACTGTGGCCTTAACCCCATCACAGACTCACTGTGACCACAACCCTATCACAGACTCACTGTGACCACAACCCCATCACAGACTCACTGTGACCACAACCCCATTCACAGACTCAGTGTGGCCACAACCCCATCACAGACTCACTGTGACCACAACCCCATCACAGACTCACTGTGACCACAACCCTATCACAGACTCACTGTGGCCTTAACCCCATCACAGACTCACTGTGACCACAACCCCATCACAGACTCACTGTGGCCTTATCCCCATCACAGACTCACTGTGACCACAACCCCATCACAGACTCACTGTGACCACAACCCCATCACAGACTCAGTGTGGCCACAACCCCATCACAGACTCACTGTGGCCTTAATCCCATCACATACTTTTCAGAACTCGTGGCTACTGTTTTTGCCTCTCGATCTGTTGCGGGTTGGCCACCCCCTCGGTGTATGGCGAGACTCGTGATGCCGTTGCGTTATCCTCGTTTGGAGTTGGCCACTCCATCCCACACGCGCCACATTTGCTGTCTGCGCAAGGGGGGCAGCGAGCCTACGTCTCCAACTGGGGCAGGGGGGACAGTTAAGAGGTGGACGTGAGAGAGAGTGATTGAGACACAGGGGTGGACGTGAGAGAGAGTGATTGAGACACAGAGGTGGACGTGAGAGAGAGTGATTGAGACACAGGGGTGGACGTGAGAGAGAGTGATTGAGACACAGAGGTGGACGTGAGAGAGAGTGATTGAGACACAGAGGTGGACGTGAGAGAGAGTGATTGAGACACAGAGGTGGACGTGAGAGAGAGTGATTGAGACACAGAGGTGGACGTGAGAGAGAGAGTGATTGAGACACAGAGGTGGACGTGAGAGAGAGAGTGATTGAGACACAGAGGTGGACGTGAGAGAGAGAGTGATTGAGACACAGAGGTGGACGTGAGAGAGAGAGTGATTGAGACACAGAGGTGGACGTGAGAGAGAGAGTGATTGAGACACAGAGGTGGACGTGAGAGAGAGTGATTGAGACACAGAGGTGGACGTGAGAGAGAGAGTGATTGAGACACAGAGGTGGACGTGAGAGAGAGTGATTGAGACACAGAGGTGGACGTGAGAGAGAGAGTGATTGAGACACAGAGGTGGACGTGAGAGAGAGTGATTGAGACACAGAGGTGGACGTGAGAGAGAGTGATTGAGACACAGAGGTGGACGTGAGAGAGAGTGATTGAGACACAGAGGTGGACGTGAGAGAGAGAGTGATTGAGACACAGAGGTGGACGTGAGAGAGAGAGTGATTGAGACACAGAGGTGGACGTGAGAGAGAGTGATTGAGACACAGAGGTGGACGTGAGAGAGAGAGTGATTGAGACACAGAGGTGGACGTGAGAGAGAGTGATTGAGACACAGAGGTGGACGTGAGAGAGAGAGTGATTGAGACACAGAGGTGGACGTGAGAGAGAGTGATTGAGACACAGAGGTGGACGTGAGAGAGAGTGATTGAGACACAGAGGTGGACGTGAGAGAGAGTGATTGAGACACAGAGGTGGACGTGAGAGAGAGAGTGATTGAGACACAGAGGTGGACGTGAGAGAGAGTGATTGAGACACAGAGGTGGACGTGAGAGAGAGTGATTGAGACACAGAGGTGGACGTGAGAGAGAGTGATTGAGACACAGAGGTGGACGTGAGAGAGAGTGATTGAGACACAGAGGTGGACGTGAGAGAGAGTGATTGAGACACAGAGGTGGACGTGAGAGAGAGTGATTGAGACAGAGGTGGACGTGAGAGAGAGAGTGATTGAGACACAGAGGTGGACGTGAGAGAGAGAGTGATTGAGACACAGAGGTGGACGTGAGAGAGAGTGATTGAGACACGGCCGACCACGCCGTCTGAAGTCGTCATTATGTTCACCTCTAGCTCGCAGCAGCAACAGCTGTTGCCGCGTCCATAAACACACGCCGCTGGCCTGATTTGCATTTGCGAGGAGCCCGTCTTTGTCAACAGCATTCGCCTTCGCGGTCAAAGTAATCTGGTTTCATCTTTCAATCTAAATGTTGTTTTTGAATGCTGCATCAACAAGAGCAGCATCTTAACGTGCAATCCAAATGCCACCCGTTACCCTTCAGCGGGATCCCACGGACAATTGCAAAAGTCTGACTCCTGTTTGGTGATTTTTTGTTGTTGCCTTTCCCAGGGTTCATCTGCCGCTGGGTTTAAATAAGAATTGACTGCACAAGCAATCTGTGCGAGCTTAGGGTGCACGACTTTGGAAAGCCTACCGCGAGTCGCGTCTGTGTCCGCCCGCGTTGACCTTACACATCCATCAGTGGTGCGATATTAGATCTCGTCTCGGGCACGCGTTCGTTTATAATTTTTCGGTGGGGCGAGATGTTATTTATTTATTTTGTAGCCAGCATCAGCCGCAGAGAGACTGTGTAGACTGTAAGAGGCCGTGGCATCGAAAAACAAAATCCTGTATCGCCCAGGCCCTTTTCTCGCTCAATAATCGGCTTCTCCTTCACGATGCGGATGAAAGTTAATCGGCTTTGATGCCAACTGAATCGGTGGTGCGGAGCAAGCTTCAATGCACTTTAATGTCACCCGTGCCATTGATGTTCTCTCTACAATATGCCTTCTCAACGTAGACACAGCCACCGCCCGGCTGCACTCCAGAAGCCTCTCCTTCCCATACGGGGTGGGGGGGGGGGTCCAGCAGGGTCCAGCAGGCTCCAGCACATCGCGTCCTCGTTAGCGTGGCGATTTCGCATCGACGATCCTTGCACAGGGAGGGACTGGTATCGTGGTCCCGCGTCGCGTCGCGAGGCCGTGCGGTACGGGTCAAAGCGTGCGCGTTCACCACCACAACGAGCGCTCGTCCACGTGTATGGGACTCAGTCGCGAGTGGACATTCCATATTCCGATGACAGGCACAATGCGCTTCTGCTGCCACCTGGAACGCTGTTGCTTCCGATGTTAGGACCCCACTGGAGCTTTTAAATCGAAAACTGATTTCTTTAGGACTGCTTGTTGTCTAGTTTGTTGTCCTTCCCCAGACATACATACATACAGACATACATACATTATACATGCATTATACATCCAGACATTATACATCCAGACAATACCGCCCATGGGACAATGATGATTTCACACCAAGTGCTTGTCTGGAAGGATACAAAAACCCGTCAACAGTCGTCCCTTTACAACACGATTTTAGCTGACTTATATAGAGGGGCAGGTAGAGAGATGGTGTTGTGGTACGCTATGAAACCGGCCACCTGAGTTCAATTCCCAGCCAAGGCTGACATCAGTGAAATTGATAACTCAACTGGTCCTGAGTCCCCTACTTCACCTACCCGCACTGACCAGCGTGGTGAAGTATGGTCAAACAACCTACACGACTCGGACGGCGTGGGGATGATGCCTTCGTTCAGCAGTGGATTTCCCAAGTTTGCGAATAATTATTATTATTCAATCCGGCTGTAACCGATGCAGTTCACTGACGGCCCCCAAGAAGGGTGGCTGCAACTCTTGCGCAACGGCCCCCAAGAAGGGTGGCTGCAACTCTTGCGCAAGCTGCCATGGGACTCTACCCCCGTGTGGGTGACAGGGCCGCGCCTAGGGCCGAGCATCTTCCCCGGGTCCGTGCCGCGCGACTCCCCGTGACGTGCGGTGCCCCCCCCCCCCCCACTCTGATTGAATGTCCTCGAAGAGACGAGAGGTACACCTGGGGATAAGCTGGAAATTCACAACGGCTCGCCGTCACGGAGAGGACCTTTGTAACGAGGTCGAGCAGATTAAGTAGGATTACGACGCGCATTGTGCTGCTGTCTGTGGCGAGATTGGAGAATATCGCGATGATGCATTCCATTAGGCCGGAGTGGGTTACGTAAAAATGGAAATGCGGGTACGAAATCGTTTCAAGGGCACCTCCCAGTGCCTAGACGGAAACGGCGCGGGCCCTGCACGGCTCTTCGGTGCGTTGTTCGAGTCGCTCTGTGCGCTGCGGTGTTCGGCACGACGTCCGACGTTTCGCTCCACGTGCTTTGGGAGCTTCTTCGGGAAGCGGCTCCGAGCAGACGGAGCCAAACCCGTCGCACGCACCGCGCCGAACAACACGCGGCACGACCCCGCAAGCGCGTTGGAGGGCTGCGATTAAAACAATTCTGTGAGCGAGAGCCAAACATCCCACCCACGGCAGAAGCGGTCACATTAATCCCGAGGCCCTGTGAGCGGCCTGCGTGACCTGCAGTGCGGTGCGGGGTCCGCGAACCGGCGAGTCACGGGGTCTATCCCACCCTCGTCACGGCCCCAGCCGCGTGTTCTTCATTCATCTCGACCTCCTCCTCGCTCGTGACACCGTGACTCACCCCGCGGTGGCCCAGGGGCGGGTGGGGGGGCTTCTGCCCCCTCCTCGTGTCGCACGCGGGGACACGACACGGCCGATGGGCACACTCGCCCGCACGAGACCATCATTCATCTCAGCCGCAAGTAAAACTTAAATCATGAGGTTTCAGCTGATGGTCCTCATTTCGCTCTTGAGAGGGTCATCACCTAACCCGTAAAATACAATGCTGGACATCCGTGAAAAAGAGCTTCATAGCTCATCGGATTCCTCCAGGATATATTAAATAAAGAAATATCATGATGCAATTGCATTCCTCCATAGATTCCATTTCTTGTAGTTTGCAAAAAAGAGCTTCCTCCAGAAGCTGTCTCATCTGACAATGCACCAGATATCCTGCCTTCTCTTAGGGGTTCTGATGAGACATCAATCAATCTTTATTTCACTTGCCAATATCGCCCTCAATAAAGTAGGCATCAGTGTTCATTACAGCGGAATGGAACGGTACAGGGGGGGCACGGAGCAACAGCAATATAAGATAAGACCTGTCACGACCTCAGGATTTAACACCGACTGAGCTAAGTATATTTCAACCGCGCACAATGTGCCACCGTGCACTATGAATAGTAAATAAAATAAATTAAACCGTTTTCATTGTAGATGTGATGGGAAGGCAAGTCTGAGTACGTCTGTCTTGCACAGACCACGGAATTGAGCGACACTCGGCGCATTTCGGATATCCGATGGCAGGTGGGCGGGCAGGCAGGCAGGCAGGCGGGCGGGCGGGCAGGGCGTATTCCAGATGTTTGAGGCTGCGCTCGAGAAGGCATCGTCCCCCCATGGTTGGGTAAAACAATCCTGGGCTGGGCAGGCCTCTTGCCGTTCCCCTTGAAAGGACTGACAGACATCTGCCCGGCTTCCTTCTAGAACTCGCTGAATTACGCCTCCCCCTCCGACAATAGCACGACTCCCCGGGGAAAGCGCGACTCCCGTGTCTCACTCCTCTGCTCACAATCCCTGGCTCCGACTCTCGCTCTGCGCTTCTCACCAAATGGCTCGATCGGCTGCCTCTTCCTGCAGTCGTCGACTCCAATGATCTTGAGCAACTCGAGTAGACGACCTCCGGTTCACACCACGAGCAAGCGCCCCCCCCCCCCCCCCTTTCTACAAGGCCGGCTAAACGCGTGGTCGCCTTGCAGGCTGACCGCCTCCAATCACGGCCCTCGTATCGCTCCGCTTCTCCCGGATCGACAACAGCCACGCGCTCAATGCAAGAGGTTGGGAGTGAACGGGGGGGTGGTGGTGCCCGAGAGAGGGCACTTCTTTCCGCGATCATTCTTTGACAAAATAGATGAGCACACGAAGTGTCTCCTTCGCACGTCTAAATTGTCTCCACACAACCCATCGCCCCCCCCCCCCCCGCAGTCCCGTGGGAGTGAAATAATTTCAGGAGCCTTCCACGATCAATTTATGTTATTAGAAATGACCGTTGGGGTTGTGTTGTTGTTATTGCACGGCACGAAGACCATCCCGTGATAAGGACCGCCGCCGTCTGTGGTGAAAATATCGAACCGGACGGCTGAGAGACCTCAAGATCGTGCAGACCGGCTGCCCGATTACTCACAGTTTCGGCAGTAATGGAATGCACTGCCCGATTTTGCATTCGAAACGAACGCAATCTGATTGATCGCGCTCTCCAAATTGTACGACCAGCGGTCGATACGTGCCGGTGTGAGCCGCTGTACATCCGAATCAGAATCTTTATTTTTCCTGGAGAAATCTCACGAGCCTATGAAGAAAGCTACAATACGAAAAAAACGATAGGAGTGCAAAGTATAGGAAACGGTAAGCAAGAACACTAAAAAAAATCAACTGAACATTTTTTTATTTCACCAGGTAAAGCCCAGTGAGCTATTAATTCATTTTCAGAAGCGACCTGGCCACAATTGATAGCTCGACGAAGTGGCTTATCATCGTGTGGAGATTTATAGCAGCCATACCCGCAGGACACCAGGCACGCGTACCGGTACTTTCAGAGCGGTTCCTCATCCTACGCCGCGAAATGTCTGCAGAGGGGACACAGCAGGGAACCCAGGCTGCTGCTGCTACTGCTGCGGTACAGACGGGTTTCACACGGCGACGTCTGCATTTACACCCCACTGCACGTGCCGGTTTATGGAATGTAACATTTTATGTTGTTATGTATTATTGTGCACGTCTACCCGGAAAAGCCTTACTGCGTCTCAAGACTCGTTTTCAGGAGGGGCCTGTTCAGTTTTCGCAAGTAGGGGGCGATGTTGCTGCTGCTGTGCGTGATCCCAATTGAGTCATATGCAGGTATCATTTGTATTCCTGTTTGGGCCCAATAACAGTTATATGATCATTAATTTCTAGCTGTGAGAGGAAACCTGATAACCTAGAAGAAGTCCATGTAGAACAGGGGAAGAACATACAAACTCTACATAGAAAGGCTCCCTAGTCAGGAATTGAACCCCATGGGTTATTGCTGTGGGGCATGAGTGTTACCACCACGCACCAGACTGCCACACTGCCGCTGTGATGACTGCCGGCCGTGTGTGAAGCTCTGTAAGCACTGGCTGCTGTCCTCACAACGACATGATCTGCTGATCTCATTATCTCCACATTTTATCTTGGTATAATTTTCAATATTATTTTTTTTGTCTTTTTTTTTTAAGTGGTCAAGGCCAATGCTAAGCATCAAGTCAATTCTAAGTTGTGGTAATATAATCACACGCTGAAATGGAGTACTGTAATGTCATGGGGTTACCAATAATAGCTTCTCTCGTCTGATTTCCGTGGTGCGATGCATTACACTGCCCAACACTGCCAGGGCAATGCTCTCGTCAACACTGGGGCCCGATTCCGCTAAATCCGCGTCACGGTGCTGGACCGATTCTCTGTGCGGAACGGGTGGAGCCCCATTCTGCAGAAGAACCCAGCGCACAGCTGGGGTCGAGCGCCGACGGGAAACGTTCTTTCCAAGAAGTGGTGGAACAATGCCCAACACGGCGGCTTGAATCGGGCTCGATGTATTACAAACCTGTACAGTCTCTCCTTCATCCTACCCCAGTCTATTTACAAAATATCTCCCGAATGCAGCCTGGTCTTATAACGTGCACGATACAATTTTAGGTGGAGAGTGGTGGCACGTTGGTTAGTACGCTTGTGCAACAAAATAAACCCATAAATCTGAATTTGATTCCCAGCCATGGCTAATGGCAGTGCCGATTGCTCTCCGCACGAGTCTTGGACCCCCTGCAGTGTGGTGGTTGAGCACAGTGAGACGAAGCAGTCAGTTTCTGGTTGACCCGTGTCCTCGACAAAGGTGGAGGAATCAACGGGTTAAGTTAACGGTGACAGTAACCATGGCAGGAGCGACAGAAGAGTGACTAGGAGGCGAGTCACCGCTGGCGAGGGAGTAACCGGGGTGAATTCGTGAGTGCTGGTAACATAGCCTTGCTACCCGACAGCGACGAGTGTTTATGGCATTGCCAGAATGGACAGACCTCCTGCCCGAGGCCTGCATACGAAGTGGGGTGGGTGGCGGTGTATAGAGACTCATCAGCAGCTCAGAGGCTCGTGTGCATGTGCTCATTGCTCGGCGTTGTCTCGGCCTGCACGCAAACACCTTCACACGATGGGCATTCCCATCGGAGAGGAAGCTGCTTTGTAAAGCATGCGTCTGTGTGTGTGTTGTCGGTGCCCACAGACCCAGTAAAAAAAGACATTTTAAATCGTGGCATATCTTTCTTTCCTCTATTTCTTGTTTTGCCAAAAGCGACCTTTGTTGTGGGGCTGCAGGCTGGAGTTCACGGCGCCTCCCATCACAAGCGTGCCTTTGAATCAGTCAACGGTCTCCGTGAATGTGGCAGGAGTGAAGAATATTGCCCAAGAGACCACGCTCGCCTTCCTTCGTTTTATAGGTCACTAGCAGGAAGTATCTGGCTTTGCCCGGTGGGAAAATATATTTCAAAACTTGTTTTCTCTTAAAAACATAACATATACATACACAAATACGAAGAAGCTATTGTGAAAGTCGGGCGTTCCGTTTGTACATTTTTCCGTCAACAAAATTATAAGAGGCTTGCAGAAACCCTGAATCAAAAAGTAATAGAAAGTGGGGGGTAAATAGTTGATCTAAAAGGTTTCCGAAAATTTTCGATCCCCCCCCCTTAAAACAACTTTCTACCCCCCCCCCCCCCCCCGTAGGTATATATACCTACACACCCTACATAAAGTCAGTAGTATCTAGGGACTCTATAGTAGTATCTGGCTCTACAGTTGTTATCTACTGACTCAATGGTAGTATTTATTGACTATAGTAGTATCTACTGACTCAATAGTAGTAACTACCGACTCTATAGTAGTACTACTAACTCTACAGTAGTAACTACCGACTCTGTAGTAGTATCTACTAACTCTACAGTAGTATCTACTAACTCCACAATAGTAACTACCGACTCTATAGTAGTATCTACTAACTCTACAGTAGTATCTACTAACTCTACAGTAGTAACTGCACACATTGGGGTGGGGTGGGGAGAGCAGAGGACATCACACTGTTCAGGATTTCCCTCAGCGTGTGCTTGTGCAGCAGTAACTTCGCTTGATTCTTTTCTATTTTTATACTTGAACGCGAATAAGGAGCTCCCTCACGTGGCCGCTCAGCGAGCACGTGTGCGTTGCTAGGGGCAACCGCGAGTCAGCGTTTCCGCGCATGCGCAGATGCGTGGCGCCGTGAGCAGCGTAATGTAATACTTAGTTTTACTGGTAGGAACCACCTGGTTCCACCAACCCACAGGGGATTATTGTGTCCGTCCGTCCGTCGTGCATCCAAAAATGGAAGGGGTCGGCCTGGGTGGGGAGGGGCTGGATGGGGAGGGTCTGGGTGGGGAGGGTGGGGGTGGGTGGGGGGTGGGAGGGGTGGGGCTGGGTGGGGAGGGGCTGGTCACCCCGTGGTGCCCTTATAAAACTCAACGTTTAACCTACTCACGCCGGCTTGTGCCTGCCCTCACAGTCGGCCATATTTGCGGAATACACCACGCCGCCGTTGACCCTGGCCATTGACCGAGCAACCCAACGTTCCTACCAGCTCCCTCCGCAGGAATGTGTTGCAGTGTAATTTCATTTGTTTACATTTGATGGAAGGGAAAAACAAATAGCGCGTTTTCGTCCGGGGGCTTAGTGTGTGTCAATTAAAAGCGTTGCAAGTTTTGTGCAGACAGACAGAGAGACAGACAGAGAGACAAAAAATGATTTTACCGGTAAGATATCAACCCACGTCATTTCTTGGCACCCTGAACATCCATACCCTTTGGTTCTTTCGGTAAAGTCACATAGATGAAAATTTAAAATTAAAATAATGAAATGAAAACTAAATTAAATCACGACGTTTCAGAGGCAACACAAACTTCCGTCATCAGTTGGAACAGCCACAGTAAAATGACTGTAGTGAGTAGAGAGGGAGCTATTTGTGACAAGCGGTTATATAGGGTAAGAGTGGGGGGGGGGGGATGAGCATTGCGACACTGCGGACAATGTTTTAGTTTCTTCTCCGTTGAGCGCTCTCTAGACGAGTCGACCTCTGCCGGGCAGCGCCCTCGCTGTGCTGGGGTCACGTGGTCCGCGGCTGGGCCTTTCTGTCTCACGCGAGCACCAAGAATTCCGCATCCCTCTCTCTGTCTTCGTGTCGTCCCATGAGCATCATTTTCATCCTGGGGCTGAAAGCACTTTACCTCCACCTTCAGTAACAAACACTACCTGGATTTATGAAATGTAGTCAGCTCACATTTTGGCAAATGGGCCTCCATGATAACAGAGGCCATCTTCGTGATACAGAGACCATCAACATTGCCCTATGGAATGCACGTTCCGCCTGCAATAAACCAGCATCTACCCTGGACACTTTCTTTTATTTTCACCTCATCATCCTCGTCCTCACTGAAACTCGGACAACAACTACAACAACAACCGCCATTCACCACTAAGTGGCGGCGACGTCACCACGGGGCTTGTGCCAGGCTATGGATGTCACCCCTAAACACGGTCACAACCTCTGCAGCCCTTTCTTCCACTACCACCGCCATCGTACCCACACCCCTCCCCCCGCTCTGTTAGCAAGCATGGTGGTGGTGGTCTCTCATCACTTTCCTCTTGGGCCCCATCCCCGACTCTCAACCATTCTTTTCCCTCATTTTGAATCCCAACTTTCTTCCCTTTCCTCCCCTCACCCTCTTACTCTTCTTATTATTTATCGACCCCCTGGCCCCTACAGCCCTTTTCTATGACCACCTCCAGTGCCATCGCTCTTCATTCCTTCCTCTGCCCCATCCTTTTATTTCATGAGGTGACTTTAACTTTCAACTTGACAGTCCCGTTATTGTCCCTTCATTTATCTCCTAAACAAACTCATTTGGCCTGAATCTGCTCCCACCTCCCCCTACCCATGTATCTGACAGTACCCTACACCTAATCTTTATCTCAGACTACAAAGCATCATCTGTCTCCTCAGACCCTCGCCCTCCGTCCTCTCACCTCCCCCCCTCTCCACTTGCTCTCCCCCCTCTCTATTCCTCACCGTAACCTCCACTCCCTTGACATCAGCTCACTGACAACCCTCACATCCTCTCCCCGCTTCCCTCTAGAACCAACTTCTCTCCCCTTCATCCTGATACAGCCTCTTCTGCTCTGCTCTTTGCTTTACCTTCCTCCATAAACCACCTAGCCCCCTTCATCTTCACTCTCCATCCCCCCCCGACCCCCAACCATGGCATACTCTTCCCCTGAGGTCCGTCGCTCTGTGCGCAAAGCCGAAAGGTCTAAATCCTCTCCCTAATTACTGGCGAAACGTCGTACTCAGATTGTAAATGGTGTGGGCTTGTGATGCAGGTGATGAGTGTAGTTACCTGAGTAGGGGCGGGGCTACCTGGCGAGTGGGCAGTGTGGGTGCGGCTGTGTAGAAGTAGGGGGGCGGGGGGAGGTGCTACAAAACGGCGACCAAGTGACCTGCTTGAGCCTCAGAAATGTTGGTGTAGCTTCACGTAATGCTTGGCTGCTTTGGTTACGAGGCAGTGTTTGCGAATGACGGTGGCGGGAATTGTTGTTCCCTACATGTCCTTCTACACCATGGCAAAGCAGGCACCGTAATGAAGGTTCATTTGAAAATAAAATTTCTCTCCCTGTAATTGCAATCAGTTATCACAACAACAATAAAAACCATCCCACCCGCTACCATGTGGGAAAGCAGCGGCTACGATGTTCGGAGTATCATTGCTTCCAGGGTGTTTGTCTCAATTTGAGAGCGTCGTAAATGTCACGAGCCATGCGTATGATGCATGTGTCTTTGCTGGCAGCACGGAATGATCAATGTTTGCACAACACTCCCCAAGCGCTGGGACTCATTGTGTTGGATCGGCAACGATGACATCTATACTCACAGCAGTCACATTATTTTACCTTTGACCAATACCATCACCACCAGCACTAATGACATCCCATTTATTGTGTTATCACAAGCTTATTTACCCCAGAGAAGCCTCAATGGGTGTCACGACTCTTTTTCAAGCGGTTCCTGCCAAGTTATTGCAGTGGAGGTTAACGATTGTTATGTATTTGCGGGTATTTAAAAGTAGGCGAATTTAGACAATTAAGCTGGCACAAAGGGCCCACTCTTGCGAATGGCCTCACGGGATATAAAATATGTGCTTGTGAATTGGACGGTGTGTATTTTTACGGTAAATACATAACAAGCGTTAATAACCAGGACGGCCGCTGATTCGAACTGTGAATCTCTGCAACGAGTGGCGAAGGCACGCCCGCGATGCCACCGCCCCATTACAGAATCAGAATTGAGACTGCAGGAGGAATCCGACGAGCGATGCAGCTCTTTTTCACACGCGTTCAGTAGGGGCGGGTCAGCAGTGTTACATTACAGGCAGGCTTAGCTGAGCGCTCATAAATGTAATTAGTTATAGCGCTGTTTGTCTTGGATGTTTTTTATTTTATAAAATAAAACTGACGATTGAGAGCACACAGTAGCGATGGCCAATGACACGCACCGGCCGCCATATTTGTTGACATTCGCTCAGCCAATGAGAGCGACTTCCGCTCTGAGCCAATCAGCACCCCAGCCTCCGTAATTTGATGATCACAATTCGTGATCACGATTCGATTTCTAAAAAAAAAAAGATTAGTTATTCAATGTGATTACGGTTACGCTCTGAGCCATGTCCCGCTCGCCAATTTATTATAAAAAAACAAATAAACCACTCCATCTTCCCGGCAGTAGCACCTCCAAATCCCGTCTCCCACAACTAGCGTGTGGAAGAAGTGCAATAGAATGCACTCGTGAGTACTTAATACTGATGTATACAAATATTTACCATCTGTATTATTATTCGCGCTATTACCGATACCCCAATGAAGCCCTCATTATTGCTCATACGTAAGAAATAACGCTGTCGGGAAGGGATCCCCATATTTACATTTATATAATGACCCCTTTAGCGCTGATTCGATTAGTGCTCACTTCTCCCAGAACAACGCATGTTGAGCGCTAAGCGAGGTCTGCCTGCATAGTGTCACTTGTGTGTGTGCACGCATCTTTGCACCTGCGTTGTTGTGAGTTGTGTGAACTGTGTAAGAGAGTACATGTTTGTGTTACGCACAAGCGTGCCAGCTGTTTGCGTGAAATGCGTTTTGTGTTTATTATATTATTTTTGTCCTAAAACCCTTACCTCCTATGAGCATGGTTAGCTACGTACCAGGTTAGGCCCACAGAGCTGTGTAGCTCTTTTTGAGAAGCGATCTGGCCTCAAATTATAGCTCAACGAAGGGGCTTATGTGGAAATGTATAGCAACCAAATACCATGAACGCGTGATGTTGATTCTAAATGTGGAGGGAAAAAACTGGAGAACCCGGAGAAAAATCCACGCGACCACGTGGAGAAAGACACTGCAAACTCCAAATATACAGACGTCGTTGTCGGGATTGAGCGCACGCCCTCCTGTATACCAGGCGAGGTAGTTAACATCTCTCCAGAGTGTGTGAGCTTAGATGTGCGTGCCTTGTCGTCGTGTGTGTGTTGTCACCTGTCAAGTAATCTCAGGCAGTTAACTCGTAACACCTGGGTGGACTGTCCCGTGACTTGCTGCCAGCGAGCCTTCCGCACTTCACGTCCCCTTGATGTGCACCAAGCCTGGCACAAGCACTGTGGTGACGTCACCGCCACTAAGTGTGTAAGGGGACGCGTGTGTGTGTGGATGTCGTGTGCGTGTGTGGGGAGCGGTGGTGGAGCGGTTAGCGCGCTGCGCTACGAACCTGGCCACCCGAGTTCGATTCTTGCTCACGGCCAACACCAGTGACGATTATCTGAACCCGTCCTGGGCCTCTCCTAGGTCGACTCAGCCTCAAATGAGTACCCGGTGCGGTGTGTAAACATCGCCACGGGGGAGAGAAAGGCGGTCGGGCGTGGTGCTAGCCACCCACTCCTCGTGTACCGTTCTGGCCTTGAAAGGTGCTCGCGAACAGCACTTGCCCCAACAGCCTGTGCAGGTTATACGGGGGATCTTTGTCTTTGCCTATCAGAGCGATCTGAGTATTGGCTTCGTTAATTATCCATGCAGCCCCCTGGGAATCCCGCACCCGTGGATTTGCCGCAGTTCCCCGCCTCTCGCTCAGCTTGCCGTGCGCCTGCAGCCGTTTGCCGGCAACAGATTTTACTCCGCTCGCCTCTCCCCATTTAATCGTTTTTTTGCTTGAAGTTATTGACATATGGAATCTACGCGACACACACTTACACCATAGCTGTCAGCCCATACTGTTTACCCGTTTTCTTGTGCAGAGAAATTGAGTAACAAGAAATATTGTCTATTTTTTTTGTTTCTGCCTTGTGATGGGACTTTGTAGGATGAACGTTGAGATATATAAGGGCACGGGGTGACCAATAATGTCTGAATTGGTCTGTAATAAGGTAGGGCACTGATAATGGGTTGACGGGTATGCACAGCAGCGACGTCTATTTTTTGTGTCTATTTGTTTGTGTTTCTCCCTTGTGATGGGACTTTGTATGATGAACATTGAGATTCATACCGGGGCACGGGGTGACCAATGAGGTCTGAATTGGTCTGTCATAAGGTAGGCAGCACTGATAATGGGTTGACAGGTTTGCTGCAGGCAGGGTTGGCCCGACCTGTGTAACGCACCCAGTCACAGCAGCCCCTGGCAAGGCTTGGCCCCACTGGGTACATGGACCCCTTGGGGTACGTGGCAACATCCCCAGTACGTGAGGTCGTTTACAAATGCGTAAAATTATATCATACACTCCATGAAAATCATTGGTGAATACTCATTTATAAATCTGGCAATATAACATTGTTACAGTAAAATGTAAATCTATTTGGTAACCTAGAACGATATGAAATACCTTTCTAAACTCATCGATCCAAATTGTGCCAATCTAATTCATCCAGTTACAATGCCGAAACGAGATTCTGATCAATGTGGTGCCAAATTTAATATTGTAGCATTAGACCCTAATGTAAGCAGCCGAGAGCATCTGTGAATATCATTCTTCTTGAAACGAGACCTTGTAATGGTAATCACACGCAGCAGACATATTTGCCAGGAGGTTGTGGCAGAAATTGAGCCATAGCGACCTCGGTGCAGACTGCCAGCTGTTACCGCTACGCCAGAGAGCTCACGCCGCTGCTGCGTACGAAACAAAATCCACGACCCTTGCAACCGATCCGTGAACGTGCCGTTAAAGTTACAATAACGTCGCGAAACGCGTTGAGGATAATGTCAACAATGGCGAGTCACTGACCACTGGGGAAGGGAGAAAATAACGTCTCCGCGTGCGTTAGCGGGCAGCCCACGGCGGCACCGAGGGCTTTGATGATTGTGCGCGAGCGAGGACTCCCGGTTGTTTAGCGAGTGCCCTGCGGCCGAGCTGTCGTGCCTCGGCTCCCAATGCCTCGTGCATGTCAATGCACCGAGCTCCATCTCTCTCTCCCTCCCTCCCTCCATCCCGCCCGCCCGCATCCACACAAGACGTGGACGACGACTCTGCTGCCAGCGCCGCAGTGGTGACGGGGCGCGGTTGCGGTGCGTGGGGGGGGGCATTGATTATTCTAATGGCTCCGGTAACAGCCTCGCCAAGGCAATGCCGCCACCGGTAGAGAAGCACCGGACGACCTTTACCAAGATGGCCGCGCCCGCGTTTCTAATCCACGCCGCGTTACGAGCGCTGCTCCCCGTCCTCTCCCCGTTCCGCGCACATTCGCCGACCCTCCCCACGGTGATTTCACCCCGAGCCTTCACGAGGAGACGGTAATGGTCGGCCCCCGAAGGTCACGCGATCCACGCCGCGTGGTGAAACAAAACGCCGTCGCATTGCCGGGCGGTGTCGCGGCGGCGGCGGCGGGGGAACCAGCCCCACGATGGACGGGGATGACTGTGGGAAAGAGCTTTATAGCTCGTCGGATTCCTCCAGCATGAATACATATTCTGACTTGCGAGCCGGAGCGAGACGACAAACATTCCCGTGCGCGAGGAGAATGCGTTTGACAGGAGAGCGCACCTGCATTGCTGCTCAGAGTAACGGTCCCTTTACAGGGCTGGGATTGGGAATACATTACTGGTGGAACTCATCAATTATTTCCCACAACCCCCACCATATCTGAGGAGGAAAATCACTACGTGTGTGCGTCTCTATGCTTGTCTGTGGGTTTCTGTGCGTGTCTGTGGGTTTCTTGAGCGTGTCTGTGGGTTTCTGTGCGTGTCTGTGGGTCTCTGCTAGTCTAGCACACGTATCTGTGAGTCAAATTACACATATATATTTTAAAGATAAATCCTTGATTCCTTTCGGAACGCTGTCGCAGGGTTCAAATTGTCACTCCCACCACGGCGTTCCGGCCCATTTCCACCACTGCCCTTCACACCGCTCCAAGCTCCCCCATTATCGACTCATCGTGGCGAGAGAGGAGTTCTCTGATGATGGCGGTGGTGGTCACGACCCGGGTCTGATTCCCGCTCACGAACATCGCCAGCAACGATTATCTGAACCGGTGCAGTGACTCCCCTAGGTTGGCTCAGCCTCAAATGAGTACCTGGTGTGGTGTATAAACATAGCAACTAGGCCTTCACAGGTGCTCGCTAACAGCACTTTCCCCAACAGTCTATTAAGGCTACACGGGGAATCTTTCTCTTTGGTGGTCACTGTGGTGGCAGTGAGGCGGCTGGGCCGCGCGGTACAACCACTCCCGTGGTCGCTCGGCGCAAAGTGCCAACCTCACGTCTCCAACATTTATGTTGTTGCCATTTGAGCCGAAAGAATTGACCAGACCGCGGATGTGTGTGCAGCGGCTGGATATTTCCTTCACCGAGTGGTGGAACCATTCACCTGGAGATTTGACAAATCGCCTCGATTCACGGTCACAGGTCTATTTGTAAATTCATGTATCATTACATAGTGGAGAATTCAGGTGTCTCCCGTGGCCGCATTGGCTGTGTGGACCCACATAACGTATCATTATGATCAGCCATTTTCAATCCACTGCTGGATGAAGGCCTCCTCAATTGCTGACCCGCCCATTCTGGACATCTTCCGGGAAAAAGAGCTTTATAGCTCATCGGATTCCTCCTGCGGTCTAAATAATATTCTGATTCTGAAGCCATCGCCATCTCTTACCATCGTGCGATGCAACAATCCACCCAGCCACCTGCACATGACCGGCTCTTATGGCTCCATCTCCTCGGTCAAGTGCTCTCAGGCACATTCCACTCCTTGGCTGCCACTCCATTACTAACCTTGACCATCGTCCCTGCTAGCCGTGACGCGCCCTGAGATCGAGACGCACCTCCCCCAACCCCCTCCATCCTGCTACGGCAGCTTGAAGCAAGTGCTGTTGGCGAGCACCTATTGTGGACAGCGCTGCCTGCGGGAGGGCAGTGTGCCAGCCACCTTGGTAACCCCATCATACCACCGCCACTACATCAACAATAACATCCTAGGCTGAGTTGACCTAGGGCAGATCCACATAAGGTACAGATACAACAAGTAGGACCTTTCCCCCAGCGCAAACCCGCACGTGTTTCTCAGCACCGGATCTATTATCCTAACCAGACCTGGGCATAAATCAGCGCCCCGAGACCCGACACACGGACGCCAACCCCGCGGACCGTCCGGGTCAAAACCGGGCAGGTGGTTGCCACTCGATGTGCATGGCCCAAGGTTGTGAAGCTGTGCTCGCGCGAGATGCCGCATTAGCTTGCACGCCGCACACACACACACATGCACGCACGCCCACCGCTTGCAAATTCCCTTGGCTGTTTTTAATTTGCAGGAGATTCCGCAACCACCCCCAACACACATCAGAGAGTCACGGCAGCACTGCCGCAGCAGCAGCACACGCGAAGGTAGAATTCATTATCGCCGGTCACATCCACTCTCTCGCAGGCCCCTCACACTGAAGTATAAAGCACCACGTGGCCGGTGCTTCCGCGCCAGAGCAAGGCTTTGACGCATCCGTGGCGCTCGCTCGTTGGCACATCGCAGCGTTTAAACTCCCACGGAGGCCTTGTTCCTGCTGAGTGGGCCGTTACATTGAGGGGGACTGATGCTGCGGATGCAGCTGGTGAACATGGCTGGATGCGGGCGCGCGTGTGGACAGAGTAATTTTACCCACGGTGTGAATTTGGCATTCATCACGATCCTCCTGCATCGCAATCTTGGCAGACCCCACGTAGCCACCTGGCCAAGTAGCTCAGCGTAGGAGCGACTGGCTCGAAACCGCAAGGTTTTAAGTTCAATCCCCATAAGACGTAGACTCAGCCCATCTGCGTTCTTCCGTGGTCAATAAAATGAGTACCACTTTGCGGGGGGGGGGGGAGGTCAACAGCTGTTGTCATATGGATAGACTTGTCTACCCGCCCCCCCAAATAGGAATGTGGAATTTCCACCCCTGGCTCAAAGATCTATATTTCAATGGGAGATGCGCACCGCCGGCACTAATTCGCTGACTTGTCCACAATGTGCAACATCACAGCGCCGCGCGTCAGCGGCGCGTGGGCTGGCGCGGAGAAGCGACGCGTGGTGTGGGTGCAGTCAAACTCATTCCGACGCGGACACAAACTCATTACTCGCCATGCGCTTGCGTGGGAAGCTTGTGGGTAATTTGAGACTATGAATATAAGTAAAGCAATGCCGCTGGGTTCATATTATATAGAAAATAAATAAACCCAAATAAATATATGCTGATGGTTAATACAAGTCTTCAAGGCTGGTACTGCAGTCTAAATATATTTATTTTAAGTGGATATGTGCAATAGATGCTGTTTGGGTATATTCAATTTTAATGTGAATTTGGCACGCAGTATTCTAGCCAGACAGCTCATCACCGAGCCGCCTGGCTTGACGCCAACAACTCATTTCCCTCCAGACATCCGGCACTGTCTCTGAAGACTCACCAACGCCTGCAGTCTGCCGTAGAAGTGGAAGTTAAAGACCCGATGGCATGTCTCCCCAGCGTCTAAGCTCTCTATCTCTCTCACCACCGATCATCGTCCATTCGGGGTCGGCGGGGTTGGACACCATCCACGGTTGCCAGCTGTCCCGGATTCACGTGGGACTGTCCGAGAGCCGGTGCACCGGTGTTCGGAGCGGGAATTGAGTTGTAACCAGATCTGGTGGTGGCTTTGCGTTGAGCGTTATTGCAGGCTGCTGGCACTGTGATCCCTATGAATGCACGGATATGCACGAGCGAATGAACAAACCGCATGGCAGCAGGCCTACGGGAAAGAAACTATGTTGGAAAATAAAAGGTGCAGCCCTGCAATTCCTTGCGCATGACACTGCTCGCAAAAGGGCCTCCGCTACAGAGAGCTCTAGAGTGGACTGTGGTCTCCTCTTCCACACTGATCAGACTTTTTGGAAGAGGTGCGCGTACCCACATTATACCCCACCACACACGACCGGCTGATAAACAAACTGTGGGCAGAGACGGTTCGGAAGGGGTGGGGAATTGGGAAACTTTCAGCATCGTTTCGAGTGCTCCACTGGGAGGTGGAATCGAACCGGCGTGTTGGGATTGCAAGTCCGTTGTGACACCTCCTGTCGTTACACTGCTGTGGCAGCTGCCTTTATTGCCGAGTTATACTGGTAGGAACCCCCTGGTTCCACCAGCCCACAGGGGATTATTGTGTCCGTCCATCGTGCATCCAAAAATTGGAGGGGTGGGGCTGGGTAGAGAGGGGAGGGTGGGGAGGGGCTGGGGGTGGAGGGAGGGGCTGGGTGGGGAGGGGAGGGTGGGGAGGGGCTGGGCTGGGTGGGGAGGGTGGGGCTGGGTGGGGAGGGGCTGGGTGGGGAGGGTAGGGAGGGGCTGGGAGGGGGTGGGAGGGGTGGGGCTGGGTGGGGAGGGGCTGGTCACCCCGTGGTGCCCTTATAAAACTAAATGTTTAACCTACTCACGCCGGCTTGTGCCCGCCCTCACAGTCGGGCATATTTGCGGAATACACCACGCCGCCGTTGACCCTGGCCATTGACCGAGCAACCCAACGTTCCTACCAGTTCCCTCTGTAGGAATGTGTTAAAAGCGACACGTGTCGTGCTTACTGCTCGAGACGTTTCTATTCGTGCGGGAAACCGGTACTAACCGGTGTTAACCGGTGTTAACCGGGTTCTTCTCATGCACTTACTGGAATCGCAAAACAAACCCACCGGGCCCAATTCCATTTTCTAAAATTACCCACAGAACACCACGGACAATGTTGTCTACATAGCTCCAGTTACACGGATACTTTAAAAAAAACCATCGGGTCAATTAAAATCTTCACGGCCAATGCCACTTGATGATCACTCTCTTCCCTCTGCCAAAAAAATATAATGGAAATCTATGGGCTCTCATCTGTTCATAAATATATATTTAAACCCTATTGCTGCGCTTCCACGGGCAATTTACGTTTCATTTTTCCCTAATGAGCGAATTCATCTGTGTTAACTAATGGCTGCTCCTCACTGTGACTTCACCAAGGTTACTCGTGAGCTAAAGCCTCATTCTCCTGCATCTACAATGTGAATTCAGCAGTGCGGTGGCAGATGCAGGGGGAGGGGCGGGGGGGGGGGTGATGTGGTCAATCGCCCCCCTTCCTCCTCAGGACCCACACATCGGTATTTTATTGATATCTATCAGAGTAAATACTTTGAACGGTTTTATTACTATTATTATAGGGCCTTATTTTAAACGATGGGCATTTCAGGTCCACCGCACCTCCCTTGGGAATTGATGTTATTGAGGTGCCCACTCGTACAATCTCTCCGGGCGCACACCTTCCACTCGCTCGCAAACCCTCTAATCGTAGCGTGAAGAAGTAACGCTGCATGCCATGTAATCGCCAGCGACGTGCCCGCTCGACTGTGGCGGTGTGAGTCTCCACGCACTTGTCACCAAGCGCTCGTGGCCATGCTGCACGTGGCTGCTGCCTGTGACCCAGCGCTGTGGAGGCAGCGGCGAGGTTTGGTGGGTCGAGGAGGTGCCACCCTCCTGGCTGGCCAGGAGAGACGGCACAGCAGCAATGTGGACTCCACCTGTCCCGTCTGTTGGGGTCGACTGCCGAGTGTTCGCCCCTCGCACGGCTGGGCTTCTCCGGGCGAGTCGGGCGGAGGGGCGAGTCTTCGTGCGCCTCCGATTAGCACGGTTGGCTACGTACGGTGCGAAAGAAGTTCACCATGCGTACGTACTTGCGTGTCTCGCAGCTGCTGCTCGCTGCGCTGCTCCTCTCCGGCTGCACCTGGGCGAGCCCCAAGCCCGATGAGAAGGAGGAGGAGGCGCAACCACAAGCAGCACTCAGCAGCATCCACCGTGAGTGATCACCCTGCAACTCCCTGCACCTCCCAGCACTTGGGGCGGCACCGTGGCACGGCGCGGATCGCAACCTAACGTCGCGAGGCCGCCCCCCCCTCCCCCCGCTGTGACCGAGCCGGGAGAGCGGCGCCGCGAACGACCATGCCGGTGGCGCCGGTGTCAGGGGCCGCTCCGGGCCACGTCGCGGGACGCACGGCCGCGTCCGTGCAGCGGAGGCGCGGCTGCAGCGAGCGTCGCGCTCGTTTGAACACTCGGCACCCTGGCCACTGCCGGGTCTTACGTCCCGTCGAGCTCGATCCGGCTGATGGGGTCTCCAGCACCGAGGGTGCCCAGTTCAGCGTTGAGGGCCTGAACTGTCAGAGTGTCGCGAATCGGCTCGGTCATCTCATTCTGCGCAATAAATAATCATATTAGTACATCAGCCTCATCAAAAACAGGGCGATGCCCACATCTCCTTCATGAATCAAAAATGAAAGGCAAGCCGCGGTAGTGCGATTGTGGCCATACAACCCAAACTATGCACCGTATCGTAAACCACTGTAGTCTGCACCCATTCAACGGAGAAAGAGGAACAGCAAAACAACACGAACTCACTCTCTCTCTCCTGAAGCCCTCTCGCAGTGGCCAGCAGACCTCGACATTGGGCGTCGAGCTCTTGAGCCACATTGCTGCTGCTGCCAGCACACGCAAGAATAGAACTGAATGAAGCTTGGATTTTCTTTTTCTAAATCCAGTCAAATTTGTCACTTGGGTGGTTTTGTAACCATGTGGATTTACACAAAATCGGGAATTCCGATTAATCCTGTGCAGCTGCCACAAGACACGTCCTTGATGGGTGTCAGATGAGCACGCGGATTGCAACTTCTCAACGCCTCTCAATGTCCCTGCATCACTGCGGTCTCCAAACCTTCCTCCGGTAGAATAAATCATCATTCTGGATGGGCTCTCGCAGGGTTCAATACATGGCACTCAACCCAAAGGAACTGGATCGAACACGTTCCTTCGGAGTGGGCAAGTAAGAACTTGGTTGGACAGCGCATTCGTGCACGACAGAAAGCTCGCGGTCACGTGACGCACTTCAACCAATCTGGGAGCGTACTACATGTTTGGGAGGGGCTATGCACGACAGACAAATAATCCCTGGTGGGCAGTGTGGAACTGTTGTTCCTACCTGTATAAGGGTACCCTGCTGATGACCGTGGAAGTAACGGTCAGGTTAACCAAGGGCAGCTTCCTGGGAGATCTGTGACGTTTTTCACGAGGTTCGAGATGTACGATGCACGGCCACTTTCTTTATCTGGCAAAGAAAATAATCGTTTTAGGAGGAAAGCCCTGACACACGGCGAGATGATGCCCAAACGCCTCTGATCGTGACCCCGTTGCCTTGCAGATGCCTGGTCTCGTGCATACCCCATCCCTGTGTAATCCACCAACCGCACTTCCGAGGCACACAATACAACAGTAGAATTATAACTTCAACTTGTGATGAGCCGCACAATATTCGCTCACTCTCTGAGAGAGAACGACCTCAGAGGTGCGAGGAGGAACCACCATCAGTAAGGCAGCCACGCGGTGAGCCAGAACCAACAATTGCCCAAGCTCTGCAGTCCTCTATGTAGCATGTTGTGATTGGCCAATTGATGAGTGTTTACACGTGGGAGAAAACACCTGGAGAAAACCCATGAGAGGGAGGGAGAAACACTTACAGATGGAACAGGTGCAGTCCACGTTGTGGCTGTACTGCAATCTCCTAACGAGCCAGGGTACGGCTCCTCCTCGGTGCCCACGGGGCTTTCACAACGACGTTTGTCCGGTGAGCCACCAAGCCTCGCTGCTGCCTCCACCGCGCTGGGTCACAGCCGGCAGCCACGCGCAGCCGAGTGGGCACGTCGCTGGCGATGCCATGGGATAGCGGCGCTCCTGATTCACGCTACGAGCGAGCGGGAGATTTAAAATCCGCAGTGCCGGCCGCGCGGGTTTCCTCCGCACGAGGAAAGTGCCGCGGTGCGTCTCGTCCATCGCGCCTCATCCTGCCCGACTCCTCGTGTTTCGGGTTTTTCTACCTTTTATTTATTTAAAATTAATTACGCTCCGCCGCTACTCCCGGCGCAAATATCCACCTCCAAGCTCCTCGATGTAGAATCACAGCTGTTGCTCTGCATCAGCATCAGCCGGGTTGTTGTTGTTGTTGTTTGCCTGCGCTGCTTGCATGAGATCATTGCATTATTCACGCGCTATGTGAATTAAATATGAGGCCGAGATAAGATATTGGCATTCTAAATATATTGCTGTAGAAGGCTACTTCTAATTTAGACCCAAAGAGTGACCGACGTACGCGTGAGATCAAGGTTGCACGTAGAAGAAGACAACGGGATGGTGCAGGCAGTGATGAGAAGGAAACTGGCACTATTTGGACGCACATGTAGGATGGATAGCAACAGGAACATTTAAAGTGGTTTTGTTCGTAAAAATTAAAGGAACCGGAAAGAGAGGAAGACCAAACAGAGGGTGGCTTGACGACGACATCGTAAGAGTTCGGTGCCAGAAATATGTGGCCACGACTTGAGCATATTGGCACAAGGCAGAGACAATTACGAAATGTGCAGTGGAAACCAACGGAGCGATCTGCCCCGTGGGATGGTGATGATGATAATCATGATGATGATATTTAAATGTCACCAAGGGCTTGATCAAACGTTCCAAGCAAGTGGGCCCACCGGATAACGGTTTGGGGCTTCCTTGCCGAGGCTACCCCGGGGGTCACAGCGTTAGCCGCCGCCCGGAGCTCGTGGCCAGGCCCGGTATGAGGACGCGAGGGGGGGGGAGATTGCGAAACATCGGAGATACAGCGGCAGCGCCGGGCGCGGGCGACATCGGCGGATACCTTGAGCCGAAAATGTAGGGGGTGGTGCAAAAATAGATTTGAGAGCTGCGGCCTCCTATATTTAGAGGGCACTCGTGGCGACACAGACCACGGGGTGGCCGTGGTGGTGGTGGTGGTGGTGGTAAACCTCGCGACGGCCCTGCCGAGGAAGATCCCCGTTCTGTTCTAGCGCACGGCGGCAGCGAGATGGTCAGGAGGTCCATGCCAATGTTGGTGGTCTTTTGCTGGCCACGACGAGAGGGTATCAGCAGAGAGACAGGGAGGGTTCGTGTGCTGCTGCTGTTTCTCTGCGATAAGGGCTCTCCTGTGTAAACAAACTTAAGTGATGCTGTTTTGTCGTAAACTAAAACTTTCAACAAAACAGAAGCGGTGGCAGAGTGGACGGAGCCCCTCGGAGATTGAAACGAGCTGCTGCGCCTGTTTCTACTGTAGCCGCTATTAATATACAACCTCGTGCCCCCTCCCCCTCTCTTTGCGTGCCCCCTCCCCCCTCTCATGCCCCCTCCCCCCTCTCCTTGTGCCCCCCCTCCCCCTCTTCTCGTGCCCCCCTCCCCCCTCTCCTCGTGCCCCTCCCCTCGTGCCCCCTCCCCGTGCCCCCCTCTCCTCGTGCCCCCCTCCCCCCTCTCCTCGTGCCCCCCTCCCTCCTCTCCTCGTACCCCTCCCCCTCTCCTCGTGCCCCCCTCCCACCTCTACTCATGTCCCCCTCCCCCCTCTCTTCGTACTCCCGCCCCCCTCTCTTCGTGCCCCTCTCCTTTTGCCCCCCCCCCTTTCCTCGTACCCCTCCCCACTCTCCTCGTGCCCCCGCCCCCCCCTCTATGCGTGCCACCTGCCACGTCTCTGTGACAAGGCAGTGGTCGCCACTTCACTGACCACGGGTGCGGCTGTGCTGACCCCCGCTAACATTTGAGCTCGCGGCTGCCCTCTGGCAGCGCAGCGCCAGCGCGACCCGCGGAGGTCAGGAATATTCGCGTCGCGGTGAACGATGTCAGAACATTTATTTAAACTGGAAGAATCCGATGAGCGATAAAGCTCTTTTTCACAGATGCTGCGGCGCTGGCGGCCGCGATTAGCGCCACCCTGGCCGCATTCCGCATTCCACATTCCCGCGCCAGGCCCTCTTCACTTCAAGATGCGGCCCTTGGTGTCTGCAAGCTCGCGCGGTGCCCAACCCGCCGAAACGGATCTGGAGGCTCAGGGAAAATTTTCAGATGAGCAGCCCTCGGCCCTTTTTGAGGCCCCCCTCGGACCTGAGTTCCTGGGCCAACTCTGACTCGCCACCACTGCCCAGAGTTGTCGTGGTGAGGTTGGTGGGTCACGCAGGATGTCCGTGTGCTGTACTCTGGTACTCCACGCTGGGAGCCAGTGGCGCTGCCTTCCAGTGCGTAGTGGCCATTAAAATAACACAACACTTCGAGCACTTTGCGGCTTTGTGTGTTTGAAGTTGACATTCTCCACGATTACAACTACGATAAGAGCTGGCACAGCAGCCGGAGACTAATAATAGTAAAAAAATATTTTTCATAATGATAAAATACATTATAATGCGCCTTTCTACAAGGTACTCAAAGAGCCGTACGTCACAATAAATAAATAGATCAAGAAATAGTTAAATAAGTAGTTAAATAAATAGCTTTTTTAAATACCTCGTTGCCCGGGGGAGGAGTAATTCAACTCGTGTGCATTGGAGCTCACTGAGAGATCCGAAAGCAACGGAGAACAAACACCGCTCTCGCCATCATGCCAGAGTCATGGACAACACTGGGCGCCTGGGCGTTCACACACAGCCAGGGGGAGCAGCACAACAGAGGGAGCCACGTCCAGGGAATACACGGTGGGGGAGGGGGGGGCACCGGCCATCGATGAGCGGAGCCTTCGGGACGGCCGCACGTACGGGGTCAGCAAATCCGCGAGTGAGCTCGGTTGTCCGGTTTTGAGAGGCTTATAGATCACAAGAAGGATCTCAAACACCACTCTGAACTTTCTATGAATGAGCCCGTGAAGAGAGGCATGCCGGGACTGTTGATCGGATTCTGGCAGCCGAGTTCTGGACTCGTGTCGGCACGACGAGTCCACGCTGACTTCACGCCGCCGCTGCTCAAGTTGGCGAAATTGGAGTCGAGCATCCAGCGTCGAGCTGAGCGTCTCAGAAGCGACGGAGGTTTCTCGGGAGAGGCGCGCAAAACACCAGCGGTGTCACCAACCCGAGCTCTCGCTCTCTTCCCACGCGCGCCTCAACTCCGCGACGGGACCTTGCACCTCCATCGGCGCGTCCCTCGTGAATCCGCCGTTTTTTCACCACAATCGCTGCCGGGACCCTCACCTCCCCGCATCCCTCACCTCCCCACTCCCTTCACCTCCATCACATCCCTCACCTCTCCACTCCCTTCACCTCCATCACATCCCTCACCTCCCCGCACCGCCCCCGATGCGTTCATTCCGGGCCGCTGCACTGACCCTCTGCACTGACCCTCTGTGATGACCGCGTGTGTCCACCCCCCACCCTCCCCTCCCCACGCAGGGGTGCTGCTGAGCCGGAGGCCTCGCACGCTCACGGCCAACAACATCTACGTGTACGAGAACCTGCGCGGAACCTTCCCTCGCGAGGTCGGCAAGGTGAGGCGGCGGCGGAGGACGGCGCGCCGGTGAACGAGGCACCGGCCCTCGCGCAGTCATCGCCCCCCCCCCCCAGCTCCCCCCACCCCCCGGCCCTCATTCACGAGGAAGAGAAATCGCCGCTCGGCGCAGTCGAGTCAACGTGGCCCTGTTTCTAGTCGTGAGGCTTTCTTCCAGTCAACTGTTACACGACACTTTGACCCTCGGGTGAAAAACTCCCTCGACCCTCGACCATGCTGTCGCTGACCCCTAACTACCCCTTTACCTCCATTCACGCGCCGTGACCCCCTGCCCTGACCCCCTTCCCTGAACCGTGCTTTGACCTCTGCCCTATCCCCTTGCCCTGACCCCCTGCTGTAACCCCCTGCCCTGACCACCCTGCCCTGACCCCAGGCGGAGGTGACGGACCGCCTCCCGGGCGAGGTTTACTTCCGGCTGCACGGCGCCGGCGCTGACGAGGAGCCGCGCGGGGTGTTCACCATCAACGAGAGGGACGGCACCATCTTCGTCACCCATCCGCTGGACCGCGAGTACATCGCCCAGTACCAGGCACGGGCAGCACGGACACACACGCTCGCAGAGAGAGACACGCATGGACACACTCACAGAGACACACTCACAGAGACACACTCACAGAGACACACTCACAGAGACACACTCACAGAGACACACTCACAGAGACACACGCACAGAGACACACGCACAGAGAGACACATGCATGGACACACACTCGTTGTTGTGAGTGTCGCTCCTCTGCCAATCACAACAAAAAAATACGAAGACAAAGATGCCCCGTATAGCCCTGCCAGACTGTTGGAGCAAGTGCTATTAGCGAGCATCTATGAACGCCGGCACGGCACCACGTCCGCCCGCCTTTGTCTCCCCAGTGGCGATGTTTACACACCGCACGAGGTACTCATTTGAGGCTGAGTCGACCTAGATAATCATCACTGGTGTTGACCGTGAGCGGGAATCGAACCCGGGTTGCCGGGTTCATAGAAACGCCGTGCCAACCGCTACACCACCGCTCTGCACAATCACACACAGACACACAACCACACACAGAGAGACACAGACGCACGTGCAACGCAACGACGTACACGTGCTGTCAGGGCAAGCGCTGTTAGCGAGGGCCTCCGACAAAGGCCCAGTTATGCTCACATTGATCCCCGAATGTCGACCCCGAATCCGTCGCTGGTGCCTCCCGCCACGTGGCAGCTGCGGGTGGAGGGCGTGAGGGTGGACGGCTCGCAGCTGGAGAAGCCCGTGATGCTGGAGGTGCGCGTGCTGGACCTCAACGACAACAAACCGCAGTTCACACACGGCCCCTACAAGGGCACCGTGCAGGAGGGCTCGCCCAACGGTACGGAGCGCGTCACACACACGTGCGGGCACCGCGTACGTCACACGGACCACTAACGTCACACACACCACATACGTCACACCACGTACGTCACACACTGCGTGCATCACGCACACACGCGCACACACTTTACACGTCACACTTCTCGAATCGCCGCGTTCGCGCCGCAGGGACGGTGGTGATGATAATGACGGCGGAGGATGCGGACGAGCAGGACACGGACAACGCGGAGCTGCGCTACACCATCCTGAGCCAGTCGCCCGCGGTGCCCAGCGCCCACATGTTCACGATCGACCCGGAGACGGGGAGCATCACCACCAACGTGGACGCCGCACTGCTCGACCGCGAGGTCAGGGGGCTGCCCCCCGCCCACCACCCCCGACCACTCCGACTCGGGTTTTCCAGTCTCAACAAGGGAGAACGCACACGGGTGTATAAATGCATAGCAGCCAAATACTCGAAACGCCTGACGTTGATTCTAAATGGGGAGGGAAAACCCTGAGGACCCGAATAAAAATCCACGCGGCCACGGGGAGAGAGACACGCAAACTCAAAATATACAGCCGGCATCAGGGTCGGGCTTGAACCCACGACCTCCTGCGTACCAGGCGAAGGAGTTCGCTCGCCAATGTCGAGGTCTGCTGCTGGTCACGACGAGAGAAATAGTTTGCGTGGTTTTGCTGTTCCTCGTCCGTTGAAGGAGCGCGGACTACATGGTGCTCTGTGTGGTCCCTAGTTCGGGTTGCATCACGTCGAGAAGCTGCGACCCCTGACCTCTGACCCCGCCGTGCGTGTGCAGTCTCTCCCAACGCTGGCGTACGAGCTGGTGGTGGAGGCGCGCGACACGCCGGGGGTCGAGCAGGGCCTCACCGGCACGGCCACCGCCACGGTGCACATCACCGACAAGAACGACCACGCGCCTGTGTTCACACGCACCTCGGTACGCTGCTCCCTCTCGCCCCGCTCCCCTCCACTCCTCTCCGCTCCCACTCGGCTCCCCTCTGCCCCGCTCACCGTGAGCACGCGAGGCTAACAGCGCGAGCGGCTCGCATTGTCGTCTATTTTTAGCATAGTCGCTGAGCGCAGCGCCCACGCGGGCCCGGGACGTAAAATGGGCCGCAACACTTCGCAAAAATTGTAATGGATTGTGAGCAACGTTACTCTAATAAGAGTTTGGGAAAAGAGAGACGATGGGAGGAGGGAATTCCAAAGTGGCAGTGTGCGAGGGACAATGCATAAAGTAAAGGGAGGTGACCTGCGGTGTGGTGAGTGAGTGGGCGGGTAATGGTGCGGGTAGGTGAGGAGGTAAGTTAGTGGGTGGGGAAGTGTGTTGCTGTGACCTGCTGCAAGGGTGGTGCTGGTTGAAGGCAGTGCAAAGCGGTGAGTGTCTGGTGAGCCTTCAACACGGGAGGAGGAGGAGGAGGGATGAATGAGTGAAGAACAGTGCCCATGGTATTAGCGATATGAGGGCGATAAAGAGGCGACTGACCGCCGGTGAGCGAGCGACCGGAGTGACTCGCTGAGTGATGCATCGACAATCAACTCGACTGCTGCGGGGGGGGGGGCAGCAGTCGGGGGGGGGGGATTGGCCCTCGACCCCAGACGTGACAGCAGCAGCAGCAGCGGCAGGAGGATTCCAACTTGGGCCGAATCCGTGTTGGTCTTGTTCAATAGCGTCGTGTGTCCGGGCTCTTTTCCTTCGCGCGTGATTGTGACGTCACTGGAGTTCTCCAGTGACGTCACTGCCACGTGACGCTCACATTTTTTAATTAAATTTGAATGCAAAGTCAAATGAATGTGTAGTCTCGATTTTATAGGTAGGACTTCCTTCGTTTAACGTATGCTGTTCAAGTGTTGCGATGCCCTCTTTAGTGGGGGCGAGTTCATACTCAAAACATTCATTTAATTAATGAATGGGTAACCCAACATCACGATCGCAAATCAAATTTAATTTGTTTAGCCCAAAACTTTAAGGCGATTTCCAGGCAGTTCCTGATCGAGGGATTCAGCGATTCAAAAATCCGTCTGCGGTGCGGGCCGGACGATCGGTCGATTAAACGGCGCGACCGCGTGCGCCGGGGTTCTTCATCGCAAGGCCCCGCGGGCCTCCGGCGGCCCCTGGTGGCCTTGAGTGCGGCCCCCTGACAATGCACAACGAGTGACAACACCACCCGTCGTGTTGCTGTTAGAATGTCTTTCTCTCCAGTTACTTTCAACCGTCTTTCTCACGGTCTCCTTTTCATGCTCGTTGTTAACTGTTTTCCGCCTTGCCATGCACAGCGCCCTGAGAACGATTGTTTAAGGGCGTTTTATGCATTATTACTATTATTATTATTATCATTAAACCCCAATGGTTTCAAACGCGTGGCGGCCCTCGCACACTGACATTTTATCGGTGAAAGTGCCCCCCAGCCGGCTGAAAACGAGTGAAGACCGCTGCAGTGTGCGAATCACTACGCTGGCCGTGCTGCCACCGCCCGCTTGTTCCGCGGTGCGAGCCGCGGCATGACACCTCGCGCTCGCACGGTCCCCTGGTCGAGAGGAAACGACCCTGGCACCACCACCCTGGTGCCGGCGGCGTTGGAGGACCGCAGCCGCGAGCAGTGACAGACTGAGACAAAACAAATTGGCCCAGGCATTTGAAAACCCACCGGGCCCAAATTCGGGCAATGAAATTCGCTAAATGTTAAGATGTGATGTTTCGTGTTGTTAGTGCTATTTTTGCTGTGCGATCTTATTGGCGCATCTGGGCTGGGTCTAAAAAATGAACGAGGAAGGATCTTTGGGGCTGCCGAACTGAGAGCGTAAACAAACAATGAAGCGTACACATTAGAGGTCATAAAATATTACTTTAGTCACATTTGCAATTTCCCCACATAGACCCCCCCCTGCACCGGGCCACCGGGCATTTGCCCTACAGACTGCTGCCCTGCGGCCAGTCCAGACCTGCCCGTGAGCAGGTCCCCCCGTGCGAGGCAGCGCGGAAGGACCGGGCCCTCTTAGTAGATTGCGGGTCTCTGTGGCCTTTAGAGCTACGAGGTGGCATCACGTGCCGCCCGCCCTCACGCTATGCAGAGCGGCTGCTTGTGGCCCCCTTAGGTGTTTGCGGTTTGCACTCCACACATGGCGATGCATGCCCACGCTCCAGTGCCTTGTGGATGCGAGGATTGGTGGATCGCATCGATTTGCGCAACTCCAAAAGCTTCCAGGAGGTGACAGGAGGCCAGGAGATGGCAGCAGAGCTATGTAGCTCTTCCTTTTTTAGAAATGACCTGGCCACAAATGCTGAAATTTATATCACAGGGATAAACACGCAAACGCCAAATATTACAGGCACCAGGGTCGGGACCGAACTCCAGACCTCCTGTACAGCAGGCGAGGTAGTTAACATCTCACGACCGTGGTGCGGGAGGGTTGGCAGGGCGGCACGGGGGTACTGGTGACGGAGAGGGGCAGAGACGCAGCCGGCACACGCCACCGAGGGTGCGGGGCACACTGCGCAGGCGGTGCCCAAGGGTCCGGAGGGGGGGGGGGGGCTCGGGGGTCGGAGCGCCGAGCCGACCCCGGCTTGTCGAGTGTAACGAGTCGAGCGAGCGAGCTTGCTCCGGTCACCAATAACTGCACTAACTAACTCCCCATTACGTCCAGCTTTTAACTTAATTCACTTTGCTTCAGCTCTGAGAATTAAACAACACTGAGGCTTCCTTGACCTGCTTTTGATGCTCGTTGCAGGGCAAAATCAAAGTGGCGATGAAAGAGAGCGAATGAACGTCAGATCGTAGTTGTCTTTAAGACATCGCCTTTAGGGGGGGGGGGCATTCTCCGACTCCGTGTGGTACACTGCTCGCTGCGGGAGTTTCTTCATCTCACGACATCAATGAATGCCAAGAACAATTGGAACACCGTATAAAACAACTTCTTCAATGAACAACACCTATCGATGGGATTGTTATCGTTTAATTCTCACGCATGACCCGATCCTTTGTTCACCACGACGTGCGACGTGTGACGACCTTCAACGGTGAGCGAGGACGCGGTGAGGACGCGGTGACCTGCGGTGACCCCCGCGCGCCTCCACCCCCCCCCCCCTCCTCCCGTGACCCCCCCCCCCTAGCACGCGGTGACGCTGCGCGAGGACGCGCGCGGCGTGTTCCTGAACCTCACGGTGGAGGACAAGGACGAGCCGGGCGGCCCCGCATGGCGCGCCGTCTTCCACATCGCCCACGGCAACGACGCAGCCCTCTTCAACGTCAGCACCAACCCCAAGACCAACCAGGGCATGCTGGCCGCCGTCAAGGTGCCCCCCGCGTGTGTGCCCCGCCACACTCCAGCGTGGCCCCATGCCCAGGGAGGGGGTGACATGCCGCGCCGTGACGCGAGAGGGAGGGCACCTCCGGAGCCTGTTGTGGGAATTCCACGTTCCTATGGTGGGACAGGTCCGTTCGGAGCGCAACAAGTCAAACTGGCGCCCTGTCCAAATGAATGTTGAGGTGCTGTCCGGGCCCTGTTTTATAGCCCTCAGCCAGTGGTGTAAATTCCACGTTGCTTTGGCGGGGTCAAGTCCATCGATCGGACTACTAATTCAAATCTGTAAACGACGAGAAAATCCATCACAACGGGAACATAAACGCAGGCCGGACAAAAATAGATTTCACAACGCACACAGCTGTGCAGAATTGCATGTACAGTGCTGTACTACAAAAACCCTCAGCCTTGTCCAGACCACCAGCGCAAAAAGAACTGAAAGTATGGCAACCTTTGTCATTCATACTTTAGACCACAAACTCAAAAGGTTGAGGAAATGTGGCCATCCCAACAGGGGGCAGTGAAACAAAGACGCGATTGTTGACTGGATCTGTCCTCATCAGGACTCATCAGCACACTACTGCCTATCAATATTGACAAAAATCGCCACAGTTATGTCTCTGTATTCATTTCGAAGACAATCGGCGTCCGCGCCAAACGGCGCCGACTCGCTCTCCTCTTGAAGGTGCGACCATCGCCGCGTCCGCCCCCGCCCCCCACCCCACTCGCCCCGCAGCCCCTGGACTTCGAGCGCTCGTCGGCGCACGAGTTGGTGATCGTGGCGGAGAACGAGGAGGCGCTGGCGGCAGGCGTGAAGGCCGGCCCCTCGTCCACGGCGACGGTGCGCGTGACGCTCACGGACGTGAACGAAGCGCCCGAGTTCGCGCCCTCGTCCGCGCTCGCCATCACGTGGCGCGAGAACGCCGCCCCGGGCACCACGCTGCTCAGCCTCAACGCCACCGACCCCGACCGCGCGCACAAGCAGACAGTGCGGTGAGTGCGTGCGCACACTTGCACACGCACACCAGGCACTCGTTTAAGGACGGATCGACCTATGGAAGGCGCAGCACCGGTATAAATATTCGTTGTCGGTGTTGGCCGTGGGCGGGAATCGACCTCGGGTCGCCGGGTTTGTAGCGCAGCGTAGCGCTAACCGTTCCCCTACCATTCCCCAGGTAATCGACTAATGAGTACGTTCGGTATTCACGCCGCGTGTCACGGGACGGGTGAAGTCGTCTGCAGTGGTTTCACAGTCCGGCCAAGCGGCTCAGCGTGCTCAGCGGGTGTGAGCGTGGGAGCTGGCGTGAGCACCCCCCCCGTCCCCGCGTGTCCCCCCACCCTCAGGTACGCGGTGCTGTCGGACCCGGCCAACTGGCTCAGCGTGGTGCCAACGTCGGGACAGGTGCGCACGCTCAAGCGCCTCGACCGCGAGTCGCCCTTCGTCAACAACAGCCGCTACACGGCGGTGTTCACCGCCACCGACAACGGTACGCGCCGCGCTCGCACGCAGAGGCAGAGATCCCCGCCGTTGGGGCGAGCGCTGTGAGCGAGTAGCGCCTATGAAGGCCGACGCGGCACGTGAAGGAGTGTGGGTGGCCAGCACCGCGCCCGGCCGCGCTTTGTATCTCCGAGTGTGATGTTTATCACGTCGTACTCATTGAGGGCCGAGTCGTCCACAGCTTTTAACATCAACGATGAGTGACACGTCAACCGGGCCTACCCCTCCCCCCGACTTCACCAAAAAGCACTGACCAGAGTAGTGGAATATTGCCCAGCAACCACCGTTGCTTGGTCTGGCATGGTGGAAGCCTTCCATCAGTGGATGAGCGAAGGGCCGTACAATACGAGCCCCCTGTGCCACAGGCTACAGGTCTCCACACACCTTGAGGTTAGTTTGCGTGCGGTCAGAAATCCATGACTTGCCATCTTTTTTTTTTTCGCAAGTTCAAATTTCCCAGCGTGGAAGAGGGCCCAAGGGCCCACCGTGGGCCCACGCCCTAGGAGCTCCCTCGCCCACAGCCGAGTCCTCGCCACACGAAGAGTCTTTCTTCGTCAACGGCCCTTTTTCAATCCGCTGCTGGATGAACGTGTCACCCGCGGCGTGCGCATCGCGCATGTCGCGGCGCTTATTTCTCTCGGAGTCCGCGAGTCTCGGGGCTGTTGGCTCGGTCGTGGCTCAGCTGTGGCTCAACCCCTCGCTCGACTCAGCCAGGCCACGAGCCGCTCGGTCGCTGTCCACGATGCTCCAGATGCTCGGTCACGGGCAGCTCCGGCTCGGCTCTCGGCAATTCCCAGCGTGGCCGAGGCCTCGCCCAGAGCCTGCTCGAGTTGAGGGTGTGGAATGTTAACTACCTCACCGGGTATACAGGAGGTCGTGGGTTCGATCCCAACCGTGACGATGCCTGCTGCATATTTGGAGTTGATGTGTCTCGCGTGGATTATTCTCCAGGGCATCCGGTTTTTCCCACCACATTTAGAATCAACATTCGGTTAGAGTAATTGGCTGCAATATATTTCCTCGTGATAAGTCACTTCGTTGAGTTATCGTTTGCGGCCAGGTCGCTTCTGAGAAAGAGCCACGTAGCTCAGTGGGCCTTACCTGCTATAATAAAAAAATAGTTGAAGTTAAGCGCGCGGTTTTGAGCCTCAAAGCGTTTGCTGGCGGGTGCAGGCGTCCCGCCGGCAACAGGCACGGCGACGCTGGTGATCACGCTGCTGGACGAGAACGACAACGCGCCGCACGTGATGCCGGCCGACCTGCGCGTGTGCGTGGGGCCACGCAACGCCTCGTCCCCGCCGCTCGGCACGCTCTGGGCCCGGGACCTTGACCTGGCGCCCAACGGGGAGCCCTTCATCATCGCACTGCCCAAGTCGCCCATGGGGCTGGACAAGACCTGGAGGCTCACCAAGGTCAACGGTGAGCGACCTCCGTTTTCGAATTATTCAGATTTAAAGATCATAAAATACAACGATGGTTCTCACTTTCATTTAATTTGCTCTGTCAAAGGAAACAAATTGCAATCTTATATTTTGAACGGTTTCTGAATGACACGCACAAACATGTTTATGGAGCACTTGAAATCGAGATTTGGGGGCCTTAAAATTAAAAATCTCGGATTTTCATAATTTTCCTGTTGTTTGTGTCCAAAAAGCTGTACCAAATTGCAGCTTTCTACCTTGTCGGGAAGTACCCTAGAGGTTTTTTGAGACGTATATGAATACTAATCAAGGTCTTTATTTATTTAGATAAAATATTTATGTAATGTCATTCACTTTTGTAAACGATCATTTCATTTTAATAAACAGAACCGACTTATGATAGAAAAAAACCCACACGTGAATTAACAGCCATAGAGGGTTCACGTGGGGATTGGCTTGCCGGTCCTGCTTGTAGCCAATAAGGGTTGAGATAGGGACCATGGCCCATGCGTCATCACGACAGGTCATCAGGAGTGATTGGCCTAGCCATTCGGGGCCCCAGCCAATGGGGAGCCGGATGAGGGGCGTGGTCCCGGGATTGACAGGGAACCATCGAGAATGGTCGAAGCTGTCCATGTACGATTGGCTGGGGGAACCACGTGACGAAGGTATTAAGAGTGAGTGAGCAAAGTGTATTGTGGAGTGGAAATAAAAGGACCGATTCCGAAGCCGTCTCTGGAAGGATTATTACATATTGATAAAACAGCACTCATTCAGTGAGAAAGCAATAGGACATCTGTGAAAAAGAGCTTCACGGCTCATCGGATTTCTCCAGGATATAACAAAGATTCTGATTCTGAATTCCCGGTGGTTGCTGCTTGTCTCACAAATTACCACACAGGCAATGGGTGACTACTGGGCTAGCCACTACACCACACAGGCAATGGGTCACCACTGGGCTAGCCACTACACCACACAAGCAATGGGTGACTACTGGGCTAGCCACTACACCACACAGGCAATGGGTGACTGCTGGGCTAGTAACTACACCACACAGGCAATGGGTGACTCCTGGGCTAGCCACTACACCACACAGGCAATGGGTGACTCCTGGGCTAGCCACTACACCACACAGGCAATGGGTGACTCCTGGGCTAGCTACTACACCACACAGGCAATGGGTGACTCCTGGGCTAGCCACTACACCACACAGACAATCGGTGACTCCTGGGCTAGCCACTACACCACACAGACAATGGGTGACCACTGGGCTAGTCACTACACCACACAGGCAATGGGTGACTCCTGGGCTAGTCACTACACCACACAGGCAATGGGTGACCACTGGGCTAGTCACTACACCACACAGGCAATGGGTGACTGCTGGGCTAGCCACTACACCACACAGGCAATGGGTGACTGCTGGGCTAGCCACTACACCACACAGGCAATGGGTGACTGCTGGGCTAGCCACTACACCACACAGGCAATGGGTGACTGCTGGGCTAGCCACTACACCACACAGGCAATGGGTGACTACTGGGCTAGCCACTACACCACACAGGCAATGGGTGAACACTGGGCTAGCCACTACACCACACAGGCAATGGGTCACCACTGGGCTAACGCGGGATTGTGTCTTCTCCGCTCGCCCGTTCCCCTGCTGCCCCAACGGGGCGTGCGGCAGGCACGCACACCGAGGTGCGGCTCCTGCAGACGCTCAAGAAGGGCCGCCATCTCCTGCCCGTGGTGGCCACGGACTCGGGGAACCCGCCCCAGAACAACCACACCAACGTGCCGGTGCTGGTGTGCCCGTGCCCCAAGGGCAAGATGGAGTGCGGGGCGCTGGGGCTGGCGCCCCTCAGCGTGCTGGCGCTGCTCGCCATCGGGCTCCTGTCCACCTGGGGTGGGTGAAGGCGCCCCGGTGTGGCCCACAAGCCTCGCGCAGTCCCGACTCCCTCACCCCTCGCGGCAGGGGCACAGCTATGAGGGGTGGGGGGTGGGGGGGTATGCGGCAGCGTTAAGCGACGCATAGGGGCCCAGTCGGCCACGAGGGGCCCCGAATCAACAGATAAACAAAAAAACAAACAAAAGAAATAAAATAAAGATGTTTTATTTACTTAAATATATTCCAACAATTAACCATAAATGTCAAAAAACATTGTTACAAACTTTAAAAATTATATTTCCGAAAAATACAGAGCGTCAAATATAGCAGCGCTGCTGCTGGTGTTTTTCGCTGGACACCGGGACTTTTTTTGCTGACGTGCAGCATGAAAGCACGACGCATGACAACTTAATTGCGAGTATTGTACCGTAAAGTCCTTTAATCAACACCGTCACCGTGCGACTATCTTCCTCTCAACCCAATACACGGTGCAGCAACTTAAACTAATATAGACAGTTGTAGCCGACGTATTATTGCTATGCGTTTAAAAAACATTCGTAGCTATTTCAGTAAAAAGTGAGTTGGGAGAAAGGGAGGGGGCCCACAATCGTGGATCTTGCATAGCTCCCTCCCCACCCCCCTGTTGAAATTCATCGTTGTGCCGCTGCTTCGCGGTCACCACTTCTGCTATTTGTAGTTGTCGTTGTTGTTGTTGTCTCCGTTTTTATCGCGGCGAGTGGGCACAGGCCCAACGGCCGTGAACCGCGTGCCCGATTACCACGTCACTGGATGTCACATTGAAGGTTTGTTTAGTTATTGTTACGTCGGCCGCCGTGCTGTGGTTAATCCGGAGTTGACAGAATCAAGCGAAACGAATGAATAAATATTTGGCAATTCTTGGTGAGGTTACCCAACTCGCCATACTCGAAAGGTTCACGTTGGTCACGGGCGGCGGCTCGGATCTGAACCCAGGGAGCTCAGCGGTGTACCACCCTTGCACCCCCCCCCTCCCCACGATCCACCCGGCCTCAACGCACGCCGTGCCCCAAAAACCTGATGACTAAAACCCACCGAGAGCTTGCGGGGTCGTTGGGTCACCGCCACTCAACGGCGTTGTGACGTTTTGTGACGTCGCTGCCCCTGCCATTGTTGTCGTCGTCGTTGTCTTCGCAGGGCCGTGAGCGCACCTCTCGCTGGCAGCCTGCTCGCTCGCTCGCTCGCACGCACACGGAGCCACCGCCATTTACTCTCCCTGGGGCGTCCGTTATAAGAAGGAAGACCAACCTCGCTCTGCATGACAACGTCGGCCGACTTACTGTGTGTGCGGAGGAAGGTTTGTGCGTGCGCGCCGCGCCCAGCGCGTGTGATTTCTGCCGAGGTAGCGCGTATTTGATTAACTCGTTGGTAACGGGGTACCTTGTGCCATTTATATCCTCGTTTGAATGTGCATTGGCATTTGCTAGTCGAAATTAAATCTCTACTGTATTAATTAATACGTGTTGTCTGTTAAAAACTAGGGCTTTGGTCTCTGTGTTTACGGATAGAATTTTCTGTCTCTATTTAGCCGTGCTTATCTCAGGCTCGTGTGGCACCGATCACGTAATCAAAGCTTTGCATCCCCTGCGCATTCGTCACTGAAACGTGTGCAGGCCCAGGGAAAAGCGCCCCGCCGCGACGTACGCGGCGGCCACGCAGCGTTACGGGGCAAAGGCCCACGGCCCTTGACCAGCCGAGCGGGGTGACCTGCCCTAGCCTGCTCCATAGCCTGGCTTAGGCCTCGCTGTCAACAGGGAATGCGCTTCTGAATATCGTGCTTGGGCACAATTGTGGCAGCGAGGCATCAGGGCTGCACAACACCGACGATCTTTAATGCGGATGCTTATAGTTGTTGTACTATCTTAACATTTAAAATTGCCATATTCCCAGCTGGGATGGGCATGTGTGGACATACACGCTCTCTGGATCGGTGGTGTTTTAGGACGTTCTCCCGTAATGCTGTCGCTTTATAGGCTTCGCTACGAAGGGGGCCCACAATCGTGATGAGCGAGGTGCCACAGGGCAATGAGGAAATGCGACGATGTATCGTAGATGTGGCCGAGCGTCGTTTCCGACATTGCTTTTGTTTTTGTAAAATGTCAAACTTGGAGCTGTCTGTTTCATGCGCAGTCATGGTGTCGTGCGGATGAACAAATCGGGGTTAGGAAATTAAAGAGATGCATTTATTTAGAGCAACACATCAATAATAATTCATAATGCGAATTCCATACTAGGATCCCAATGCGCCGAATGGGAGAGTGGACAACCATGGAGGAGTCAAGGCCTCACAACGCTCCGTCTGCATGAGCGACTGGAAGCATATTTCATTTGCTGGCACCTGGATTGCAAGCGTTTGATTTCTATGGAAAAAAACAAACCCCCAAATCCTCCAGGGTCCGTTGTGCAGCCACAAATGTAGCGTCCAGCAGCGTGCACGAGGAACTCTCACTTCCAGACGCTGATGTGGACAGAGCGACGCAGAGAGGCCACTCATGCTTTGTCGACGTGCGAGGGGTTCGTTACGTGCGTCGTACGAACCGCTCCCGGCGGGTTAAAACAATTGATCGATTGAGGCCACAAGGCCGAGGTGTGTTGTCAGGATAATCGTCAAGCGACGCCATAGCTCGTTCTCGTACGCTTGGGTGCAAGTCCAATGCCCGGGTGTGTTATTCGTCACGACTCCGACGTGTTCTCCCCCGACACCTGCGAGGCGTCTGCGGTTGCCGCAGGGTGCACGCTCGTCTGCCACAGCCACGCACTCTGCATTGACGCCGATTTCCAGACTCCCAAACGTAGCCTCGACACCCGTTTCTTCGGTACGGCAGCCGCTCTTTGCCGCCCACCGAGGGTCAAGCGACGTAACCGTTTCCCCGTAAACTTTCACCAAGGTTGGTAATGCGCGTCCTGCGACGTAATGCCGTGGTTAAAGCTGTTGTAAATTTATTTTAAAATATATTTAGCACGCAATCACATCCTTTGGCCTAGTTTGCAGGCTCGCGGAGGCAAATGCTGTCTGGAGTTGGCCTCATTGACAGCGGCACCATTGTGAAGGCCGCGTGTTTAGCGTCTTTTTCGACACGGTGTCTGACGTTGAGCTTCTTAACTTCAGTTTCTGAAGGGGCCCACAAAGCACGCGGAGCGCAAACGTCAGACATCGCGCCAAGTGACGCAAAGTACAAACCGGAAACCCATTGGAGTGTGCGTAGCAGTTTGATACAAATGCCTCAGCGCTGCGTGTCAGAGAACATGTTTCCTGCTGCAAGTGTAGCTGGTGTGCATCCAGGTGTTCTGAAGCTTGTATGTTTGTAATTGTGTTGGGCAAAGCGCAAATGTTGTTGATCTTTTTGTGTTGTTTGTGTATATTCTGAAGCTTAGACGAAAACCAGTTTGAGTTTTTAAAATAAAAATGCCTTTTAATGATTATTACAGAACGATAGTGTACACGTGTCAAGGACAGATTGGCGTTGAGCCGTTGGAGTGGGATCTCCTTGTGACGTCACACTCACCGCGTGCATCTTTTGTGGAATGGTTTAAAATGGCCCGCGAAAATCGGATCTTTACACGCCCTGCGGTCACACGAACTTCCCCGCGTCGCGCTGCCGCTACTCGTAACAGAAAAAAAGGCAACGCGCTCGCGATGAACGGCCGTGGCCTCCACAGCGCACACAGAGAGAGGCCAGAGATGGAGATCGCTCCACCTCTCGCCTCTCTGTGTGTGCTGTGGACCAGGGCCAATGTATACTTTTAAATATGATAATTTAATATTTTCTCTTTTTAAGGCCACGGTGTTTCTTGACTAATGCGTTGCGTCGTTTTATTATTTGCGCGTGCGCACCATTGCCAACGCAGCAACAGCAGCAGCGTCACCAGATATAATGTGGCCACTACTTTAGAATTCAGGCTCCTCTGGACTGCACGCATCAGTATTGGCTTCCAGATCTTGTGCTGAAGCAGTGCCGAAAGACCCGCCACATTACTATTGTCCCATGCGTCCTTCAGAAAACTAAACGAGCCATGAACCGGGATTTATGCAATGTTTACCATTGCCAAATAATTACAGGAGTGAATTTTGTAAGTCGGCTGTGGAAACCGCCCCACCAACGTGCATCGCATACGCGACAGCACAAGGTCCCATGAGAGATTTGATGATTTGCAAACCCGCCATCAGCCATGCAATGCTGGTGGCAGTTGCTTCTGCCGGGGGCTTTGGAAGCGATTGCTCCATCGACCTGTGATGCCTACGATGTTGTTTCTGCCTTGTGTTTGTCTATCATGGTGCACAGGGTGACCCAAACTGTCAACAAACAACACCTGTCAACGCATTCTATTTCACTAAGAGAGACGGCTGGAGATGGAGCTACGGTTTTTTTTTTCAATTGGATAAATATTGCAAAAAGTAAGCGACAAAATAAAGAAGGTTCGTGGTGTTGGTTAACGAGCTCGTCGCCCGCGGCGTGAAGTGTCACGGGCGCGAGGTCTTGACGTCGGCACGGCGGGCGCCACTCCAACGGAACAAAGCGGCGACGGTGATCACCAAGAACGTCCTCACTTGGGAGGCTGGCCTGCCAGCTTGTTGTGTTGTGTTTTTTTTTACTAATATACTACACAGTGCAGGATTACATGAAGGCAAATTCTCGACTGAGCGGAGTGCTTCGCGTGCTCAGTGGTGTCACAGCCGAAGAGCTCGTTCGCTCATAGACGCTGCACCCCATCGATCCGTGGACGGTGCTGGTGGTGGGGGTGAGCGGCTATTGATGTCCGTCACAACACGGCCATTGCCAAGGGCAAGCGAGAATCGCATCTCATTGACAGCCTTCATGTCACGAGTTGACCGCGCACGGGTCCCGCCTTGTATCCTGGCTCACTGCTCCTGGCTCACCGCTCCACGCCACGACCTCAAAGCGGGAAGGATGGCCCTCGTAAAAGGACGGCCCCTGCGGAGCGGGCGCCCGTTCGTGTTGCAGGGATGTCGCCCGCTTGTGCGTGTCTTTGGCCCGCAAAGTGGAAATTTTGCTTCGCAGCACGACCACTGTCGATTCCCCGCAGTGTGTTAAGTTTGATTGTCCTTCCCCCGCACCTCCGATGAGCCACGGTTGGCTACGTACGGCGCGAGAGAAGTTCAACGTACAGGTGCGTGCAATGTGGCGCTCGCGTTCTCAACCTTGGCGGGATAGTGGGGCGAGTCGTCCCCCGAGTCAGCATTGGCAGCCTTGCCATCGCGAGGCCGTTCGCTCTCACCGCAGGTCAAACCCGGCCGGAGTTTGTCATTCCACATTACCGCGAACGCTCTACAATTGGCTCCCGAGCACGTGGCCCAATGTATTTTTGCCGTCTGGTAGAAGCGTGCAGTCCCGCGAGAGTGTCAGCGGGAGGGCCTGGGCGGTGAGGTCGCAGCAGAGCCGCTGAAGGTCCGAAGGGGGCAGCACCGCCCACGTGACCCCGCGCCGCTCGCGACGACATCCAGGCTGGAGCGCGACGGCCCGCGGCTCGGCTTAACGGGGCCGTGGCGTCGTGAAGATCCCTCGGTGCTCCTCCCGTGCACAGAGCTCGCTCCCCCGCCCCCCCCCTTGCTGGCCTGAACACAAAAGTGAAATTACACGGCTATATGAAGTGCATTGTTAAAAAATAAAGCCACAAGGTTTGGGTGCTGAAATGTCCAATAAACTTAAAAAATTGCCTTTACTTGACTGTGGAATTTGAATGACGTTTCATTGTGCACACACCCATTCCGATTCAGTGTCCTCCGTGCAAGCGTGTGCCGGTCGGCTTGGATGAAACACTTGGAATGCCAAGCCACTGTGCTGGAACACGGCAGCCTACGTCTACATCGGAAGATATTTTAGGGATGTGGGCGCCCACTCCACACAGCGTGCTTCGACAACGCCCCACGCGCTATGGGGCATGACTCTGTACATGTGCAGAATGTAACGTGCCACGCGCAGTGTATTATTTTTATTGGAATGCACGTCATTTTTTTACGCAATTTATGAACTTTATTTTATTTTACCAGGTAAGGTCCACTGCTATATATTTTTTTTTCAGAAGCGACCTGGCCACAAATGATAGCTCAACAAAGTGGCTTATCACGTGGACATTTATTGCAGCCAAAAACTCTTGAACGCATATTTCTTAAGGTAGAGGGAAAACCCGGAGGATCTGGACAAAAATACACGCGACTACAGGGAGAGAGACATGCAAACTCTAAATATACAGGCGTCAGGGTCGGGATCGAAGCCACGACCTATATACCGGGCGAGGTAGTTAACATCTCACCACCGCGGCACCCTCAAAGCGTGTGATATAATGAAACTTTATACTCTTTGGTTCTTTTGGTAAAGTCACGTAGGTAGAAAAATAATGGATCACGACATTTGGATCGCAACACAAGCAATCGTCATCAGGTGAAACAACCACAGCAAGAAAAAACTGCTGGTTGTCCCACCTGATGACGATTGCTTGTGTTGTGATCGAAACGTCGTGATCCATTATTTTTCTACCTACGTGACTTTACCGAAAGAACCAAAGAGTATGGATTCCTGCAGTCACGAAAGCTTCAAAGCAATAATGAAACTTCTGTTAATACCGTGAGACTCGGTGGGCATTATAGAGTTATGTGCCACGACATGCCTGAGACTGAAGGGCATCCAATCCCTAGAGAAGTGGTTCTTCGGTTCAATAGAAACGTAGAATGCTCATTCGGTTAGATTAGGATAGAATTCAAATTGTGAGGACTCCGTGGAAACGACACGAGACAACATTGTGAGTTATATTTTGGGGATCTTACATTTTTAAGTGGACGAGTCCATTACTGACCATCAAGAAGGGGCCCAGTGGGAGAGCCACTGACCTACAGGCCTCCCGTGTATTCATTGCACCGTTGACAATCTTGTTATGGTTTGGGGTCATCATTTGACACCGGCAATCGCCTACTTTGTAACGTCATTGTCCACTGCGCGGTGGACACCGACGGTGCCGGATTATCCTAGTAGCTAGAAATGCTACGGGCCCAACGCCTAATGCTTTCAAGTGATCAATTCCCGATCAGTGATTCTGGACTTGCTCTTACTATAGTACTATACCGCCTTCAACTGTTATGAACGACTGGGTGTTTAAGGTTAGCGATTTGTCGTATTTTGTCTGTATATCAAATGAAAAAATACAATTACTTTGCTATGCAAGTAAAAAAATTGTGTTTTCATATTATTTTTTATTTAGGGCCCCTTTATAACATATGCTACAGGCCCCGCACTAGCTGAATCCGTCACTGGACACTGCGCTTTCTTGGGCCGTGGGAAATATCGAACCGTCGTCGTTTCTGGGCCCTGACCACCCCAGCAGGTCGCCATGACGCCAGGAAGCTCCAATGCGGTGGTGTGAACGCGTGAGCTGAGAGCGAGACGTGTGATCGCGCTCACTAAACGCAAGCCTAAAACCCCCTGCGTGTCATTGCAAGGCCCGCGTGCTACTGGCGGACCCTGGTGGTCTTTATGAGTACGGCTCCCGACAATACACAGAGTGTGACCCCCCTCCCCAACCCATCATCGTGCTGCTGTCATACCCAACGATGGTTTCAAATCTGTAGCGGCCCTCAGACTGATGTATTATTATCGGCAAAAAGTGACCTCCCTTGGAAAATGAGTGAAGAACACCGCTGTGTGTGAAGCCAGCCTTGGTGTCGCCCAAGGAACGGAACGCAACCGAGAGGAGATGGAGCGATGAAATCGTTTCCGTGTACAGGCGCTGGGCTTCCCGCAGTGCGCGCCCCGTGCCCGCGCGCACGTGGTTCCTTTGTGACGTCACGCGACTTGGGGGCAACCCGACGTCCCAGGAGTGTCCATCGCACAGCGCTCCGTGGGTAGTGAAACACCAGACCCGTTGACACGCGTGAGTCAAGGTGATCAACTCGTATAGCCTCGCTGACGTGCAACACACATCTTAACGCTTCTCTATTACCGCTCTACTCGTGCTGTTTGTTGCTGGCCTCGCGGCGCTTGGATGGGCCTGTGCTGAGCAACCGCGATTTTGAAAACAACAACAACAAATACTCCACAAGCCGCCGCATATTGACACGTGGCAAACTCAATTCGGAATGGCCACAGGCAGTTACGGGACACGCGAAACAACTCGCATCCCGGGGTCAATCCACTGCTGGATGAAGGCGGCGAACACGCTGGTCACTGCGGTTCGGTGAAGGGAGTGCCCAGAGCCGGTTCAGAAACCACCCGCCACTGATGTTGTTATATCTCTGGGCGGAAATGGAACTCGGTTCACACAGGGTCAAGGTGCAATGCGCTAACCACTTACCCCACCGCTCCACCCCGTGTGAGGGCACTGCTGGTTTATACCGATAACATTCATTGTTATATGAGACTGCGTCGGCACGATCACTCATGTTAGCAATGACTGCATCCTAATTATAATTGGAGTGCTAGTTTCGATTGGCTGCGGTGTTCGCGATCGTTAGTGGCCGTCCATAAATGACGTAACGCGATTTTGGACGATTTTTGAACCCCCCCCCCCCTTCGTCACATGGCGTCACAAAAAGTCAGACCCCCCCCCCCTCAAATGTGACGTCACAAAGCTCTGCCCCCCCCCCCCAAAACAATAAAACATGCTTCAAATAGCTTTAAACTATTGCCATTGTAGTGCGTATTTAATGTGGCGCTGCACTCTGATGTTGTAGGAGACAACATTTATTAAAAATTATATTTAATTAAGTAGAACGTGTTGTTTATATTTAAAGTTGCGCATTTTAATGTGACGTCACATTTCTCACCCCCCCCCTCGTCACACATCGTCACAAATGTCTGACCCCCCTCCCCCTAGGTGCGTGACGTCATTTATGGACGGCCCCCTACACTCGCAGCCACGCGATCTTGGCGAGGGCACGCCCTATACACGACGGAGCCCTCTCCACCTTGGCAGCGCCAACTCAGCAGCAGCAGCAGGGGGCACGAACTCGCGAACCCCGGAATTGTCGCGCGTGGTTTTGGTGCGCTCCTTGATTCTCCTTCTCTCGAGTTCCGCGACAGAGAGGGAGGGGGTGGTAGGGGAGAGAGGGAGGGGGTGGGAGGGAAGAGAGGGAGGGAGGGGGTGGGAGGGGAGAGAGGGAGGGGGTGGGAGGGGAGAGAGGGAGGGGGTGGGAGGGAAGAGAGGGAGGGAGGGGGTGGGAGGGGAGAGAGGGAGGGGGTGGGAGGGGAGAGAGGGAGGGGGTGGGAGGGAAGAGAGGGAGGGAGGGGGTGGGAGGGGAGAGATGGAGGGGGTGGAAGGGGAGAGAGGGAGGGAGGGGGTGGGAGGGGAGAGAGGGAGGGGGTGGGAGGGGAGAGAGGGAGGGGGTGGGAGGGAAGAGAGGGAGGGAGGGGGTGGGAGGGGAGAGAGGGAGGGGGTGGAAGGGGAGAGAGGGAGGGAGGGGGTGGGAGGGGAGAGAGGGAGGGGGTGGGAGGGAAGAGAGGGAGGGAGGGGGTGGGAGGGGAGAGAGGGAGGGGGTGGGAGGGGAGAGAGGGAGGGAGGGGGTGGGAGGGGGAGAGAGGGAGGGGGTGGGAGGGGAGAGAGGGAGGGGGTGGGAGGGAAGAGAGGGAGGGAGGGGGTGGGAGGGGAGAGAGGGAGGGGGTGGGAGGGGAGAGAGGGAGGGAGGGGGTGGGAGGGGAGAGAGGGAGGGGGTGGGAGGGGAGAGAGGGAGGGGGTGGGAGGGAAGAGAGGGAGGGAGGGGGTGGGAGGGGAGAGAGGGAGGGGGTGGAAGGGGAGAGAGGGAGGGAGGGGGTGGGAGGGGAGAGAGGGAGGGGGTGGGAGGGAAGAGAGGGAGGGAGGGGGTGGGAGGGGAGAGAGGGAGGGGGTGGGAGGGGAGAGAGGGAGGGAGGGGGTGGGAGGGGAGAGAGGGAGGGGGTGGGAGGGGAGAGAGGGAGGGGGTGGGAGGGGAGAGAGAGAGGGAGGGGGTGGGAGGGGAGGGAGGGGGTGGGAGGGGAGAGAGGGAGGGGGTGGGAGGGAAGAGAGGGAGGGAGGGGGTGGGAGGGGAGAGAGGGAGGGGGTGGGAGGGAAGAGAGGGAGGGAGGGGGTGGGAGGGGAGAGAGGGAGGGGGTGGGAGGGGAGAGAGGGAGGGAGGGGGTGGGAGGGGAGAGAGGGAGGGGGTGGGAGGGGAGAGAGGGAGGGGGTGGGAGGGGAGAGAGGGAGGGGGTGGGAGGGGAGAGAGGGAGGGGGTGGGAGGGGAGAGAGAGAGGGAGGGGGTGGGAGGGGAGGGAGGGGGTGGGAGGGGAGAGAGGGAGGGGGTGGGAGGGGAGAGAGGGAGGGGGTGGGAGGGGAGAGAGGGAGGGGGTGGGAGGGGAGGGAGGGAGGGGGTGGGAGGGGAGAGAGGGAGGGGGTGGGAGGGGAGAGAGGGAGGGGGTGGGAGGGGAGAGAGGGAGGGGGTGGGAGGGGAGGGAGGGAGGGGGTGGGAGGGGAGAGAGGGAGGGGGTGGGAGGGGAGAGAGGGAGGGGGTGGGAGGGGAGGGGAGGGAGGGAGGGGGTGGGAGGGGAGAGAGGGAGGGGGTGGGAGGGGAGAGAGGGAGGGGGTGGGAGGGGAGGGAGGGGGTGGGAGGGGAGAGAGGGAGGGAGGGGGTGGGAGGGGAGAGAGGGAGGGGGTGGGAGGGGAGGGAGGGAGGGGGTGGGAGGGGAGAGAGGGAGGGAGGGGGTGGGAGGGGAGAGAGGGAGGGGGTGGGAGGGGAGAGAGGGAGGGGGTGGGAGGGGAGGGAGGGAGGGGTGGGAGGGGAGAGAGGGAGGGGGTGGGAGGGGAGAGAGGGAGGGGGTGGGAGGGGAGGGGAGGGAGGGAGGGGGTGGGAGGGGAGAGAGGGAGGGGGTGGGAGGGGAGAGAGGGAGGGGGTGGGAGGGGAGAGAGGGAGGGAGGGGGTGGGAGGGGAGAGAGGGAGGGGGTGGGAGGGGAGAGAGGGAGGGGGTGGGAGGGGAGAGAGGGAGGGGGTGGGAGGGGAGAGAGGGAGGGGGTGGGAGGGGAGAGAGGGAGGGGGTGGGAGGGGAGAGAGGGAGGGAGGGGGTGGGAGGGGAGAGAGGGAGGGGGTGGGAGGGGAGAGAGGGAGGGGGTGGGAGGGGAGGGAGGGGGTGGGAGGGGAGGGAGGGGGTGGGAGGGGAGAGAGGGAGGGGGTGGGTGGGGAGAGAGGGAGGGGGTGGGAGGGGAGAGAGGGAGGGGGTGGGAGGGGAGAGAGGGAGGGGGTGGGAGGGGAGGGAGGGGGGGGGTGGGAGGGGAGGGAGGGAGGGGGTGGGAGGGGAGGGAGGGAGGGGGTGGGAGGGGAGAGAGGGAGGGGGTGGGAGGGGAGAGAGGGAGGGAGGGGGTGGGAGGGGAGAGAGGGAGGGGGTGGTAGGGGAGAGAGGGAGGGGTGGGAGGGGAGAGAGGGAGGGGGTGGGAGGGGAGAGAGGGAGGGGGTGGGAGGGGAGAGAGGGAGGGGGTGGGAGGGGAGAGAGGGAGGGGGTGGGAGGGGAGAGAGGGAGGGGGTGGTAGGGGAGGGAGGGAGGGGGTGGTAGGGGAGGGAGGGGGGGGTGGGAGGGAGGGAGGAGGGAGGGGGTGGGAGGGGAGAGAGGGAGGGGGTGGTAGGGGAGGGAGGGGATGGTAGGGGAGGGAGGGAGGGGGTGGGAGGGGGATGGGAGGGGGAGGGAGGGGTGGGAGGGGGTGGGAGGGGATGGGAGGGGAGGGAGGGGGTGGGAGGGGAGAGAGGGAGGGGGTGGGAGGGAAGAGAGGGAGGGAGGGGGGAGTGGGAGGGGAGAGAGGGAGGGGGTGGGAGGGGGTAGAGGGAGTGGGAGGGGTGAGAGAGAGGGGGGAGTGGAGAGAGGGGAGAGGCTGAGCACGCGAGACTCGCACTGTCACGAACTTTCCATCGCCCCTCGAGGCGGGGCTGGGTGTTTGCTTGAGGCGGGGCTGGGTGTTTGCTGGGCGCTTCTAGAGCCGCCCTGCCTCGGACGGCTGGGCGCGTGTTAAACCGTGACCAGCAGCAGCGGCGGTGGTGCCAGCAGCGGCTATTGAATGTGTCGCGAGTGTTGTTCGCTGTGCTTGTGCAGCAGCGTCACCACGCTCACCCATTGTGAAAGTTCGTGACTGGGGTACAGCCGTCACGCAAGTGGCTGGCGCACGACAAGTCAATGAAGCCGACAACAATCTGAGTTGAATTCCCGGCCACGGCTTCTTGCCATCCTTGCCGAGTGATGTCCGGACTGGTGCACACCCCCTTCAACTCGGCACCAGCGTGGTGAAGGATGGCCAAACAACCCCCTAAACAGGGAGGCCATCATCATCCAGCAGTGGACTTACGAGGAAACGCAATTAAACTACATCGCACAGTGTTAGGAAACATGACGAGTGAGTGTGATGCTAGCGAGATCGACGTCGTATCAAGTATTCCGATCCGCCTAATTGACTTTAAGACTTTGCCCCACTCGCCCACCATTCTAGAAGCTCAGCGCGCCCAGTTGTAGGCGCGCGTAAGAGAAATGAGAAGTGGAGCTTCCTTGCTATGCGCACGCACCAAGGGTACAACTCCCGACTCACAGCCACGGCTACCGTCAGTGGCGAGTGATGGGGGAACCCGGTCATGCCCACACCCGCCAACTCCTTTTTAAATCCTTTATATTAAGTTCACTTGCTTGCTTGCTTGCGCGCTTACGACCGTGCAAATCTTTCGGTCGTTTTTTAACCCACTTCCCGTGATCCAATCGAGCTGACATTTTGCACACAGACTCGTTGTGTGTGACAATTTATTTTCGTGAAATTTTTTTTCCAAAATGTTCAACATTTTAGGATTTTTTTTTTTATATTTAATTACCAATTGCTGAATGGTGGCAGGCAATCATCTGACCCATAGGTGGCAGCCATCTCAAGCCAGAGGACGAGAGGACTCTAGCCGCCCGTTTCAAAGACCAATGTGATAAAAATGAAACGCTTACTCAAGAAAAACAGAAATGAATAATAAAATAAAACCGATGCCACGCATATAAAGGATTTATAGTGAAAAACTTTGTTTTTACGGGTTAATGTTTTACCAACCCGCAATAGGCGAACGCGAAGTATGGTCAAATCAATGTACCTACGTATGTTGAACTTTTTTCGCACCGTACGTAGCCAGCCGTGCTAATCGGGCGGTGCTGGGGAAGGACAACAAACTAAACACAAGAAGCTAATTAACAACGCCCACGTTAGAAGTCACACAAGTGCGATTGTGTTGCCATGCAACCCAAGCCATGCGCCGTCTACTGAACCGTGTGGTCTGCTGCGCTTTTACAACAGAGACGAAACAGCAAAACGACAGAAACTCTCTCCTGACATTCACAGCTCCTGCTGAACGTGGCCACAATCTCACTACTGCGGCTTGTCTTAAAGTGTTTTAGTTGTTAAAGAGGTGTACGCCGAGCGGCCTGTTCGTGCTCTTGATGCTGTCAGTGGCTCCCCCAGCTGCGTCTTCGAGGAGGTGGAATGTCAAAGGGGCCGTCCATAAATGACGCCACGCGATTTTGGACGATTTTTGACCCCCCCCCCATCGTCACACGGCGTCACAAAAAGTCAGACCCCCCCTCAAAGATGACGTCACAAGGCTCTGCCCCCCCCCAAAAAACATGCTTCAAATCGCTTTAAGCTATTGTCATTGTAGTGAGTATTTAATGTGCCGCTGCACTCTGATGTTTTAGGAGAAAACATGTATTAGAAAGTCTATTTAATTAAATAGAACGTGTTGTCTATATTTATTTAAAGTTGCGCATTTTGATGTGACGTCACATTTCTCACCCCCCCCCCCTCGTCACACATCGTCACAAATGTCTGACCCCCTCCTAGGTGCGTGACGTCATTTATGGACGGCCCCAAAGGCAGGAGGAGGTATGCCATGATGTTTTGGGTCTCGAATGAGAGGCGCCTATTCTGGACGTCCGCGTTGTTCCACTCTGTTGGCGCAGCAGCAGCAACAGCAGCGTCCTCGATCTGGGCGGTGAGATTCTAGGATGGTGACAGCATCAGCAGCAGCAGCGTCCTTCTCGATCTGAGTGGTGAGATTCTAGGATGGTGACAGCAGCAGCAGCGTTCTTCTCGATCTGGGTGGTGAGATTCTAGGATGGTGACAGCAGCAGCAGCGTCCTTCTCGATCTGGGTGGTGAGATTCTAGGATGGTGACAGCAGCAGCAGCGTTCTTCTCGATCTGGGTGGTGAGATTCTAGGATGGTGACAGCAGCAGCAGCGTCCTTCTCGATCTGAGTGGTGAGATTCTAGGATGGTGACAGCAGCAGCAGCGTTCTTCTCGATCTGGGTGGTGAGATTCTAGGATGGTGACAGCAGCAGCAGCGTTCTTCTCGATCTGAGTGGTGAGATTCTAGGATGGTGACAGCAGCATCAGCGGGATCAGTGCGAGCTGCCCAATTCCCACCGCGGACCGCGGCGCCGCGCGATCGCCACTCCGATTCAGCAACCAGTTGCAGAGCAGACGGGCGGGGCCACGGCGGACGCAACCAACTCGCATCGTCAGTCGTGGCCGCAACAAACCCGTGAAGCCAAGCCCCGCAAACTCACCAGCAAGCGGGGATGGGGTTCAGTTTCAGTTTCACTTAATAGGTACTAGCTTTACACCACGCCCGTCCGCTTTTGTCTCCCCAGTGGTGATGTTCACACACCACACCAGTTACTCGTTTGAAGCTGAGTCGACCTAGAGGAGGCCCAGGACCGGTTCAAATAATCGTCACCCGTGGTGGCCGTGAGCGGGAATCGAACTCGGGTCGCCGGGTTCGTAGCGCAGCGCGCTAATCACTACACTACCGCTCCTCCCCCCACACACACAGGATAAAGACAAAGATCCCCCGTGTAGCCTCGTGTGCCGTGCCGGCCTTCATAGGTGCTCGCTAACTGCACTTGCCCCCTACAGTCTCACAGGCTACACAGGGGATCTTTGTCTTTATCCTGTGTGTGGGGGGGGGATTTGCGCGCTTCGCTACAAACCCGGCGACCCGAGTTCGATTCCTGCTCACGGCCACCACGGGTGACGATTATTTGAACCGGTCCTGGACCTCCCCTAGGTCGACTCAGCCTCAAACGAGTAAGTGGCGTGGTGTGTCAACATCGCCACTGGGGAGACAAAGGCGGACGGGCGTGGTGAATCCAAGTCCCGGGCGAAGCCGGGTAGTACAAAGCGAGTACAATAAACGTTTAGTTGCAGACATCCACACGAGGTTGTCGGAACCCCCCTCCATGTCCGGCGCCAATGGTCGCGTCCCGTCCAGAACCTTCTGTCCCCGCCCACGGCCGCGCGCGCCCATAAAGAGCGCGGGGGGGGCAGAGAGGCCACGCGAGACGTGAGCCCGGTGGGTGGAGGTTGTGAGCCGCTTGAAGAGCCGTGAGCCTAGTGGGTGGAGGCCGTGAGTCGTGAGCCGCTTGTTGTGGAGTCGTGTTCTTGGTGGGTCTCGCTGTGAGCCACTTGTTGTGGAGCCGTGCGCCCGGTGGGTGGAGGTTGTGGTGAGCCGCTTGTGCCCTGAAGTCAGTCGGTGGCTCGCGGCAGAGGGAGCCGCTGCCGTGTGTGGAGGCAGTACCACCAGAGTTGGTTGATTCGGACTCCGCTGTCCAGCTCGTCCGCGCCACTGCGAACAAGAAGTTGTTAAGAACTCCCAACCTGTAACTCGCACGCTGCGCAGGTGAGCACTCTACCCCTCCTCGCCCGGGGGTGACTCAACCCCGGGGGTTATCAACTACGGGGTGACTCAACCACGGGGGTGATCAACCCCGGGGGTGACTCAACCACGGGGGTGATCAACCCCGGGGGTGACTCAACCCCGGGGGTGACTCAACCACGGGGGTGATCAACTACGGGGTGACTCAACCACGGGGGTGACGAGCTGGGGAGTGAGGGGGATGACTAACCAGTCAAGCGCGGGGTAGCGGCGTGGTAAATCGATCGGGCTGTGTCCGCCAGGCTGTGTTGATAGGTGAGCGGGTTGAACCTGGCTTTCCACGAAGGGTCAATTGGTTCAGCGCGACAATAAACCGGTTTATTGTTTCCCTCCGTGCGCGTCGCTTGGTGGTGCTGGGGGTGGTCGCCACCTCGAGCCGAGCCCCGTTTCTGATGCTGGACTTGAGGCGACTGCGATCAACGCCTCGGAATTGTCGCTCGCCTTCCTTGCAAGCTAAGATCTTCTAAAGCCGCGACCTGGCCACAAATGATTGACACAACACAGTGAAAATTCACAGCAGCCAAATGCTGAACACGCTTGAGCCGTTGTGTGCAAGCGACCAATGAATGTAGCTTTGACCTTTACACCTGGACAATGACCTTAGCCTGATGTGACCCCGTCAGCTTTAACAGTAACACACCTGACCACGAACCTCCGATTAGGACGGTTCGCTACGTACGGTGCGAAAGAACTTGACAACATCCAGCCGCCAATGGCAATATGTAAACACCGCGTGTAACGCTCGAACCTGAAACCATTGACTCGTGTGTACATGCCTCGTGTGTACATTGACTCGTGTGTACATGCCTCGTGTGAACATTGAACGTTGACTCGGTGTAACGCGCGGCCAACGTTTAAGCGGTGTTTGCACCTCTACCTCTCGTGACCCGTGTGGAAAGTTCACGCGGCTACGGGAACTTTCTAGAATTGGCTGTCCAGGAACTTGGCGGAGGAGGCCGCCACCGAGTCGCCTGTAGCGTCACCTGCTGGCCCCTGGTGGACCGTGACTTGTCGCATCATAAACCCTTGCAAAAAATTTACATTTTTTTTTATCTCAGGTAAGGCCCAATTGAGCTTATATAGTTTTTTTTTTATCAGAAGCGACCTGGCCACAAATGATAGCTCTACTAAGTCGCTCGTCGCGTGGACATTTGTAGCGGTCAAATTCTCTGGACGCGTGTTCATTCTAAACGCGGAGGGAAACATCGGATGGACTCGGGAGAAATATCCATGCGACCATGGGGAGAGCACTGACGCGCACACCGCTCCCAAATATGTAGGCATCGGGGCCGGGATCGAGCTCGCAACCTGTAAATCAGGCGAGGTAGGTAATAATCTCGGCACTGTGGCAAGATTGCCCCAGCCACGTGTGACCCCCCCCCCCCCCCCCATTAATATTTGTTCAGAACAACCGAGTCTCGTGTGGCTCGGGCATGTGTAATGTCTCTGTAGAGGCGAGCCTCGGTGTGATGGTTCCTTGGGGACCAGGGCACCGCAATGAACCGAAAATAGCAATAAAGCGAGTGACATGCTTTTTTTTCACTTGCGAATGCATCTAAAAGGCTTAAAACGTGTTTAAACTACACTATATTCAAAGCGCAATGCAACTACAGTATGCCTAAATAAACGATGTACGTAACTAAATAGAAAAGTTTAAATTACACCGACTGATTCACAAAGTTCACATGTAAGAAGCGGGAGTTACACGTAAGCCAATCAGATTGTAAATTATGTACTTACGTAATTACTCATCGAATCTTATTCTCTTGCTAAGTTGATCATTTTGAGATCCGACATTTATCTTGAGATCCGACATTAAAAAAGTGCAATTATAGCGAAGTGTAATAGAACGAAGTGCAATAATAAAGCGAGGCACACCAGGACATTCCTGAGCCCGTGTTGGTGAGAATCGCTGGAAAGCTGATGGGGCTGTGTTGGTAGAATTGTTCCCTTGCATGCAAATGGCCATTGAGTACATTTCAGAAACGTGGCTGCTTTTGAGGACTTGTAGTTGACAGGAGTTGAGCAGAAGACTGTTGGCACGTGTTTTGGTGGATTGTTTGAGAGTCGTTTTGTGGCGGTTCATTAAGAAAAGCTGGATGCTCGGAGCCGGGAGTCGAGAGGCTTTCTGGAAGATTCCGAGCAGATCGGCGGCACAGGGCACAGCAGAAGAACCTTCCAGTGGCTGTTTTAAAAATAGTTATGAAGACAAAAAGGGCTTTCGAAATAAAAAGGATACATTCATATTTTAACAATCAATCATTTTGTTACAGTTAAACTACATCATGGGACCTCCCTTGCCAGTATCAAAATATAAGAATAGGTTTTACCTATTCCTGTTTTATTGCCAGGAAGGGTAAAACCAAGTCTCATACTATTAAACTATTCAAACATTATATACACGCTGCCTTAGGATCACCTGGCTGCGGCGATAACTCAAAACGTGCATCGCCGGTACTTTAAAAAATATAAATAATCGTGTTTTCTTCTTCACAGTTCCAAGATCCCTTAGCCACGATGGTGAAAGAGACGAAGTACTACGACACCCTGGGCGTGAAGCCCTCCACCTCCACCGAGGAGCTCAAAAAGGCCTACCGCAAGCTCGCCCTCAAGTATCACCCGGACAAGAATCCCAACGAAGGCGAGAAGGTGAAGAGGTTGCGCTTGTGCCGCGTGCCCCCCCCCCCGCCACGCTGCTGGTGCTGCAATCATCTGTGCTCATGCTCCGCTTGTAGTTGGCGGTGTGTGCTCGCGTGTGTATGGGAAATTGGAGGGAGTCGCCCTCCAGCAACAACGGAGGGCAGAGGAGCGACGCTCACAACAATGAGCGGAGCGCCGGGCGGCTAAAATGCAGCAAGTTGGCACAGTAGGGGGTACGGCTGATGCATCTACAAGTCATCTCAGTTGGCAAGCCGATGGCACCTGAGTCTGTCCCGAGACCTGTCAGCGAGCCTTCAACACTTCACGTGGCCTCAAAGTGCACCTAGCCTAGCACATGCCAGGTGCGCTGTGGTGACGTCATCGTCACTTAGTGGCGAATGGCGGGTATTGGTATTGGTGCCACCAGGGGGTGTATGTGCGTGGGAGCGGTAGTGTCGCGATTGGCATGCTGCGTTACGAACCCGGCGACCCGAGTTTGATTCCCGCTCACGGCCAACACCAGTGATGATTAACTGAACCAGTCGTGGGCCTCCCCTTGGTCGCCTCAGACTCAAATTAGTACCTGGTGTGGGGTGTTAACATCATCACTGGGGAGACAAAGGCGGCCGGGAGTGATGTTGGCCACCCAACCCTCGTGTGTTGTGCCGGCCTTCATAGGTGCTCGCTGACAACACTTACCCAACAATCTGTTAAGACTATATGTTTGAGTTGTACGCCTTCTGGTGTCATCTGGCCCTACACCAATGGGGACTAGGCTCTAAAGAAAGCCGTCTCGGGTGTGGGCCAATCAACTTCAAGGACAGTGCATATTATCATCCTTATCAGAGTTGCTTCTTTTTGTTTGCTTTTTTTGACTACTTGTGTTGTGGTCATTGCAAACATGATGCCTTGAATAAAGGTGTCAGTTTTGTACCAGTTAAAAGGGTAAAAACCTACTATCATATTTTGCCACTGGTAAAAGAGATCTCATAGTGTAAATGCTTACCCCGAGCTCTCAATACTCTGATATTGCACTGTGTTTGAGTTGTACGCCTTCTGGTGTCATCTGGCCCTACACCAATGGGGACTAGGCTCTAAAGAAAGCCGTCTCGGGTGTGGGCCAATCAACTTCAAGGACAGTGCATATTATCATCCTTATCAGAGTTGCTTCTTTTTGTTTGCTTTTTTTGACTACTTGTGTTGTGGTCATTGCAAACATGATGCCTTGAATAAAGGTGTCAGTTTTGTACCAGTTAAAAGGGTAAAAACCTACTATAATACTATTATACGGGGGATCTTTATCTTTTTTTTGCATTTTCGGGGAGTGGTGGCGCAATGGTTAGCGCACTGCGCTATGGACTCAAACACCCGACTTTGATTCCCGCTCACGATCAATACAGTGGTGAATATTTGAACCGTTCTTGGGCCTCCCCTAGGTCGACTCGAACTCAAATGAGTGTAAACATCGCCACTAGGGAGACAAAGGCTGGTTCTGGCAACACCACCCAGCCCTCGTGCGCCGTACCGGCCTTCATCGGTGCTCACTAGCAGCATTTGTCCCAACGGTCTGTTGAAGGCTAGAGGGTGGATCGTTCACTAAACATGACCACAGACGCAGTGTACAGACGTTGCGCTCCGTGCGAGGGGTGTTGACGATGGCGGCGCGTTGCAGGCCCTCTCTGCTCGTTGCTGTGTTCCAGAACGTTCCACGTGTCACCCGGACCCTGGGCTGTGTCTCGGGGCCCTGCATTAGCCAATATGCAGGGCTCACTGTGTGTGGTGTCCTTGCTGACAGCATTGGTTTCCTGGCAACTGGAGTATTTTTTTTTGCTACATCCTTTGCAACAAGGTGCATTTTCATGTTGCGCCTGGTTTTATTGAAAAATTGTGTAAAATGTGCAAAGTCAGATATTTGACTGTGTAATCTGATTTTCGATTCACGGAGGTGCCGCTGATTTTTGTGACAAGCATTTACAAAGTTCGATTTGTTGTCTGTTTTTTTAATACAATAATTAATAAAAACCTATTCAATTAAGTCGTACTAAATAACAAATTTATTTAAAAATAAAATTCTCACCCCCTGCATTGCAGTTTGTGCTCTGTAGCAGGCTCCTACTGCAATATAATTAAAATGTTGCTCGCTCATTGAGGGTAACATGTTACGATCTACGCAGCAATGGATTCCTGGGCTCAGTCACCACCATCTGAATGGAGGAAGGGATTAAAATGCCCTTCATTCCTGAGGTGGATACATCTTAGAAATCAAATGTGAGGTACACCTTTTGAAGTCCTTAATTGTGCTTTAAGTGCCGGCTGAACGGCATCGGTTGCAATATGAGACGGCCTCCTGTCCTATTTCTGGTCTCGTCCCCGCCGCCAGAAATCAACACAAGGCCGCGCGCAGACACGGCACTGCTGGGGCTGTGGTCCCCGCCGGTGAAGTGACGAGCCGATGGTTTGGACATGCCTGCCTGGCGAGCTGACCACTATGTAGGCCGTCGCAAACCAGTGCCATTAGCGTAACCAACCGCGTATCCAAAATTCTCGCGACAAAAGACGGGCGGGGGTGAATCGGTGGTCGTTGACGCGTCCGCCCCGCCGTGCGTGTGTGCGCACACGCGTGTGCTTCGTGCAGTTCAAGCAAATCTCCCAGGCGTACGAGGTGCTGTCGGACCCCAAGAAGAGGGAGCTGTACGACCAGGGCGGCGAGCAGGCCATCAAGGAGGGCGGCATGAGCGGCGGCAGCGGCTTCAGCTCCCCCACGGACATCTTCGATATGTTCTTTGGCGGGGGAGGCCGCGCGCAGCGTGAGCGCAAAGGTAACGAAGCGAGGATGGCACGCGCCTACCCACCACCCCCCCCCCCCTACTCGGCCGCTCGGAGATGGCTCGCGGTGCCGAGAGATATTGGAACATCTGTGAACAAGAGCTTTGTAGTGCATCGAATTCCTCCAGGGTAAATAAGTGTCCTGATTGTGAGATATTGAGTGCGAGTCGAGGTACAGCTGGGTGTCGTGGCCTGTCGGTGGCAGAGCGAGCGGCTCACAATGAGAAGGTTGCCAGTTCACATCCTGGCTGGCTGGTTGATGTAGCCTGTTGCTCGGTGGTGGGGGGCTCGGGTCAATAACATGAGCACCACTTTGTGCGGAAGTCCACAGTGGTTGTCAGTGGGAGAGATTTTCCCCCCACCATAGGAATGTGGAATTTCCACCGCTATCACCTCGATGCTCATTTGAGCAAGAAATGACTTTGACTTTAAGCGAGCTATTGATCTTTACCCAGTCATCAATGGTTGCAAAGAAGAAGCCACAATTATTGCTTTTGACGTGCTCTTCATACGACACTTTGCCGGCTGTCAGGATTACAACATTCCCGTTTGTCATGTGACCGACATCTCTAGATGGTGATGTAAAAGGGTGTGCTCCCAGTGTGGATGGATAGAGAGGCCTAATTAAGTAATGCAATCATCATTATTCGGTGTGTGTGCCCTGCAGGGAAGAACGTGGTGCATCAGCTCACCGTCTCGCTGGAGGAAATGTACAACGGCGCCACGAGGAAGCTGGCGCTACAGAAGAATGTTGTCTGCAACAAATGTGACGGTGAGCACGGGGCAGTGGTGGTGGTGGTGCCCAGATCTCTCGCTGTTGTTTATCCTCTTCTCCCGGGCCCCCGTGTCCACGCCGCTACGTCGGTCCGTTGTTGAGCCAGCGAGGTGTGGGAGTGCGCTCGGCTCCGTGTTACGTTGCCCTCATTTGCAACGCAGAAAACTCCACACGTTCATCAATAACAACGTGCGTGGGGCCTCTAAACTAAAATATCTATGTAGGTGATGATTTTGGCAGTGCTTTCCGTACAGTGTCTTTTGAGATTATTTTACAGTATAAAACTAAACAATTTTTATTTTACCAGGGAAGGCATAGCTCTTTTTCAGAAGCAAACTGGCCACAAATTATATATCAACGAAGTAGCTTATCACGCGGAAACTTACAGCAGCCAAATACTCTAAACGCATGTTTATAAATGTGGAGGGAAAAACCGGAGGACCCGGGGAAAAATCAACGCAACCACGGGGAGAACATGCAAACTCCAAATATACAGGTGTCGGTCGGGATTGAACCCACGGACTTCCTGCATACCAAGCGAGGTGGTTAAAGTCTCAAACAAGAACCATTCAAATGAATGTCCAGAAGCCAAGGGTGGAGGTGGCCCATGAATGAATCCTGACCATTCACGAGATGATGAGGCATATGGTTGCCTGACTGGTCCAACATTTTTTGGCTGGGTAGCTGCCTGTAACCTGCTGTGTTCCTCCTACACCAGCTGATGTTTACCGGCTACACGCAAAGCACAGAGCCTGTGCATAGTTCACAGGTGATGGGTTTGATTCCTGGCAGAATTGTTCGGATTTTTTCGTTTCGCACACAAAATCGCCACTTAAAAGGCAGTTGCCGAAACATCCCAACGCAGCGCCCTCTTGAAAGCGATTAAAGAGCCAGTGAGGCTTTCTGTAGATGAAATACGTGAAGACGCGATCGTTGTCACGCACAACGCTGGGAGGAGACCACGTTGTGATCCGGTAACAACACCGAAAGCGAGCAAATTCGCGGCGACAAATTACGAATAAGCGGCTCGTGCAGATGCCGGCACGCGGGGGCCTGCATTGTGCCCCACAAAGCAGCCGTGGTGGTGATGATGGTCAGGAGTTGCCCCGCTACGGCGAGCCGCGTGGTGCTGACGTCCCCCCGCGGCGTGCGTTTATTGTCACCATGCTCAGGCCGCGGCGGCAAGGAAGGCGCGGTGAAGCCGTGCGGCGTGTGCCGCGGCACGGGCATGCAGGTGCGCATCCAGCAGCTGGGGCCCGGCATGGTGCAGCAGATCCAGTCGGTGTGCCACGAGTGCCAGGGCAGTGGCGAGCAGATCGACCCCCGCGACCGCTGCAGGCAGTGCCAGGGCCGCAAGGTGGTGCGCGAGAAGAAGATCCTGGAGGTGCACATCGACAAGGGTGAGTGGCCAGGACTTGGCGGTCTCGCGCCCGAACCTGGGAGTAGTTTTGATGGGGTGCTCGCACACCGGAGTGGTGCGGTGAAAAGTTTGGTGATTGCACTGGCAGTGGGCCACATCGGCGCAAGTTAGTAAAAGATCAGTTTAACACGTAAGCTTTTGCGACCAATTTCATCCATAATATAGGTTTTTTGGGTTAGATCGCGCAAATATAAATGTGTCGTTAAACCCGCCACCACCCGACACAGCCAATTAGTAAGGTGTGTCACGTAAACAGAACATGCCATTTCGTTACTAGCTTCATTAGGCAACAGCCAGATGTGGTTGTTGCCTGATGTAAATGTTGTGGCTTTGCTGTACTAGTAACGAATTTGCATGTTCCGTTTACGTGACAAACCTTACTAATTGGCTGTGTCAGGTGGTGGCGGGTTTAACGCCGCATTTATATTTACACGATCCAACCCAAAAAACCTCTATTATGTTTGTAAAATATGTTTAGGGGGCACTGTGAGCAGTGTCTTTAGATAGGTCGTGGAAGATGACGTCACCTTTGAGGTCCCGAGAGGGCCTTAACGACTGATTTGTGTAGTCACAAAACGAGTATTTCCAGAGTGAAGTGAAACAGCAAATGCAATCGGATTTTTACGCAATCATTGGTGACTGCGGGTCGTAAATTAAGAGTTGCTATTCTGTCGCCGGCGTAGGCATGAAGGACGGACAGAAGATCCAGTTCGGCGGCGAGGGTGACCAGGAGCCTGGGCTGGAGCCCGGGGACGTCATCACCGTGCTTGAGCAGAAGGAGCACCCTGTGTTCCACCGGTGAGTCGGGTGTCCTGCACGGCGTGGAACCCACGTGGGGGGCTCGTGCGTGTAGGGGGCACGCGCTCGGTGGGGGCACGTGCACGTGGGGGCACGCGCTCACGCCGCGAGTTACCTTGTCAGCAGCCACTTGGCCACGGTCCGCGTTCCCACAGTTGCCACCCTCCATTCAAAGCGAGCCTGAGCAGCGCTATGCGTTGTTGGTGACCTCCTTGGGTTTTTTCGCGCCAATGTCTATTGGCTGCATTGTGCAGTGCTTTGTTGAAAATGTTATTGGTCTTGTAGGTTCAGCGACCCAGGTCACTCTAGTTTGAGACTCTTTTGTCTCCCGAGTTCTCCCCTCATTAAACAAAATAAACTCGAACCTTGAATCGTCGTGTAAATTGGATTTTGAAGAGTTCTGGTTTATGAACAGGAGTGCAATGATGCTACGATTAAATGATTATTATTAAGTCCGTGCCATGTGAATCGAATTTGTGTTTACGTGAAAAGCCGGAGGACCCCGATCGTCGCTCGAAAAGTAATTCGTGAAGAAAATGGCGACTATCCGTGACAGCAAGTCGGCGGTGTGGGAGTTAATCATTAGACCCAGAGTTAAAATTCAGAGGTAGCTTCAGCTGTCGCCCCCTCCCCACGCGCTGCAGCTCGGCCGCTTGGTTGGCCCCTTTAGGTGTTTGCGGTTTTGCACTCCACGCATAATGATGCATGCCTGCAATGCAGTGCCTTGGATGCGAGGGTTGGTGGTTCGCATAGATTTGGGAAACTCAGAAACTTCCCAGGATGGGAGGTGGCCAGGAGGTGACAGGAGAGCAAAGCGTGTTTGTAAATCTCAAAAATATATTTTTTAGTTTTCCAGGTAAGGCCACACTGTAGCTCCTTCAGAAGCGACCTGGCCACAAATGATAGCTCATCAAAGTGGCTTATCACGTGGAAATGTATAGCAGCCAAATACTCTGAACACATGTTGATTTCTAACTATGGAGGGAAAAACCGGAGGACCTGGAGAAAAATGCATGCGACCATGGGGAGACAGAGAGAGAGAGACAAACCCCAAATATACAGCTGGTGTCATGGTCTGGATCGAACCCACGAACCCTTTCTCCCCTCGTGTGTGGGTTGTCTCTGGATACTCTGGTTTTCTTCCCCCACTTTAAAGCACTCCTTCCATCATACAGAATTTTACCCATCATTCCCAATGTAGGACCCTCTTTGAGATAATTTTGAGACTGATGATCTGGACAGATGAATGACCCTTTGCATGTGTTCGCCAGGCAAGGGCAGGATCTCATCAGGGAGATGGAAATCGAGCTGGTGGAGGCACTGTGCGGCTTCCAGAGACTGATCTCGACGCTGGACGACCGGGTCATCGTCATCACATCCCACCCCGGTGCGCACACAGTGCCCAGAGCCAAACATTTCCCAGCTGTTTGCTAACAGAGAAAGAGACTGTACTTGGTAGAGTGGAGGATAACCTGGAAGTGATGCTGCAAGTCCCTCGTGCAACACCGTTCACGGGTCTTTTATTTCACAACCACTAGATTGTCTAAACCTCTGCAGATGTACGTGGCTCCAGAAAAACACCTGCATTCAAAAATTCCTGAAATTAAAACGGCCTAAAATCGAATCATCCGATTGTAACCCTTTTGTGCACGTTCAGAAAAAACCCTTCACAAATGGGACTCGAGCAATTTAAAGTACAACGTGCAGTTTTTTTCCCCCGCATGGTTTGTCACCAGACAAACGATCAACATTCCAGAGCTGAGTTTAAATCTCCAATATCGGCTCACGGTTTGATCCCAGTGTCCACATTCTGATCACCTCGTCCTGTCTCTTGGTGGGTTTTTTCTCTTTAATAGCATCGTCGTTGTAACACGCAGTCTTCTTTCGTATGGATTAATAACAGCAGATTAAAGATGTAATTTTAGATGTTATCCACTCAATTGTTTGTTCAGCAGCAGAGTGGATCTCGTCCATACCTCCTTTCAAGGAGTGAAGACAACAGCAGCAGTGGCGGACTGTTTACGACGCGGGTTGATGGTTTGGGATTTGTGGCCGCACACTCGCAGGCCGCCGAATCTTTGATGCGCCATTTTGTGCGTCAGGTGGCCGCATCGACCGTGTCCAGTCCCGATTCAATTGATGGTTGACGTGACACGCGGTGATATCCCTGTGCAGGTGAAGTCATAAAACACGGAGAGGTGAAGTGCATCTTGAACGAGGGCATGCCTATCTTCCGCAACCCATTCGAGAAGGGCCGTCTGATCATCCAGTTCAAAGTAAGTTGCGTAACCCCCAACCGATGCTTTGACATCAACACATGAGATCGCAGTCAAAAGCGTTAATGTCAACCTCGTCCGAGGTTTTATGTCCAGTTTTTTCACCACTTGTATCTCGGTGAAAAGCAAAGCATGCTAAATTCTGAAAAATGCAAGCTTGCTTAATTCACATTTGAGGCCTGGTGGATTCAAACCCAGGGTCACAGTTGTGTATTGTTGAAGTGATTGGGCACAGGCAAAGCAAGAGCCCCCTAAACACTCAGCCGACTGACATTGGCCAGGTCTTACCTTAAGTAATAAGAACATAAGAGATCAGACGAACCTAATCACACATGGTGCCACCAAGTGATCTCTTGAGGTCAAATCGCAAGAGGAAATTTTAAAATCAACTATGCTTGATTTGACTGGTCAATCCAGCGATACACATTGGAGATCTTTTTCCAGCATTGCCTTGATTTTGAACCGTTGGGTTTTCTTTGTGCGACGAGCACGTTGTTAGAGTTTGTAAAAATGGCGAAAACCCCGCTCAGCGCAAGTAAGGGTCACGAGTGGCCCCGCGCAAGCCTCTCAACATCGGCACAGCGGGCGGTGGCAGCGGCCATTCCGCTCCCTCGTGCGTCGTCACGACACTTTGTAGTTGAGGGGGCTCAGTGGGGGGCGGCCATCTCCGCTTTGTCACCAGGTCGCATTCCCCCCGTCGGGCTTCCTGCCCATCCACGGCCTGGCCCAGCTGGAGGCGCTGCTGCCTCCGCGGCAGGAGGCGCTCATCACGGACGACATGGAGGAGGCGATGCTCGTTGACATCGATCCCGTGTCCGAGGAGCGGCGCTACAAGAACGAGGCCTACCAGGAGGAGGAGGACGGCCATGGCCCGCGGCGCTCGGGCGTGCAGTGCCAGTCCTCGTAGTGGCAGCACCGCCGCGGCCATCGCAGCGCCGCAGCCACCGCAGCACTAACGTGGCCCCACCGCAGCCCCACCGCAGCCCCAACGCAGCACTTCCGTGGCCGAGGATCAGGGGCCGTGCGATTTGGCGACCAAAGGGAGATTTTTACGAGGCACATTTACCGAGGCACCCCTCTCTCACTTCTGCAAGTTTTATTTCCTACTTATCACCCTTAACAAACATTTACATATATTTAAGAATGCACAATTGAAAAACTATATAACGAATATACAATGCCGAATATAAAATTAAAATAACATGTTAAAAAATTAACATGAATGGTTCTCGAACTGTCGGGGCTGCCAGTCCAATATCGAACCAGGCTATTTAAAACACCGGTGGTGGGATGGAAATCACGGTGACTTCATCGTTGGGTGGTGAATAATCCAGCATCTCGTCAGCACTGGCACGTTTTCCCATGCATCCCTTGGCTCGATCTGTGAAGCCGACTGCATTTGTGCAGAGAGGTGATTTGTTTATTGCTTTGTGCACAATCAGAATTGGTTTCGTGCTAAACCTGTTCAGGGAACTCGCAGTTTCCTTGATGCTGCATGCACTCAACTGATTAGTGCTCAGCCATTGGACGAGGGCCAGTGGACCATCTTACCGTGATTGGCCCGGGGGGGGGGGCAACCGGGGGAACACAATTGCAAAATATAAAAAAAGTTAAAAAAAATTGGCAGCATCAACAGTGAAGCCTCACTTAATGGACTTGATTTGAAAGCTTGTTTCTCTTGGTGTCCCTGTAAAAGTAAAAAGCGTGTATTTACCAGGTGTCACGGATGTGTACAGTTGGTTTTCATGTTTCTTGGTGTTCAATCCCATGTATGACGTGTATTCTTTTACAAGTAGTAACATTTTACATTGAAAATAGCATTGTATATTTTGTTTTCATTTCAAACCTAACGGGCTATACAGGAAGGAAACACTTTGTGGGACGTTGAAAAAGTAGGTTTGTGTTATTTATATCTTAAAAACTACTCGTTAGGGTGAATGGGTTATTGTCTGTTAAATTTACTACTTTATGGGAAAAGGTTGAAGCTGGACCCACTTTGTGATAATAAATTCACCATTGTGTGCCGCGTCGATGCCTTGTTGCGAAATTACCACGTGGGTTCACCACCCCGTCACGCGGTACACTGATGTTACACGACACTGTGATGTCACCTTGACAGGACTTGACGTCACAGAGCAACAGTGACATGCAAACAACGGAATGTCCACAGCGTAAAAGCGGCTCTCCATTTGACCCAATGACTGAAACTAGACTGACTTAAGCGATCACATGCTGCATCCCCTCCATGGTTTGTGATGGTACTGCCCCAGTCGTCTCCTGGCTGGCATTGGTATCAAGTCTAACCAACTTGGCAAAATCAGGATATCACATTTTCTGGTTTAACCTCTGCAATGTGATTTATTCTGCCTCTATCCACATTGCTTTTACATGTTTGTGTTGCCAGGTGCTGCAAGGGTTACATGATGTCTTACAACCCCTCTCTCAAACTGCTCGCTATCGGGGGCACTTCCCAACACTTCCAGTACTGTGTGCCTCTGTCACAGCAGCCGAAGCTTCCCAATTCTGCACTGGTTCCACTTTTTCAGAATCGTCTTGTTGCCCTTAACATTTTCAATATTATCGCCATCGTCATCATATCCATGTTCTATCCACTGCTGGTTGAAGACCCCACCTCTGCCCATGGTCCATTAATCAGCCTGTTGACCTTTTGGACTTCCAGACTTGGGTCAACCGGCAGCATTTGTTTGGGCCAAACATCCCGGCTTTTGAAAAATGTTCTGCAAGTTTACTCAACTGGGGTCACAGCGGAAACGGTAACATCGCCCCCCTATCGTGACAACTTAGCAGGGCCCTCCTGAAAGCGACTACCCTACTGGGACTGCATCTGCCCTGGGTAAACGTGGGGAATAGTGCAACTCAAATCGCTTCATGGCCTTGCCCCACCGTGCCTCGCTTCCCTAGACTCCTTTTGTCCCCTACCTCCTGCTCTCAACCTCTCCTGCTATTCATAACCATTCCCTCCCCTCTCCTTGTGCACAATCATTGTTTCCTTGCACGGGAACTAACTTATTCACATTAAGCACAGCCCCACCCCTAGGCACCCATCGTAATTCCCAGTACCCACTAAACCGACCCATACCCCCCTTCCCTAGTCACCACATCACTTTTAGCTGCCCTCATTGTACCACTGGTAACCCTTGTAAAGCGCTTAGGATTAAAGCGCTTTATAATTATAAGATAAAAGATTTCTGACTTACATGGTGTTTTTGTGGATGTTGGTGTATTGTGTTTGCAAGAGCAGTAGCATTCTCTTTGGTATTTTCGGTAAAGTCACGTAGGTAAAAAATAAATTAAATCACGACGTTTCGGGCACAACACAAGCGTCCTTCAGGTGGGGACAATGTAGCGAAAGCACAACCGCTTAAGTGTGTCTAAGAGATGGCTGTGACGGGGAATTATATAGTCGCGGGGGATGGAGGGGAGGGGCCATGGTGAGTGTGTGGGCAGGCTGTGGACTGGGAGGCAACGTGCAGCACGGGGCGCTGGGAGGCAACGCATGGAGTTCAAACTGAAGCTTTGTGATGCAGGGGGCGGAAGTAGATAACAGAGCTAAGATTAAGCAGCCTTTTGTTTTGCTGCCGGGGGGGTAAATTAGAAATGCGCAAGCTAAAAAACAACGCGTGGTAATGGTGATGGTAGTGTGTGAAGCTGGGGGTAACAGACTGGGAATATGGATCTGATTATGAAAATAAATCTAAACTGTCTGTCTAGCAGTAAACTGCACGGCAGCTAAAGTTTAACTTGGTTAACTACATTCTTCCAATGATTGCTCAATTTGAATCCATCTCGGTTGAAGTAATGTCTGTTCGTATATCTGGAAAATTAGAAAGGCGCAAGCTAAACTTGCACGCTCGAAATAGCGTGTGGCAATGGTGATGGTCGTGTGTGAAGCTGGGAGTAGAAGACTGGGAATATGGATATGAAAATAAATATAAACTGGCTGTCTAGCAGTATCCAGGAGGCTTGCAGAGTACCTTGGTATCGGAGAACACAATGTCATGAGAACCAGCAGTATTATAACAATGGTCAGCTACGGCCGAATAATTCGTCCTGCCGTGTTTCAAATCCGACTTGTGCTCGCGAATGCGATCAGAAATGTAATTTCGTTTCCCCGATATAACAACTCACCACAGGTGCAACTCAGTTTGTAGACACCAGGGTACTGTAAGTCAGGAATGACATTTTAGGGATGGGATCAGATCACGGATCTTGTGTACTGTACTGAATCGAACCTGGATCTTGTGTTTAGAATTTTGGAAATCTTTTTGGTAACGCCTGCTATGTATGGCAACGTAATGATTTTGATCGGAGTCTCGGGGGTGTCTCTCCACGGTGGGAGAAACAGCTTGGCGGATAGCACGGTCTGAGTATCCGTTTATCTTGAGGGCCAGGTGTACATGTTCCAATTCACTGGCCAGGTGGTGTTGGTCAGAGATGTAGTGGGCCCTATGGTATAGTGTTTTCATGAGGGAATTCTTTTGTGCCAGATGGTGGTGGGAATTAGGCTTCAAGTAGGCATCTGTGTGGGTGGCCTTCCTGTAGACAGAATGTCCCAAAGAGCCATTGGGCCTCCTCTCAAACAGAACATCCAGGAATGGTAGCTTGCCATCCTTCTCCACTTCCATGGTGAATTTGATGGGTGTATGGAGTTGATGTGGTCTAGAAATTGGTTCAATGCTGGGAGGCTATGTGGCCAAATGACGAAAAGTATCATCCACGTATCTCTTCCACAAGGAAGGACGCAGAGTGAATGTCTGGATGGCGTCTGTTTCAAATTTCTCCATGAAAACATTGGCTATCACTGGTGACAAGGAGTGCCCTCATTTTGTTTGTAGAAGGTACCATTCCTGGTGAAGTATGTGTTGGTGAGGCAGTGCCTAACCAGCGCAGAGACATCAGGGTTCAGTCCATGTTGGACTAAGTCTTCAATTATTGCTATGGTGTCAGGCACTGGAACCTTGGTGAATAGAGAGACCACATCAAAGCTGACGAGGACATCGTCAGGAGACAGTAAAATGTCCTTGACCATAGAAACCAAGTGAGTTGAGTACTGCTGAGGTGGTCTTGCCAGTGAAGGGAAGCAGAGTATCCAATAGAAAACGGGCTAGTTTGTAGGTAGGCGAGTTGATCGTGGACACGATGGGCCGTAGTGGGGTACCTTCTTTATGGATCTTTGGAAGACCATAGAATCTGGGAGGTCTCGCAGCCGAGGGTTTCAGGGAGAGCCGTTTGATTGGTTCAAATCTAGAAGTAGTAGCATTACCACAGCCTTGCACCCCTTAGGTTCTCAATTGCTACAAAAATGTATAATGAACAAATGGGGTTTGATGAAACAAAGTAAGGTAACTTACGTCCCCGTGCTTAATTTGTGTTTGATGATTTACCTTCTAAAAATCGAGCCATGCCTCGCGTCCCCAGAAAGGGGGCGCCCCAAGTTTGGAAGGAGCATTGTGTGGAGTACATGTTCAAGTTCTACGATGCCCACTTACGCCGTTTCACCTGTAGCACGGGCATCGTTTGCTGTCATTTGTCGTGATGCTGATCCGCGTCTCCCTTGGTACAATATAATTCTGGGGCCTTCCTACAGACATTTCATCAAGATTTGTCTCAAGTCGGGCAGTTCACGATCTTCGCACGATTCTAATTATATCGTAACTCGTGCGGTACTCTGGCCCATAAGACTCAACGGATTCTTGCACAGTTTTAAAATAAAAGGAAATTTAATTATCGTGAGCCATGCTCGGTCCACCGCTGGATGAAGCGTGAAAGTGCCCTTCATGGCCGGGTCTATCCGACACCCAGAGATAGAAACCCTCTCATCTGTCAATGCCGCCACCACCCCCCTACCGACAGTCCGGAAGATGAAGAGGTAATACATATTCTTGTTTCTTTCGGTAAAGTCACGTAGATAGAAAATTAAAATAAATTAAAAACCACGACGTTTCGATCGCAACACGCGCCTTCTGATGAAGACCGCTCGTGTTGCGATCGAAAGTTATTTTGCCTTTTTTCTTCTTCTTTTGAATTTTTTTGTATTTTATTTTCTATCTACGTGACTTTATCGAAAGAAACAATAATATGAATTCCAGCAGCCACGAAAGTTTTAATTAAAAATGTAAAAAATAACACGGCAAAGCGAGAAGATCCTTCCGGAAGAGGCTTCGCGTGCACGCGCCGCCACCAATTAAACTCCACGTTGCGGCCACCCCCCCCCCCCGCACTGAGTCGACTACTCCTATTGGTTAATACGGGGTGGTGAGTGGTGGGGGGGACGCTGTCGACCAATGGGAGGGCGCGTTGCTCCGCGTGGGGCCAGCTGTCGTCTCGTGGAGGAGGCAGTAGCGGGCGGCTTCCCGCACCACCACGACGACGACGTCGCGCAGCGGCAGCGGCCTCCATGACCGCGAGGCGGAGCGAGGAGGCGGCGGCGGCGAGGCGCGGCCGCCGTTGACATCGACCACAGCGACAAGGCCGCCGCCGTGAGTCTGACATCCTCTTTGTTACCAACCCCGTATCATGACGGCGCTAAGAGCTGTGCGGAGTGGCAGCGCGGTGCCGTCCGATAAACTTCACCCCATGTGGAGCCTCCACTCCACTCTCGCCATCACCGTCATCACGACGGCAGTAACAGCTGCTGCAGTGATGATGATCATCGGAATAGCATTGATTTACCTCGTGAATAGATCACCCGTTTAGTCTTTGGACGGCGTCGCGCGTCAGAATGTCGGGCCTCGGGAGAGGTCACGGTGCCACTCGTGCGGCAGGTCCACACAGAATGTCGGGCTCGCGAGCCCTCACCGCCATCTGCTGCTGCTGCCCGCCTCGCCCGCACGCCGCCACCCACCCTCACGGGGTGACCCCAGCTGTGGGCGAGTCGTCGATGAGCGGCTGGTTGGTATTTGGCGGACAGAATGCACGAATCGCGGGATCGTTCACGTCGTCCGCTCAGGGCGGCATCTCGCCAGCAGTGGCTCAAGAAAAGCAGATCCCCGCTGATGAAGATTTCGCGTAGACGCCGGCCCGCAGTTTGATTGTCTTGCAGCAATGCTGCTGAGATAATGGCTCTGACAGAAAGCGGTGCGGCTGATGAGTTGCGTAAGATATACTTTTGTCACTTGGAGAGAAATACGCGCGAAGGAGACGTTGCTTTTATTATTTTGTTACATTGTCCGGTGGTGCGTGGGGATTGTGTCTCGTCGTGGGAACGTGGAGTTTCCACTGCTGTCGCGGGGGGAAGCGGCCTCCAGTGTGGATGGGCACAGCGCCACGGTTGTCACACCGATGTTGGTTTGTCTTTATATCTACATTTAATAACAGTGAACAAAGTAAAAGCTGCACAAATAAGGGGTTACATATGGATGCTCAATACATGACAATTGCGGAATGGTATATATTTTTTTTAACAATATGAACATTAAAACAAGTGATGGAGATGGCAGGCAGACTGGAGTCTGAAACACGAGGCCTGCATCATTGAGGGTCTGGGTGCACGATATCTGTTTTTGATGCGAGATCCAGAGGTAGTCTCGCGAATTTATGTCATCAGAACGGTCAGCAATTGTTGCATTAAACACTCATTGAATCCTGTATTGAGAATTCATTATTTCGTTTTTATTGCCAAGCAAAACATAGCAGGGTACGTGGGAAAGTGCTTCCCTAGTTTATCGATGTAAAAGGTCACTTGAAGGATTCTCAAAAGTAGTTCTGTGCTCATTGCTTGTGTGGACCGTTTTCTAACATGGGGTGATGCCCCAGCTCTGCTAGAGTTCCGAATGGACACTCCGTTTCACTGCATGATGCCCATAGCACAATTGAAATGCAATTGGGGGAAAAGACTAAAAGGATTGCTTATTGTGTTTGGCCTTAGCCACTGAGTTGATGATTTGCAGCCGGTGAGTGATGGTGAATGTTTATTAACTTAATCTTTTGTCAGGAAGTAAATGTTAAAAACGGATCATCGTAGAAGAGGTCATTGTGTCATAGTTGGGAAATTCATTACTTGTAAGAAAACAGATAAAAATGTGTGTTGTGTGTGTCTGGGCGTCAGAGCTCTCTAACAAAGAGACCCATCGTTATTGTTGTTTCGCTTGATTAAATAAAGATGCAACCCAAATCTCTTGTAGAGGTTGTTTGTCCCAGGCTGCCCAGCGTCAGTTTGGAGCATTGGTATTGGTGAGCAAGGCTGTCAAGATAGAGTGCCATGTCATAACAATCTTATGAGGTCACTTAATTGTCTTTTTTAAATGTGCATGAGTGGCTTCGCACAGACATCGGTTGTGGGGAATTCATTTTTCAAATGTGAAGAATGCCTTTGTTTACAGCCCGTATGCCTGCGACAGAGCTTAGGTACGTTATCCAAATGGTAATAGGACATTTTTGAAATGGTAATAGGATTATACCGTGGTAAATTATATTAGGGATATGGTTTTAGAGGAGAAATTTTTTTCAAAAAGGCCACGCCTGATTTAGGTTTTAGAATTATGTTAATAATAATGGGGTGACGCTTGATTTAATTAACGTCATTGTTTCAAAGAGACATCGTGGCTATATAAAAAAAAATATATGAATCCTACTTGATGTACTGTAATTTTGTAGCCAGATTTTAACCAAGTGGGATTGGGAGCTTCACAGCACAATAAACCAACAATACCCTGCTAAGTGCTGGATTCCAGCTGTCTTGCCTCCATACCCAAAAGAGAAACATCTTCAATGCATGGAAATTGCATTCAATTTAATTTAAAACACAATCTGTGCAGTGACATGGGTATTTTTTATTAAGAGATAAAACAGACGATTAATTTGGTTATGTGATGATATATTCCATCAAGCATCTGCATATGAGAGCTTATATCATTGATCCATCACAGGACTGTGAGAGGTGTGATGGATTGGGGTGGTTCTTCATTTCGCAGTGGATAGGTCCTGGCTGATGATGACGAATTGGGACATCCCTTGCACATGGAACATGTGTTGTAAGGAGTGGTGAATTATTATTTAGCAAAGATCTTTTCTCTGGTACTGTTGTTTTGCCCACAGCTGAGCCTCCCCGTGACCATGGAGGGGGAGGGGGAGGGGCTGGGTCTCGATTGCTCGACAGGGAAGCGCAAGAGGAAGGAGCACCACTGCGATGAGCCCGGTACACTCTGAGAATGCATCTCCTGATTCCCTTGGTTTTAAGTTGTATGGATGTCATCTCAAAGTTGTGAATTTTAGATCCGTTTTGATCTTTCCATCTTCAAATTTAAGCGGTGGTAAGATGTTAAACTGCCTCGCCTTATATGCAGGAGGTCGTGGGTTCGATCCCGACCCTCACGCCTGTATATTTGGAGGTTGCATGGTTTTTTCCCATGGTCGTGTGGATTTTTCTCCGGGTCCTCTGGTTTTTCTCTCCACATTTAAAAACATGCGTTTAGAGTATTTAGCTGCTTTAAATTTCAACATAAGCCACTTCGTTGAGCTCTCATTTGTGGTCAGGTCGCTTCTGAAAAAGAGCTACATAGCTCATTGGGCCTTACCTGGTAAAATAATAAATACAAATTTAGTTTAGATTAAGCCTGGTTTAAGTCATTCGTGTGGAAGACGATGGTGACCCTCCGAGTTTAGTGCCCAGCACAACCAATACCATCACCAAGGTGGACCGAACGCCGGTGATCGGCTGCTCGGTTGGAATGGCAACTAAAGACGCAGCCCCAATCGTTTCATTGAGGCTCAACAAAAGCTAAAAGCCTCGTCTCAGCGCACCCTGTGTGCCATCTCAACGCAGACGTTTGCCATTTGAAAGAAGAAAAAAGTGATTTGTGATTTTGGTTTCCATTAGCAATGAAGGTTTAATTTATACTTATTATTTTGGTGGCAGATACACTTAGTTTTATTTCATTAGAGTGGCTTTTTAAATGGTACATAACAGAATGTAATCACTTATGGGGGACTACTCTTCTACATAAAAAAATGCTGTGTCACGCCAGAGGAGAGCTGTGGTGTGTGTTGAATGATGGCAACTAAATGTATGTTCTGCTAAGGCTGGTGATGGCTATGCACACCTGTAATTCAGCACTGTGGAGAGGCGAGGTTTGCTGGATCACACAAATGTTGTGATACTCTCTTGCCATGTGCGCTGAGGTGCCATACCCTGGCCTGCTAGGAGAAGGCAGTACAGCAAGTGGACTCGTCCCCATCTTTTTTTTCACAACGTATGGGGATAAAATGTTGACCCTTAGCATGCGGGAATTTTCTCCTCCTTTGCACGCATGGAGGGTTTGGCTTGCCTCCGACAAGTACAACAAACACTCATAAGTTGGCTGAAAACATCTTAAAATAAAAAAAATGCAATGCAGGACCCTCATGAAAGAGAGTCCTTGGACTTAGTGTGGTTTCCCTGGATAAGAAAAAACCAAGTAATTATGATGACATGTTGTTCACAGATGGAGATATTTCTGATGAAGATGAGAGCGGCAGTGATGAGAGTGAAGGCGATGACGATGATGAAGGTAAACATTTTTCACACCTCCTGTTACCTTTACTGGGCATGTGGCTCTCAATACATATTAATTTGGAAGGGTGTCATTGCATTTGTAGATAATGGTTATCAGCAATCTATGTATACCTAGTTTGATTTGGATAAAACAAGATAATGAGCCCTGAAAGGAGTGAAACATCCATACAAATTACACACTGTAATTTTCATTAAAGGCTAGTCTTATTTTAAAATAACTAAAATTAATAATGTATAGCCCTTTGTTAATCCACTGTTGGATTGAAGGCCTCCCCTACGCGATGTCCGTTATGGGTGGTGTTTGACCAAACTCCACCATGCTGGTCAGTGTGGGCTGGTGAAGGGTGATGGGCCCCAGGAGCAGTTCAAATATCTCTCTGATGTTAGCTGCATGCAACTGGCTCCGATCATAATGCATCGCACGCACCACTCCATAACCTTTAATTGGCATAAATAAATAAAATTTTAACATATGCGTGTAAAATTATTTTAAGAATTGAGCTTGGAGAATCGATGCATCATTATTCCACTGCGTTGTGATGTTACTGTGGTAAAGGGGCTCTGTGAATGAAGGTGAATGGATTCCAGTGTGACTGTGGGCGATTGTGGAGGGTGAACAGATGCCTTGCTCTCTGTGCAGCTGAGCAGTACAATAATTATCACGGTCGTGCCACGAAAATGCATGTTTCTGCACGAGAAAACTGTTCTAAATTCTTGTGAGTTAAACTTGGTTCAGAAGCTAAGGATTTCCCGATGGTGAGACTGTAATAATTTAGTTGTGCCTTGAAAAATTCTATTCAACTCGCCTTTTCCCCTTCCAAGGACGGGTGTATTGCAGTAAATCTGAAACTTGCAAGCGAAAAGCAGACCGCGACGTTTTATTCATTGCATTAATTCGTGTGCAATTTGTAAGGCCGCGGTGACACATACCTATTTCATTTTAAGGTTATAATCCCTTGTTCATCATGACGTCCTTTTTACTTCGATGTCTCAATAGCGTTACGGAGATCGCGTGACGTGAGGGTTCTGCCTTTGTAGTGAGGGATGTAAGTTGACGCCGAGGAGGGGGGATGAGGCGCCTCGGCCCCCCATTTGGAATGACGTCAGCCGCTAATTATTATTAATGGGGGGGGTGTGTCCATTTGGAGGACGTTACCTTATAATGATTATTAATGAGGGGGCTGTTCGATGTGGAGTGACGTCACGAGCATTAAGGACAGACATCCCTGGGTGATTATAGTAGGTATAGGGCAAGCTGGTGTCTGCTAGGGTAGCCATTCTGCTCCATCCAGAAATGCCGACGCAGGCTCTGCACACCGTGCCGCCTCCTACTTAACGCGCTCTCCTGCCGCCCCAGGAGGCAGCAACGATGGCTCCGACGACAGCGAGGAGGAGGGAGGAGACTCGGACGATGACGCGGAAGAAGAGGAGGACGAGGAGGAGGAGGACGATGACTGTGGGGAGCAACCTGAGCAGAGCTCGGATGATGAGCGGGAGGGATGCCCCATCTGCCTCAATGGCCTGCGGGACCAGGAGCTGGGAACCCCGGAGAACTGTGCCCACCTCTTCTGCCTCGACTGCATCCTCGAGTGGGCCAAGGTGGCTATTGGTGTTGATACCCAGAAACCCTGCTCAGGCACACACCAGCTCAAGTCACAGAGCTACCCATTGGCACTCTTTGCAAAGTGAGCGAGCGTGCCACTCTTGGTTGCGCGTACAGGCCAGGCTGTACAGATACCAGCAAAGCACATGTCAATGATGTCCCTTGTATCTCTGTTCTAACATGGTAAGAGCTGGGGAGGAGCAATGATACAGTGGTTCACGCACCGCTCTACGAACACGACAACCCGAGTTCGATTCCCGGCCATGGCTAACGTCAGCGGCGAGCCATATCTGAACTGGTTCTCGGGCCCACACCACTTCAACAACACGCACTGAATAGCATGGTGAAGCATGGTGAAGCGTGGTGAAGCGTGGTGAAGCATGGTGAAGCATGGTAGAACAACCCCCACGACCGACACAGTGACGAAATAGCAGTGGGTTGACACGAGGGCTGTACATCATTATTTTTAAGAGCCAATTGAGAGCAGAAGTCTGTTTTCGAGAAGACGTGTTCGTTGTGTCCGTTTAAAATACAGTTGGGTGGCGCAACGCTCAGATCACTGGATCGACCGTCATAAGTTTATGAGTAAAAATATGAGTGCGTAGCCAACTCAGCCCATCAGTAGTCTGGGGTAGATAAAATAAATACCACTTGTGTGAAGTCAACAGGAGTCATCCTGTAAAAACTGGCTCTGCCATGGGAACATGGAATTTCCACCACTGGATCAGACCACCAGTAGCCTTGTGTGGCACCCTATTAATCCAGGGGATACTTTGACTTTCTGACTGTGCATAGCTTGACTATACACACACATGCACACGTCATCAGTGCTTCCCCACTAAAAAAAAACGGATTAGGCGACACTCATATCTCTTTACATCAGTGAGCCGGTGGTGAAAGACATTCACATTCATTCGTGCCTATTTTTAAATCCTTTATATTAAGTTCACTTGCTTGCTTGCGCGCTTACGACCGTGCAAATCTTTCGGTCGTTTTTTTAACCCACTTCCCGTGATCCAATCGAGCTGACATTTTGCACAGACTCGTTGTGCGTGACAATTTATTTTCGTGAAAAATTTTTTCCAAAATTTTCCACTTTTTAGGAAAACAAACATTTCACTAACACAATCATATATTTTTCCTAAACACAGAAAATTATTCAAGAAAACAACAAAAATGTACAATATAAACAATCATACAAAAACTGAAAACCTTATAATCCTTATATACGACTTTCCTTATATTTAATTTAAAATACCAATGTGATAAAAATGAAACTCTTACTCAAGAAAAACAGAAATGAATAATAAAATAAAACCGATGCCACGCACATAAAGGATTTATAGTGAAAAACTTTGTTTTTACGGGTTAATTTTTATCACCCCCAGAGGAATGATATTCAAGGTTTAACCCCCTGACTGAGATGTAAACTTTCAGCCTTCCAATTGCAAGATGTGCGCTAAAACCAGAGCAACACCATCCGGCTGCTTATACTTTCAACCAATGTGAGTCAAGTTGTTTTCTTCCCCGTGCAGACCCTGGTGATGGTGTCGGGCGCTGGCTAATTGACTGTTTGTCTGCGTGTCTTTTCAGAACATGAATTCCTGCCCCGTGGACCGAAAAGTGTTCACCAGTGTCAGTGTCCGCGCTTGCGTGGGAGGCCCGGTATTACGGCAGGTGCGTATGTACCCCGTGTTTTCGCCATTGTCAGGGTTGCGTGGTTCTGTTGAATTCCATTTGATGAATTTCCCATCTGAATGTGAATTCGATCGAACTACATGTTCACACGGCTACCAACTGTTGTCTCCCTCACCCTGTTCATCTCCAAATTGGAGACTTTTCTTCTGCGTTAGATTTTTTTTACATTGTCCTCTTTTTTGTTTGTTTATATCATCGTCAAAAAACGAGCTGAGCAGGAGATGCTGTGCATCAGCTGTAGAGGTTAACACAGCCACGTCCGCCACAATTGAGGACGCGTCAGAAGAAAGGCTTCTATATTGAGATGAAGAGGTTTATTGGCCACTGGATGTAGGTCACTGAAGAGGATGCAGGTTTAGGGCAACTCTCAATCGCATCCTCACAAATCATTGCCATTGCGTAACTGATGTTGCATTAAATAAAAACTCTCCAGTGTGCGATTGCGGTCACCCAGAACCACGGAACATAAAACAATTCGCTGGCCGATTCACAAACACGAAGGATACGTCATTACAACGATACACTTTGCTGCTGCTGATGCAATCATCTGACTCAGCCACCTCAATGTAAAATAACAGCTGTTGTTCTACATCAACATCGAAGAAGAAGATTAATTTTGTGATACGAAGAACGCTTTACAATTGTGCTGTGTGTCATGTATGTACATGGATCTTCTTTCACACCATATGTAGCCAACCGTCCTAATCGGAGGTGCGGGGGCGAACGACAACAAACTAAACGCAAAAAGCAGTTCTAAAGAAATTCGTTTTCAGCCTAGACTTAAAAGTGCATAGCACCAGTGGCCTCCTGATACAGCTCTTGTGGGAGGGGAGGTGACGAAACGTCGCGGTCGATCCTCCCGCGCGCGCCTTGCGCTGCACGTGTGCAGGTGCCAGTGCAGGATCACTTGGGCGCCGCGAAAGATGGCGGGCAGGAGGAGGAGCCCACGTTCTGCGAGGTGTGCCGGAGCAGTGATCGCGAAGACCGCCTGCTGCTGTGCGACGGCTGCGACGCTGGGTGAGGGGCAGCGTGCTGCGATGGTAACACCCGTGCATCACAATCGCTGACTCCGCCGTCGTTCTGCGTTGGGTTTGGACATTTAACGCGTGGTAGCCTTTCGCGACCAGTATTATCCACGATAGAGGTTTTTATGGGTTAGATCGCGTAAATATAAATGTGTCATTAAACCCGCCACCACCCGACGCAGCCAATTAATAATGTTTGTCACGTAAACAAAACATGCTAATTAGTTACTGGTTCAGCACACCGGTGTGTTGGAGAGTAAATCCACAACATTTAGGAGACATCATTGTACTCAAATTGTAAATGTTTGGGCTTTGTATGTTCTCCGCTTTTTCTGCATGTATTTCCCGAGGGTTCTCCGGTTTCCTCGCGCAACTATGTAAATTGCACAATATATACAGCTGGTTTTTGCTAAACATCTCAGTGCTGAAAAATCACCTCTAAATTAATCAATTGGGATTACACACAGCAGCAACATTGCCCCCTTCTGCGAAAACTTGGCACAGCCCTCCTGAAAACGAGTGTTGAGACTCAGGGAGGCTTGCCCTATACCAGGGGTCGGCAACCAAAATAACAAGAAGAGCCATTTCTTTCCAATTCGGTACAAAATTCAGTATTTCAAGAGCGCAATGCATCTATGTACATACGTACATATCGTCAAGAAGTAGCCCGTAAAGAGCCGCATGCGGCTCCGGAGCCGTAGGTTGCCGACCCCTGCCCTATACCTACTGTGTAATCCATATTCAGTCATTTGTAAGTATTTTTTTGTCTTTTACATGACAAATTTTGTACCATGATCTCAACACACAATGGCCTCCCCATTTCGAATGACATGAGGGGGATCTCCAACGTCCACCTTGAAGCGGTCAGTGCTGATTCGTATGGTTAATACTCCCACGGTAATAACCAGGGTGTTCCGCCGGATTTGAACCACGAGCCTCTGCAACAAGCGGCAAACGTGCTACCGCAGGGCCGCTTCACCGCCCCTAAAGGACACTGAACCAAGTTGAACACTGTGCTGTGTGCGACAGGTACCACATGGAGTGCCTGGATCCCGCGCTCGACACGGTGCCTGTGGAGGAGTGGTTTTGCCCGCAGTGCAGACCCGTGCGCCAGCAGACAGGTGGGCGCTGCGGTCACTCGAGGGGGATGTAAATAAACGTCCGTGGGCCTGGTAGATCCCATCGCCGACCGTGGCACTGCCAGTGAAATAAATACAGTGGGACAAGTGCTGGAACAAGGGAGTGACTACAGACTCTACAACCTATTGCCCAACATTTCAAGAGTGCTTTTTCTTTCCTTCGCGGAAGTTTACTTTACTAAAACTAAGAAATAAATGGTTTCTGGGTTTTTCCGTGGACAACCACTGTTGACCTCCCACAAAAATTGGTACTCATTTTACTCACCCGCAAAGAGACAATGGGTTGAGTCGACCTCTGCTCGGGTTGAGTCGACCTATGCTAGGATTTAAATAAGAGCTGTGCGCTCTAACCGCAATGCCACCAGTTCGCAGACGTAGAGCATCCCTGCCCTCATGTTAACCAGGTGAGGTGCCAGATTACAGCAGCGTGCCACCCCAACCCCACAATATTGTGGAATATGATCAAATAGTCCTTGCATAACTTTGCTCCAAAGTCTTTGCTTCAAAATTATAGTCAATCTCAGTGTGATCTCACTTGATGTAAGGGCCGTATTCTTAAGCTGCCTCTGACATGGATCAGCTCAGGCTTAGGCTGCTGGCTTGCTTCCAAACACCCGCGAGTGATACGCGGTCCTCAGTCGTGGCTCGGCTCATGGAAATCCTGAGCCACGGTTGGGACGACACTCGGAGCCAGCTCAAGTCAAGCACACGTTCGAGCCGGCTCACTTGTGCCAGAGCCGAGCCGTGACTTAAGAATTGCGGGCCTTGATGAGGTTTCCCACCAGGAGCCGGAGAGGAGGGAGCTGGGCCGCTGGGCGTTGGCCACAGGCAGAGGCGGGTCATCGCCAGGACGCGGCAGAGCGAGATCGTCCGCACACGCGTCAACATCAGCCGCATCACGCGCACCCAGCAGATCAGGGTGAGCCCACACTTTCACAGCCTGTGGCCTCCTTGACACAAACACTTGAGTGTGGATGGGATCCCTAAAGACATTCCAGAGCCTGGCAACATCCACATCAAGCACGCACACATAGGTTATTTCATAATGCAGCTTTTCAGCTGCACAGGGTGGCCCAGAAACGGTAAGACCTCAGAGAGGGCTAAATTGCCACCATTGCCATAAGAGGGCCAAGTAAAGATGCCATTGTTGAAGCGTCTGACGTTGGCGTGAGCTGGGACTCCACCTTGAGCTATGTATGGAGTCTGGTGTGGGTGAACTCACGTGTTGGTCACGAGCCAACTTTGGAGAGCTGGTGGCAGCAGATTGCCATGATGATCAGCTTTGCCATACTCCAGACTTCATCCATGAGTGCCAGGCCGACTGTGTCCAGGACTGATGACGTAGGCTGCTGGAGACACTGGAGGCATTTGCCGAGATCTTGGAGCCGAGAGGCGTGGTTACGCCAAAGTGCCCAACAGAAGGCAGGCAGTTCCAGGAGGCTATCGGGGGTGCCGCCTCAACTGGTTGGCAAGTAGCATGTCCCTGGGAAAGAAAGTCTTGCTTACCACCTCGTCGTCAACTCACAGAAACAGTTTGCCTGGAGCACAGTGGCTCACGTTTTCGGGCCTCTTCTCGCGCGCCCGTGTCTGCGATGCGCAGCGTGCAGTGAGCCAGGTACCAGACACGCCGTCGGTGGACGATGCCATCAATGCGGTGGCATGCGGAGCGAGCACGGCCATCTACTACAGGCCCGAGGGCGGCCCTCAGCGGAGGAAAGGTAACAAACCCAGTGTGAGGCATTGCTAGGCCCACCGCACACGATCACCCGCACCCCTGCCACCCCGCCCCCCCAGATTTTCTGTTGCCCCACATTTTGAAAAAAGTGCCTTGAGATTCAGTTGTATTTTAGTTGCAAGGTAAAGGTTTCATGGTCAATATTTTCTCTGCCACCATTACCATAATCGCTTCCTTCTGCTAGATCACTTTGCTGGCTATTAGACCATCAATACCTCACCTCCCGGTGTCTTCTCTTAAAGTATCGCACCATTTCTAGACCCGGTTAAATGCCCATTATTGCGGTAACTTAATTGGGATTGGTTAGAAGGAATGGGATAAAAGGGCGCGCGTGGAGAACGGGGGGTTGCGTTTTGCATTGTGCTTCCTACGCGAGTGCGCTGTTGTGTGACTGGCTGAATAGAGAGCCCGAGCATTAGTTACCAATCATCGTGTACTCTACAAAAGCACTGTTTTAACCAAACGATGGCATTTTTTTGTATCTCCCTGCTCTACCCTGTGCCTTGGAAACAGCGACACGGAGAAAGCGCCGCACGAAACGCCAAGGCCGAAAGAGCACCGCTCGCAAAACAGGAGTCAAGAAACTCTTGGGCAGCAGCAGCAGCAGCACAGGCACTGCCAAGCCTGGCAAGAGGCGGAAGGGGCGCAGGAAAAAGCGCAGATTCAAGCGGCAGCGGCTCAAGATGGTGCATTGCTAACTTATCCACCCACCCACTTAAACCGACTAACTCATTAATTGACTCGGTAACTTATCCAATGAGCTATGAAGCTCTTTTCACGGATGTCCAGTAGGGGTGGGTCAGAAAATTATGACTAACAATAACAAAAAATATTAGGAGTGTAAAGTATGGGAAAGGTAAGAAAATCACTATAAATAAATAGAAATAAACTACTTATCTTAGCAGGTAAAGCCCACTGAACTATAAATTATTTTTCAGAAGCGACCTGGCCACAAATGATTGCTCAACGAAGTGGCTTATTACGTGTACATTTATAGCATCATTTAAAGCACTCACCCACCCACTGAGAAGGAAAAGACAAAATATTTAGCTTTGTGATACAGGCGAAACCTCGCCGGTCTTCATATTGGCGTAATACAAAATGTGCACATGAGTTTTTCACTCTTAGTAGAAGTATACAAATTGCACAGAATTACGCACGCTGTGTTGTGAGCCTGGCGAGCTGAGTTAGATTTCTGCCCATTCATCGTCCGAGACTGCTAGATTCTTTCTCGCCATCCTCAGAGGTCTTGTGCTGTGATGATCACAGCTCTCCGTGCCGTCCGCCTCGTGCCACCCTCTGGATGGCACTGCCCCAGCAGCTTTGCCGATCCACATCTCCCGGCAGGGACTGGTGATGGCGAGAACATAATCGGACCTAATCGGCTGTTATCTTTTACATGGTCATTAATTATTAAATGGATAATTAACGTCATCACCTCCATCAAAATCATCCCTGTTTAAGAGGATAAATAATGGTTAATAGGATGTGACACCTTTACTGTTATTCCTCGTAACTGAGGATGAAAGGAGTTCCGACCTACAGATCTTGGGAAGACTTGCAAAGCTGCCCGAGTCTCAGATCAAAGGGCAGCAGCTAAGAGGCGTCTCCACAGTCGTGGAATGATTTGTGGACGGTCACGCACCGGTCTTCAAAGTGAGTGCCACCACCACCACCTCGCGGTGGTTGAGAGCACTCTCTCGACTATGAGGAATCTCATGAGCGATGCTACAATTCTACTGGACCTCAGTGTAATTCTGGCATTCAAGCAGATTCCTTCCCTGCCTATTATTCCCGTATTAAGCGCCCGGCGTTGCTTTTTGTGTTTTTCAGCCCAGGGTGGTGACGCCCCGCATGCGGATCGCTCGTAGCCTGCACCTCGGCAAGCCGATGCACGGGCAGTCCGTGCCCTCCGTGTACCGGGCCCAGGACAACACCCCCTTGGGGATGCAGAGGATGGAGATCGGGGTAACGGCGCTCTCCGTCTTCGGCAACGTCAATGACTTCGCCCCCGAGGATGACAGGTGGGCCTCCTAGAAGGATGCTTGCCGATTCATCATTGGTGGTGAGAACTCCGGTCATCCTCGCAGCGGCTTTTGGCTCGTCATCGAACAAAGATGGTCACTGCATCGCGCACTTTCAGATGCGCGTCTGCGGCCGTTTGGAACGCTCTTCCTTCCGATATTAGGAAGCTAATAAATCTAAATTTAAAACTAATTTCATTAAAACTGCTTTTAGTGTTTAGTTGTCCTCTCCCACTTCCGATTAGCACGGTTGGCTACATACAGTGTGAAAGAAGTTCATGCATATGTTGATTTTTTCCATAATACGGGTTTTTTTGGGTTAGATCGCGTAAATATATTAATGAGTCGTTAAACCCGCCACGTAAACATAACATGCCAATTCGTTACTAGTACAGCACACCGGTGTGTTGGAGAGCAAAGCCACAACATTTAATCGTAACGTGTATGTAAAATTTGTCATACACCCTCCTCCACCCAACACAACCATTTAATAAAGTCGTTACGTGAACAACCGCTGTGTGGTAGTAGCGCTATCCACAACAATTGAGTTCGGCGTTTGGTTGGGAGTTGCAACCCTCATCATCAGGTAGTTGCCAGAATTGCGTTTTGTTCACGTTGCGTAAGAAACGACAATCACTGTCGCATGCTCATTTAATCGTTGGGTCACTTTGGCATCTGGCAGTGTGGCTGTGGTTAAACGGAAAGGTGCGTCGGTCGTGATGAGATGCTGTACGTATGTTGTTGAACTTCTTTTTGCACCGTACGTGCTAATCGGAGGTGCGGGGGGAACGACAACAAACTAAACACAACATGCAGTTCTAAAGAAATTCGTTTTCAATAGAGACTTAAAACTGCATAGCTCCATTGGATTCCTCATATCGGAAGGAAGAGCATTCCAGACGGCCTCAGAAGCTCATCTGAAAGTGCACGATGCAGTGATAAAGAGGAAGAAGCGAGAGGTCACCGGGAAAGCGCTGCCGCTGCGTGCATCGCTTTGTCTCCACAGCGAGCCGGAGCCGTGCAGCAGTGGCTCCCTCCCAGCGGAGCTCCACGCCGGGGCCAAACAACACGGACTCTCCAAGCTCGCCATGCGCTCCCACCGGCCAGTCGCGCGGCCCATCCCGTCGCAGCTCGCCGGGTACGACTGCTCGGAGTGCGTATCCCCAGCGCACACGTGCGTGCAGTGAGCACACGTGCGTGCACTGCGCACACGTGCGCGCAGTGAGCAGAGAACGGACCCAGCTCCCAGTCTTTGCGGCTCACCAGACTTCGCCTTCCTGTGTTAATCATCTCTGTTCAAATAACAAATTTAGATGCGTTGCACATTCCCGATGGACCGTTTAACCACGTCACATGTGACGTAGAGAGCGCGCAATTAATTTGAAGTGCCGATTCATTGTAATCGACTCTCAATGCAGTACACAGTATCTCCAAGTTTGAATCGGCACTCTCTAAGTGACATGGGAATCGTATATATACATGTCCTCGCATCGACCGGCTGTATCTTAATGTCAATTGGCGGTCTCTACATTACATGTGTTTCCAAGTACCAAGGCGTGTGCCTAATGAGGTGGAGTGATGCTCACAACGACGAGTAGAGTGCCTTGATGACAAAACAGCAATTGTTCCCTGAGCCATAACCTCTGTGTCTGGCCCGTGACCTCCTACCAGCGGGCTTCCCCACCGCACATGACCCAAAAGTACACCGAGCTCGGTACGAGCACAGTCAGCGGTGAGGGCACCGCTGCCTCGTGTTGAGCGGCGCTCGCTGCCGCTGTGCTTTACCGCAGGCTGGCGGAGGAGCCGTTTGAGCCTGCGAAGGCCGCGGCAGTGCCCGCGCCGGGGCCGGTGGAGGACGTGCTGGGCAGCATCCTCGCCGGGCAGAGCATGCTGCTCACCAGCAGCACCGGCACCATCATCAACCGGGACGGCAGCCTGCTGCGTGCCAAGCAGCCCGCCGGGCCGCCGCCACAGCAGCGCGGTGCGTCACTACCGGGTTGACTCCTTCCCCCCCACCCCCTCGCCTGGGTTATGGTGACTTCCCCGCGTTGTCGTTCATTAATCGACAGCCCTCGGTCACCCGCTGATTGATGAGGGCAGCCCCATGCCCATGCCGTGTCGGTCGGGTGGGTTGTTTAGCCACACTTCGGCGAGCTGGTCAGTGCGAGTCTGTGAAGTAGACGTGCCCAGCTGCGCTTTGAATGTCACTTGCCGCTGATGTTCGCCGGAGCCGGGAACATTTAATGTGGCTTGCTGGGTTCATAGAGCAGTGCGCTAACGACTGTGCCACCACTCCACGCCTGTTATAATACGTCAGAAAAAATATATTATGAGCACCGCTTTATAAGAAGTCACCAGTGGTTGTACTTTGAAGAAACTGGCCCCCGTCATTGAAACGTGCAAACGCAGGATACAGAGAGGACTTCATTCCGAGCAATGGGCTCTGAGCACCCGTGAGCGGACCTCATTAACCTCTCCTTTTTACAGGGACTTCAAAAACGGCCGACTCGACTGGCAGAACTTTGAAAGTGGAGAGAGTTAAAAGCCCCACAGCCAGGACTGTCAAAGAGGATCCCAGTCCACCTTCACAGTTACCCGGAAACTCCGCCGCATCTCCCCACGTCCGTAGACACCTGCCCGCAGCGGCAGGGGCGGCTGCCAGGTCAGGGGGCGGCAGCGCCCCCGCCTCAAGCGCTCCGCAGCGCGCGCCCGGCGACGTCGCCGCCGCCGGCAGCGTGCGGCACGCGCAGGACCCGCGCTCCCCACGCGAGTCCACGCACTCGGCCGCAGCCCAAACGACGGCGAGGTCCGGCCACGCGGTCGGGGAGTCCACCGCGGAGCGCGCGGGGAAGAGGCCTCGGCTGGAGCACCCGGCCGACGGCGGTTCGGGGCACGACCGCATGGACTCCTCCTCCTCCTCGCTGTCACGCGACCCCCAACGCGCACTGGACCCGCGCTTGCAGGGGCTGGCGCGTAGACGTGCGCAAAGGGGAGACTCTTTCGCTCAAAGCGGCCTCGCCAACGGAGCGCTGCCGTGGCCCGGCACGGGGTCCTCGTCAAAGGAGAGCCCGGCCGGCACGGACACGAGAGAGCACGCGTCGCCAGGCACGGGTGAGCGCCCTCCGCGTGTCATCGCCCCGCGATGCACTTCGTCGCCATCAGCCGTGATCTATCCACCGCTCAATGACGGCCTCCCAGATTCGTCTGCCAGATCTGTGGTGGTTCTGCGATGCGACAATGCACCCAGCTGCTGCACACAGCTCCGCTTCATCGCTCTGCCTCCGTAGTGGACGTGCTCCTGGCCATGTTCCCTCTCTTGGCTGCGACGTTTTAGTCTCGGGCCACCGGCCGTCGCGACTTGTAGCGACGTGGTCCTTTCCAATGCCTACTTAGCAATCACTGTGATGTCAATAGTTGTTGTTTGACAAACATTGATTAATAACAATGTATTAATAATAATAGAACAAACGTTGATTGAAGAGGTGCACGCTTGGAATTAGAGACATCTCCTGGTTGCAGCCCTGGCTCAGGACTGTAACGAGGAGATGAGTACCACCTCAACACTCATCTGAACAGGAAATCAATTTGACTGTTCATTTAATATGGTTCATCGTGAGTTGTTCACTTTTATTCCTTCCTTTTCTCTCCTCTCTCTTGATTTAAATCACCGGGTTCAAGACTAACACTGGCAGCCAAGTTTGTGAAAGTTGATGAAAAATAACAATAGGTTTTACCCTTTCTGGCAATTAAACAGGAGGTGTTAAGCTGTTCAAACACCAAATAGGTGCCTTTTTGCAAGGCACCAAGTCTGCATTAACCACACGTACTTGTGCCAAAACATGCAAGCAAACATGCTCTGACACAATATGCATCGTCTTTGAAACTGATTGGTTGCGATGGCACCCTTCTTTGTCCTCTTGCGGCGACGCGCTCAGGCCCGTCCGCCGCGGCCAGGCCGCAGCAGACGGAGGTGGAGACGCACAGCCGTAGCTCGGGCTCTCAGTCGAGTCACAGCAGCAGCAACAGCACCGCCTCCAACTCCAGCTCCATCGACGTCACGCTCATTAACGTACGTGGGACCCCTGCCGAGCAGCCAGCATTTAAATTAAACTGACAAAGATATGATGGCCGGACACCTTTAATAGAGATGGCTTTGCCCATAGGCTTTACACTGGCGAGGCTTTCTGGTATGAGATGTGGGAGTAGTTTACTGGAGAAAACAAAAATTTAGTACGGGCAGTCCCTCGACTAAAGGTTACTTTCCTGAGACCCGTTCGTAAGTCGACAGTGTTCTAAAATGTGTTATGGTTCAACAAAAAAGGGAACCATTGTTAAACTCATAAATAAGAAACATTGTACATGAAATACTGTAATAAATACTGTATAGTCAATAAAACATAAAATAAAGTAAAATGAAAAAAATAAGTTATCTTTTCACTGACCCTGAGTCCTGATGCTGGCTTGCTTGTTAGAATTGGCGTAATGAGTCCCAGCGAGTTACTGGGACTCATTACAGAAGATCGCTCCGTCGAACAAAATAGTTCTGCAATTCGGTTCGTAAGTACGAGCGACCATTAGCAAGTCGGATGGTTAAATATAAAAACATCTGAGAGCAGTTCATTCGTAAGTGCGGATGTTCGTATTTCTGGAACTGACATTTTGTATTTGTGCCATTCTTATAGCTCGAGGCTATCACAAAGGCGCTGGGTTTCACAGACCGTATGCAGTAGTTTTACATTCGGGAGGGATGATTTTTGCGGTGTGTAATCCCAATTGAATAATTTACGGTGTAATTCAATTTTTTTGGGCAAATTTGGGCAGTGACTTTGGCGCTCAACGTCCATTTGAAAAACAGATGGCGTGTAGTATTTTGGGTTAATATCTCCACAGTAATAACCAGGGCAGTCTGCTGGCGACGAACCTTGAACTTCCACAACGATCGGCAAACGCGCTATGTTTAGGCCACGCCACCACCCCCACGTACGAACGTTCACAGCGACACCCGGCGCAGCCTGCCGGCGGGCCGTCAAAATGAACTCGGCCCGAGTGCCCAGGGGGGGTTAACGTTGTGCTGCCGTTGCTTGCAGTACGAGCAGAAGTTGCAGCGGCAAAAGAAGGCGGAAGAGGAGGCCAAGCGTGCCCTGAAGCCCTTCTACCTGAGCAAGGAGATCAGCAAGCAGGAGTACAAGGACATCCTACGCAAGGCTGTGCACAAGGTAACGTGGGCAGCATCGGGGCCATCGACCTCAAGGGAAGGCAGAGCTCACACGCAACGTCCGCTCGATTTAAATGAACGATGATTGTTTTTTTAATATTTGAATTATGTTATCGTTCGGGGCAGAGTGGTGGCGCAGTGCTGTGAACTCGGCGATTCATGGCTAATATCGTCATTGTGGTTCGCGTGTCAGATCTCCCACAGCTCGGCGGAGGTGATCGTGCCCAGCAAGGTGGACGGCCTGGTGGTGGCGTACGTCAAGAACGTGAGGGAGGCACGGAGACACTCGCAGGGACCGAGCGACGGCTAATCCTGGCCGGGTCCCAGGGGCATGAATCGCAGCGCGGGAGGTACCTCCTGTGCTGCGATGAAATCAGGAGCATAGAAACCTCCCCCCTTTAACACCCCCCCCCCCCCCCACCTCTGTCTTGTGTGGCTGGCTCCTTCGTCGCTGAACTGGAACACAAATCAGGATCGGAGTTCCTCCGAACGGAGCGCAAGTCGGCTAGTTTTGGTTGTACAGTCGTGTGGTCGTAGGGCAGTCCGGCGGACAGCGCCCTCACCGCCGGCCTCTTCATGCAGGTTCTTAAAATGTTGACGCGTGTGACAGTTACCGATGCTTTCTGCTGGGCATTCGTACCACAGCGGCGGGGCACAGCCTTTCTAAGGGGATGAGCATGATAAAAAAAAAAGACCCAGTGATATCATTGGAAAGGGTGAGCTATTGTGTGCACGCCAGCTAAATGCAGAATGTGAACGTGGGGCAGCGGGGAGCGGAGTGGGTGGCGCACGATGCCACGATCCCTTCTGATCCCAGTTCCGCTCTCGCCCCCCCCCCCCCCCCGCGTACGTCACCAACATAAATTTGTATATAAACCTCAATTGGACCTTCACGCGTCGATTCGGTCAAACCCAGTGAAGGGTAATGCGTCGCGTGGACGTTGGTGCGGGGAGACAGAGGTGGGCAGGTGTACGATGGTGCTGACCACACCATCCCCTTGCTGTATGCCATGCTGGCCTTACTAGGTGCTCGCCGACTGCACTTTGATGGTCTGCAAGGCTAAACGGGGGTTCTTTTTTTTTTAAACACAAATGCATCTTTGAAAAAGGATGCAGTGTTTACAGTACACTTAAGCCGCCTTAGTGGATTCTGCCATAGTGCCAGAATCTGCCCTGGATCTGTATGCAGGTTAGCATTGTCCCCATTCACAACGTACAAGTGCAGACTTGGATAGAAATGTATTAAAGTGAAGAGCAGTGTACTACTCCCAGACATGTGAATGCATTTTTATTTGATGCATCACATTGAAGCTGGAGTTCATGACTATTCGTAGTTGAACATAGGGATAAATTACAACCTTATTTGTTATAATTTAATTAGTTTAGATGCCTTGTGTGAAATTTACTTTCATGTATTGATACAACAAAATATTCACGACAGAAATTAAAACTATGATGCCCTAAGCTGTTTTAGCCTTCAAATTCTTCCATCCAAAAAAAAAACCCCATGCTCTTGCGCTCAAGACGGCGGTGTTATTTTGTAAAGAATTTCTAAATAAAAGCGTTGTTTTATTCGCTTGAACCTTTGCCTTTGTGATGCCTTCACGAGTCGTCGAGTATGCAACAGCAGCAACCGCCGTTTGCCACTAAGTGGCGCTGGACGTCACCACGGCGCTTGTGCCAGGCCGTGTGCACGTTAAGGCCACGTGAAGTGTCAAACGCCCGCTGGCAGGAGGTTACGGGACAGACCCAGGTGGTGCCATGGGTTGACCGACTGAGATGACTGGTGTGCACACGTGGTAAAAATCTACGCTCGCTCAACACGACCAACCTCGCCAACTCAAATCGTATTTCAATTCCAACGTTTGCGAACGATGAGGAAACTCGTCACGACAGGAGAATGCAGCGTGCAGGCTGGAGACAAAAAGGTTTAAACACAAAAGGTGGTGCTGCTGCTCGTGAATTGCAGGAAAGAACTCCCATCATGCCTTGCATACATGTCATGTGATAACGTTGCATTTACAGTTCAAGAGCGGAACATGTCGTTTGGACCGGTTCAAGAACTGAAAAATGTGGCCATTCCAACAGGCAGCAGCAGCAGCAGTTAACAGATCGCTGCTGTCGGCTAGTCTCATCCCCATTAGGACAGGCAGCGAATAATAGCACACATTGATGAAATTAGTTGTGATCAAGCAAAGGCTGAAATTTGATCACATCGCATGCAAGGCATGCATATAGTTGTGGCCTGTTAGCACACCTGCGTTATCTGTTTTAAGTGATTTCTTTACCTTTCCTATACTTTTCACTCTTATCGTGTTTCTGTATTGTTTCTTGTCACGTTCTGACCTGCCCCTACTGGACATTTATGGAAAAAGAGCTTTATAGCTAATCAGATTCCTTCAGTATAAATACTTATAGTATTCTGATTATGTTAAATATACCAATGGAAACTGTAGCCCGTGGCCTCTCAAGTTTCAGCACTAGTGGCCAACTGTGGACCACCTTTACACGTTTTCAATATTCTTAATTTAAATCCCAATTGTCACTCCACATTGTGTTGCGTGTGGCTTTAATTTGTACGTCTTTCAGGCGACGGTGAAAAATCACTGGGCCAATTGGTGACTAAACCAGATCATTAAGTTGTATCAAATTGTACAGAAAAAAAATTGTGAATCCACATAACACATGGGAAATTCCTAGGACAATCACGGCATAGTTTGAATATCATACCGCTAATTCATAGCGGAGCGGCAAAAGAGATTTATGAAAAATATACGAGACGCCCCTGGCTTGTGGGCAGTGTGCCGGCAACGCGAGACCCTTCGGCTCCGATTCCGTGCTCAACTCCTTCGCGTTGAATATTTCTGGGGCCTTAAATTGTCGCCAAATGCTCCTCCTGTCAGAATTCCGGTGAAAACGGCCAATTTCGTACAACGAAACTTAACCTCCCGAGACAAATGGTGGGCTTGAGCCTGTTCCGTCAAGGTTTGAATCTCCACCCTGAGAGAAGACCCAAATGCACTACTCTTTGCCGCGATGTGCTTAGCTGGAGTTAGGGGGCCCACGCCTCGCGAGTGAGAACCGTCGGTCGGTAGGTCGCGACGAAAACGATTTAGAGTCGCCTTGAAGAGGTCAGTGTATTAATTACCAGAAAGAGGGTCGGACCATAAATGGTCACCTTGGGAGAAGAGGAAAAGGATTTTCCACGGGAGAGTCCATAAAAACAGCATTAAGTCGTAAAAATCCCAGAGATGTGGGAATATGTGGAGCTGTTGCTAATACAGAAGAGCAATTGAGATCGATACCAGAGGGTCAAGATGAAAGGATATTAGCCTGTAAAATCATTCCGGGGGAAGCAGTGGTGGATCGACATCAGATTAAGTGTATTTACTGACTAAAGCGCATTGAGCTCCACATCTCTTATTCAAGGGCGACTCGGCCAGCAGACGACATCGACCGCGGATTCTGGGGATTAGATGAGCTCAGGAGAGGGGCACGAGAGATGGGATTCATAGCAAATGTAAATGTGGAAGTGAGAGGCCAACACCGGGGTGACGGAGGAAATCGCGACCCGGGAGTGTCCAGTGCAGCTACGCTGGCGTGGGACAACTTGCAAAGGGGAGCGGTGGCAGCAGCGGAGAAACTGTTGTGGTAAAACCGTCATGAGGAGTCCCCTCACGGCTGCCACCGAGTTGACCCAACGCAGATGCCCGGCTTTTGATCTTACAGGAAGCCGCTCTCATGCTCCACGCTAAACCGCATCCACTGCACGAACCGTGGCAGGAGATGCAGATATCCGATGCACACATGGAAAATGTAAAACTCTCCAGTAGTCGGTTGAACACGTAGGCTTTCGTGACCAATGTCCATAAATAAAATTGGGTTTATCGCGTAAATATAAACGTGTCATTAACCCCACCACCATCAGCCAATTAGTAAGGTTTGTCACTCTAAAAAACATGCCAATCAGTGACTAATTCAGCACACCGGTGTTGGAGAGGAAACCCACATTTTCAATTCGAGCACGTTTCACAGTAGTGCGACTGGTCATACAGAACAAGATGTATAACAACGATGCAATGCCCAAGCCACAAAAACTAACGAGACATCACGGCAGTAGACACTCCGCTGCTCCGGAGGTGGTTATCTGGGCTTGACGACCACCCGAATGTGAAATTGGAGTCGTTGCTCTGCATCTACATCGGCCTATATGAAAGAAGACCGAGTTGACAGGGTTCTGAGTGGCAGCACTTGCATCGGGGTGGGTACAGAGCAGGTGATCGAGTGGGGTTCGTAGCCTTGGTGAGACAGTTTGGTATTCAGGCAAAGGTGTTCATCCTCAAGTCCACTCCAATTCCGAGCCACCACTGTTTACAAGCCGGACAACACACAGGATGAAGAAAACGGAATTTTGGGTAACGTGGCTGTCAAGGGACAAGGAAATGTCCTCTGTGATGAGAATTAATATCGGAAAGAGGTAGAAGCCATAGAAGAAATGATAAATGTGGAGAATAAAATAGATTTTAGAGAATGAAACAGAATGTCAAGAGCAATTAAACCAAATCGAAGATAGCTTTTGAAATTCACGCAGGTCAACCATTAAGTCTGTGCAACAATGTGCTCAAACGATCGGTGTCATCCAGAACAAAATCAGTTTACAGGTTGCAACATTTAATACCAGTTTAATTACATGAAAATAAATACAGATAAAAGTAGACACCTAACAACCCCGTCCATGCTGCTACACACAGCCGCGTTTGTGCAGCGACTCCAAAAAGGATCCTGCGTAGTTGATCGAGCACATGATTAATGAGCAATGCAGCGCCGTGCGTTCCAAAACACCGCTAGCGAGGACACCTGGGCTTAAGACTGCCATAACATGATGCAAAAAGAGTCTCGGCCATCAAAGCCAACATGATCAAAGCTATACACAAGTGAAAGATTTAAAAAGCGAGACATTTAAAACCATAAATATGAAGCAAGGATGTGCATGTCCCTTGCAACATGATTAAACGTTCTTGGAGAAAGGCAAAAAAAACAGAAGACCGGACGCACTTATTTAAAAAAGTAATCGTTCTCAGCTCCAAGCGTCATGCCCTGGCTCATGGCTTGAGTTCACTTATCAGGAAAATTCTCTTTAAAAAGGAGTAAAAACGAGCTCACGAGTGAAAATGTCTAAAAACCTGGTTCTGTAAAAAGCGATAAAGCTGACCGTCGCCTTCGCACATCTGCGTCTCCACATTGAAAATAAAAGTATTGCTTTTACACATGAACGTTGACTCAATTGATGCAATACAAGCAGATTTCGACCAGCTTTGACAGCGTCTCATCAGCACTCAAGCTTGCTCGAAGCAATGCAGTTTCACCAACAGATTAAAGCCAGACTCGCTGATGTAGAAACCGGTCTAGAGTCTGCTTGTTCAGAATCAAGGCTGCCAAGATGATGCGGTCCCCCTGGGCAGCTGATGGATTGTATAAGAAACACTTTTCTCTTTCATGTGGAGACGGCAGGTGAAGGAGACACGGTCTGCTCGTTTACATCGTGATAAAAGGATTTCATTAAAATCAAGGACCGCAACACATGGACAATTGTCAGAACAGAATGAAACAGCCCCCAAAATTGCACCTGGAGCCCAAGTCTGAGTGTACAATGCGAGTGTACGTGGCGAATGGTAAATGTACGAGGCGAGTGTACGTGGCGAGTGATGAGTGTACGTGATGAGTGTACGAGGCGAGCGGAGAGTGTTAATGAGCGACGGGGATGTCATGTCGGCGATGCTCTCATCAGGACTTTGTCTCGTACTGCTTCAGCAAGTGCTGCTTGTATTCTGCACGAGAGAGACAAGTACGAGAACACGAGTTAACCTGCAACACTTTATGCAAGCGTAAATCCGGGAACATAAAGCCAGACGTAAGAAATAGATCGTGGTGAAAGTTAACATTCGGAGGGCACCTCTCCCTCCCTTAGTGAGAGTCGGAAAACTAAACCAGACAACGCAGAGCAGTGATTCTTAACCTTTGCTGCAGCCTTGCACCCCCCTTTGGTTTTTAAGCGTTACAAAAATGTACGTTCATAAATACACAGGGCTTGATGAAACAAAGCAAGTTGTAACTTGCATGCCCTTGCTTAATTTGTGTTGAGGATTCGCCTTCTAAAAAGATCCGGCCATGTCATGCACCCCAGGTTAAGAACCACTGATGTCGATGACCAAATATGAAAAATGGAGTTCAGTTCCCTAAAAGCTTTTTTTTGCATATATATAAATTTTGCATGATGTTGTTTTATTTTAATATAATCTACATACACACAAACATTAACAATTAAACAAAATGTATGTTTATATATTCGTCAGCCATGGTCAGTGCACTGCCGGATGAAAGCGTCCACACGCAGTCGCCATCCCTCGCACAACCCCTGCGATGTGCCCATCATCCATCCCCACCGCTGCACACGAGATTCTTGCACCATTTCCTCTGTGGTGGTCGCACACTTGGGAGCACTCAGTGCATCACGAACCTTACTTATCCGACGTTACTTTAAAATCTTAACTGCATTATTACGTGTGCATCTCACTGCATTGGCAGCTATTCCATCCCGTGCATCACCTCACTTCCTTCACCCCCTCCTACAGGTCTTACACTTTGAGGATGGAGCACCATGGCCACAAGTGCCCACTCGTGGCTTCGGTTACAGCACACAGCTTACAAGATTCGTCTGATATGGCTTTCTCACTGCCTCAATTTTTAATATGCTGCAACTTGAAAAACAAAGTAATGAGCAACAGGACTGAAAGCATGTTTCCAGATGAAAACTCTTACAGCTATGGCACTCGGCTATCGGATTAGCTACGTATAATCGACCCCGATAGCCGAGGTTACGGAACTGATCATCGATATCGGACGACACCAAAATAGTTGAAGTATTACCCGTTTGCGCAAGTGCCGCTGAACGGGAGGCGATGGGCAGGGATTAAGAATGTCATCGGCAAATGCAGCCGGGACACATTCTGGGTATGGGGCCATGGTGTTGCCCAGATCACAAGGCAGGCCTTTGGGATGGCCACCATTTTTTTTTTATTGGGCCCAGGTAATTGACTACAAAACTAGTTGACGATGTTTGCGACTTAATCTATTTAATCGATAACCTGTCTCAGCCCTTACAAATGTTGTTGTTGTGCGGTAATGTTCTGAGATGCAGAGAAGAGGGATCACACTCTTTACCATCCTGGTTTGGCCAGAGCTGCGCTGCGTGTACATTCAAGGGGCTCTCGTTGTTGGGCTCTGGAAGAGAATCGCCCCCACACGATGAAGCACCACGACACTTAAAGAAAACACCAACATCTCCCGATTATCCCAATGGACCTAAAATTTACACGAGCATTTTCTCAATCTTGTACAGTGATTTAAACGTAATCCCAACCTTTTTCCAAAGCTTAAATTATACATAATGCAGCAAAATAATGTTTAAAATTCATTTAAAACACCAGCACGTTGAGGTTAAAGATTGTGAAAGCAATTTCACTCCATGACATGTTGAGGTATTTGTGTATTTCAGTCTTTTATAATTCATGATAAAGGATTTTTGTTTTGGGTTAAAACGCGTAAACACGTCGTAAACCCACCTCCACCCGACACAGCCAATTGGTAAAGTTTGTCACGTACACAAAACGTGTCGACTAATTACTATGTATGCACGGAGAACTTATTTTGCACCATATGTAGGCAACCGTGCTAAATCGGCGAAACATCGTACTTAAAATTATAAACGCTGTAGATTTGTGCTCACCAACCAACCCTTCAGCTCGATGCAAGCAAAATTACTGGGGTCAACACCACACTTGGATGCGCACAATTACACGAGCACAACTCCTGCGAACAGCGTGGCAAAGTTAAGATCGCCGTCGGTGTCGACTGCAACGGGCGGCACCGTGGCTCGGCGAGCCGACGATGCACGGGGGGGGGGAAGGGGGAGGAAAAGGCGCACCTCCCAGCAGGCTCTGGATGGACAGCAGGATGGTGCGCACGTCGTACAGCGCCGACCACTTCTCCTTGAGGATGTCAAGGCAAATGTTGCCCTGCGAGTCCACGTTGGGGTGGTAGCACGGCGTGACGAAGTGCACGCTCGGCGCGTTGTATGGGTAGCCGCTGGGGAACTCCAGCGACAGCTTGTAGCGCAGGCCGTCGTACACCTGCAGCGGGGTGGGGGGCGTGAGACAACCACGAGCCACCGCCGGCGTGCACCTCGCCGGCACAGACGGACGGCGGCACGACTCATCGTGCAGGCCGGAGTCTGTGCGCGCACGCAATCTCAGTGCTGTTCCAAGCGTGCGTCTCTCTACACGTCTTTGCACAGCGGGCAGCTTCGGTTTAATTTTCCTTGGCACCGTCAGCGTTTCTGAGTCGCGTCACAGCCGGCTGTACGTGCCGATAAAAAACATTTTTTACAGAGGCATGAGCAGATCCTCTTTCTTTATCATTAGGGGCCTTCCACCCTGCTCTTGTTCTCTGTATTTCATCGTTTTGATCCCCATTTAGTCTGCATTATACATGGGAACACAGGGTGGCTAGCATTGTGTACCACAGTATACCCGCCAGGGCTACAGCAAGGGAAACGTGCGCGCACAGCGGAGCGCAACATAAACACTACAGAGGTCGCCATCGCCAATGATGCAACGACGATGGGAAGGATAGCCATCGGCTCTGTCTCTCAAAATATATTAGGATTTGCATGCAAAAGGAGTTTCATTCAAGAGGACGCCAATTTGTAGAATTTGAAGGAACAAAATATTTTCAATTCTGAAGCCACTAAAATGGGCACGGTGAAGGTGTTTGATCGTTCACGATGTATTGTCGAACATCGTCTGGGATGTTTAAATGAAAGATGTCCACAACGTTCCGAGTACAGAACTCACGAGCAGCCGATGAGAAAAATGACAATTTTACACCCCACAAGTTGCTATGTTAATTAACACCGATGGTCACTAAACTATGTCATAGCTTGCATTCTACAAAGAGGTTCGGTTGCAGAATTACAAAGTAAATTTTTTCAAGTGAAATGTAACAAAAATGATCCACGTTGTCCTTGAACAATATTTAGTTTGCCAATTAAATGAGAAGTTAACATTGTTTTCCCAGTTTCCTGCAGTTCACATTGTGCCGATGAGATCCATCGATTTTTGTTGCAATACCAAAGCGTCACTTCCATCAAATAAGTGATTAGTTCTCCCAATTTCGCTGGAATCACCGTGGCTCATAAAACGTGGAGAATGTTTATTTGTAACATATTTATTTACTCCAAATCAAAATGTTACATAATTAACTTAATTGCGTACTCGCAGGGTACAATTTGTATTTTTATTGTAAAAAAAAAATGGAATTTAAAACACATCCACATGAAGCCAGGATGAAATGGCCAGTTATAAACCAAGAAACCTACACTTCACTTCATCTTTTGTTTATGTGTTATGCTTTTTAAACTCAATTTGTCCAAGCCAACTTCCCTGACAATATATTGTATTTCTAATTGATTGTTGTTTTACTTCAATTTCTATGGTTCGTTTAATTTTACGATTTATGTTTGATTAATAGCTTTTTGTGATTGCTTTCGTTATTTGGCCCAGATCACTTTCAAGTGACTCATCCCTGACCCCTTGCGTTCACACTTGGTTAAACAAAACAATCTCACAATTGCAACCTCCTCCAGCCTAAAGCTACCCCCCCACCCCCCCGAGGATCTTGAATGAGGGGAAGGTTCCTCTGTGCCTTACAGTTCCCTTTGGGCCGGTGATGGTTCCGATCCAGTGGAAAAGGTTCTCTCCGTCCGGAAATGCCGATACGTCTTTGTCCCCAGACATCTGCACACACACACGGTTGGGACGGTTAGTACGTATGTATGTATAATTTATTTCGCACCATACATAGCCAACCACGATAATCGGAGGAGCGGGGAAGGACAACAAACGAAAGCACAAACAGCAGTTCTAAAAGAAAGGAGTTTTCAATTTAGATTTTCAAGTTCCAACTCTGTTGCCTAAACATCCTAATATAGGACCAGAGTTCAGGCAATGGTTGGCACTGCTTCTGGCCGCCTTCCCGCTTGTCTGTGGATTTCCACGTCTCTGAACTATCCTCTCGCCCTCTCAGGGGGGTAAATAAACTGTGCAGCATTGCAAATGCTAAATTATAATCTACATCAGCGGTTCCCAAACTGTCAGATTGCATACCACCATCTAAATGATACAACCTCAAGTACCACCAGAAAGTGTTGTATCCACATAGGTAACAGATTATGTATTAGATGAACACCAGAAACCTTTAGTATTTATAAAATATTCTCCTATCAATTACAGCGGCCATATAAAACAGTTTTAAATTGGAAAATACATCAAATGGGAGGTGCGAGTTTGCTTGACACAGCAGTTGTCAGATTAAATATTGTTTAATTTCGGCTGGAGGTCTGGGCTCGACGTGCATCTTGGTCATGTATTTGTTTATAAATGACAATCATAGCAGAGAATCCAGTTTCACACAGACAAGATGTGCAGAATGGAATCACTCTGTCAATGCAGTGTCTGAAATCTAGGGATATTAATTTCTTCTCCGGAGCCAAAATTCATCAAGATGCATTCCCCTCAACCCCAGCCGAAACTCGCCATCACATGCAACGTCTATTCGCTATTCCCATTCCTCAGCGAAGACGTCATTTGTCAACCGGTTTTCTTCAACCGAATGCATATCAGGATCCAGTTGACTTTTGTTACATCTCTTCGGGGAAATAGTCGACGAAATTTTAGGTCAGACCACGAGTGGTCTTTAATGTCAGCAGTTAGGTCCTGGTGAAGTTTCAGTCCGTTTTCAGTGAGAAAACCATCTCATGTTGAAAATGAATGACAATTCTCTCAATTTCCAGAATAATAAATTGCTGGGTTTGTTTTTACAAATGCTCTATTTTTTGTCATCAACTTAAAAATAAGTACTCTCTGGTTCTTTCGGTAAAGTCACATAGATAGAAAAAGAAACACGACGTTTCGGTCGCAACACAAGCGTCCGTCTTCAGATGTGAAAAAATGATCTGCTGTTGTGGCTTTATATAGGCACGGGAGGGGAGAAGGGGGGGGGGAGTTTGGCTGTGGGAGCTCACAGGGGAGAGGGTTTGTGGCGTGCATGGACGGGTGGGGCTAGAGCCGCTAGAGAAATTAGCAAGTAAATTGACTTGTAGTATAAGCCGTAATCGGACGACAACCGGGTGGGTGAGTGAAAATCATAGCAGTTAAAACTTTATGTAGTTTATCACATCCTTCCAATGATTGCTCAATCTGAATCCATCTTCTCGATTAAAGTTTTGTTTGTTTGTATATCTGGATGGGCTTCATGAACAAATCTCTGAAGGTGGCCCCAAGGGTTTGCAGAGCACCTTGGTCTCGGAGAAAACAATGTCACGTGTGCCCACAGCGTTGAAGCAATGATCCGCCACCGCCAAGGAGTTGGTTCTGCCGTGTTTCAAATCCGCTTTGTGTTCGTGAACCAGGTCTGAGACACGTCGCTTCGTTTCACCAATGTAACTGCTGCCGCAGACAGGCCTTGTAGACTATAGCATTAATTTCATCAAGACATGAAAATACATCTGCCAAATAGGCAAGCCTTGCCAACCACAGCTCATCCATAAAACGGTCAGAAAATTCAACACTTCAAGTCACTGTTAAAAAATGTGTAACTAAGAATGGAGTTCAAACAGACGGGTTGACACCTTTCCAGAACGCCACCTCACTTCAGTTTGCAGAAGACGCTTTTCATGGTTACTCCCCGCTGCCATCGCACAGATGTGAAAACTGTGCACCGAGTGGCCATGCTTTACCGAGAGTGACCACTTTCACTGACTGGTCTAAAGCGACCTTCATGTGGACAGCCACTGTCTTGACTGCGAGAGCACCACACGATGCCTTCCATTGTGCGTGCATTTGGTAGTGGGCGCAACTTCCATTACCGTTGCCAGAACTCCTCCAGACTTGCTGGTCATGGCTCGAGCCCCATCGGCGCACACGCAATCACAAACTTGCCACTGTAGTCCGTTATTGGTCATGATGTTATCCAGTTCCCTCAACATCTATTTTTCCACTACGACTTGAGAGAGATTCACAAAGTAAAATAATTATTCCTTAAATTTCCATATCCATTTCAAACCTTACATATGCAAGAAGTTGAGCAAAAATTGTGAAATCTGTGCTCTCATAAATTGCAATTAAAAGTACTTTTTCTCGACGCTTTCCACCAGGCTTTTTTATATCACTTTTGGCCTTAATCTTAAATTTTTCTTGATACCATCTTCCACAAAAGAGGAGTATACCTACCACTGCTCACTGGAGCAAGGGGAAACCGATGGGTTTTTTTCTCCTGTTCCCATGATTTTCATTCCTCACATTTCCACACAGAACCACAATGGGTTTTTTTCTTTGGTTGGATTTAAACAGCACCTCCCCCCCACCCTCTCTTCCAAGGGGCTGCTTGCTGCTGCAAGCGCATTTGGACATCTGTTCGGTGTGGCCTGGCCATGTTCCCCACTGCGGTTGTGGAATGCGGCACTCGGCTTTGCGTGCCCTCTTGTTCACCACCTCCCCTCCCCCACTCTCACATGGATAAAAATCCGTTTCAACGAATCACGTTAGTTACCAAGATACGAGAAGTAAAATACCTTGGTTACAGTACTTACCATCAGTGACATCAGCTCCTGATGCAACCTAGGAAAACACAGATCAATAAATTAATGGTAAAATATGATCACATTAGAATAACAGCCCAGCATACACAATTTCAATGTGAAACCACAGCCTCGCCTGGCTATTAAGGAGTTGAAGCAGATACTGATGTATATTACTTTTTTGCATTCAATATTTTATCCGTAAAATCCTTCAGATGGAACGTCTCGTTTGCAAGTGCCCAGTGTTATTAAGTGACATACTTAACAAAAACACACATCCTCAACTTACACAGCAAACAAGTCTACAGGGTGGCCCAATAGTCAGGACACAAAGGGATTTTTTTTCATTTATCGTAATACTGGCACAGTGGCGTGTCCTGTCGTCCTGCATGGGGCCCGTGGCCTTCACAAAGGACCGTGGCCCCATCCTCCTCACCCACCGCTTGCTCACAGAGCCCCGTGCTACGGCGTTGCCGCTGTCCGCCGCCTTCCTCGGGGTGGCCGAGGCGCTCGCCGCGGGGTCCGTGTTCTGAGAGGCCATGGAGAGGCACCACCACGACAACCGGCACGACTCTTCGACTTGTTCCGAGTCTCCTCCACGGGCTCCAAGTCACTCGTAAAGTGCTGCTCCTCCTACAAGACAAAGATCCCCCGTGTAGCATCAACAGACTGTCGGGGCAAGTGGCGTTAGCGAGCACCTCTGAAGGCCGGCACGGCACACGAAGGGGGTCGGTGGCCAGCACCACGCCCGGCCGCCTTTGTCTCCCCAGTTGCGATGTTTACACACCGCACCAGGTACCCATTTATACACACACGGCCTTTCATTCACCCACCAGTTAATATTGATTAACTAATTCACACACACACACACGCATTCGTTCACAAAGTCAACATTAACACGCACCGGCAGTTTAACACGTAGGCTTGCGCGACCAATATGATTCACAATAAAGGGGTTTGGGTTAGACCGCGTAAGTCTAAATGCGTCGATATCCTCCACAACCCGACACAGCCAATTAGTAAGGGATTTGTCACGTAAACAAAACGCCAAATTGTTACTACTTCAGCCACCCGATGTGCTGGAGAGTAAATCCACAACATTTACAATTTAAATACGTTTCGCTGGTAATTACATCCAGCATCGTCAGGCGATTTTCCCGATGCTGCAGTTCACCAAGTAACGTCAATGGACGTCTTTACGTCTCTATTCAACGGTATTCGATGTGTAATGTTTCGCTAGTTATTAGTTAACATGAACATAGCTTTAATTCACGAATGTGAACACCTTAAACGATCTCGTCATCGACATCAGCCATTGAACAAAGCGATTCGCTCATTAACAAAAGACGCCGCTTTGAATGTACTGTGTAGCACTAACACACACCCCTTGTGTAGCATAGTGTAGCATTAACACACACACACTTTCACGAGCTTTCACGAGTTAACGTCCCCACACTGCGGACGATCTGTTTAACAATCACACGCACGGGTCTTTAATTAATCAATTCACACACGCTGCTGTACGGGTCGAAATGGAACTTCCATGACAAAATTAGTTTCGCCGGTTAACAACTCACAGACCCTGCACACACACACACCTTTCGTTCTCTATTTGACAGTAACCCGTACACACTCATAATTCATACACACACACACACAAGCCGAGCCCACGAGTTCACGAAACAAACAACGAAGGCCACTGCCGCCATGCTACGCAACCCATGGGCCGTGCAGTGGACCACTTCACAGCAAGCCCTAAGCTCCTTCAACGCAGGGGGAGGAAAATGAGAAACTAACACGAGCGGGCATGGTTAGACAAGAGTGGAAGCACGATGAGATATCGATGAGGTATCGATGAGGCCGCACCTCTTCACCAACGCCTCGTCTCGATCGCCGCCGTCGCGAGTTTGAATTTAACGGAAAAGGCACGGGCCGTCCAATGGCGTTGCGAGCTGCAGCAATGCGACGCCAACTCGCCCCTGGGGCGGAGCGGGGCAGCAGCGTGCAAAAGCGGTCCGCCTCCGTTTTGCCCCAGGGGCAGAAGTACGTTAGATAATTGGAAGGATGACGTCGCGTAGGATGTACTAAGCAGGCGCCGCGTTAATCAGGTTAACGTTAATAACGACACGTACGTGTACACACGAAACATTCGATGTGATAATTTAGTAAGAATATTGCAACTGGTATGAGTATAGAGATGAATAAGTACCGTGGCTTTTGTAATTAAATATCAACGCGGCAAATCACTCCCCCCACCCAACACGCTCAACCAAACCCCTGCCGCTTCGTCGTAGTTGGTACAGCCCACGCCTAACCGCTGCGCCCGTTTGAATGTTCACTGCTCGCCTGTGATTGGCTGAGAGGAGAGCACAACGTGGGGTCGAGGGGTGTGTCTCTCGCCGTGTGATCGCGGCCTTCCCCAGCCACGGGAGGCCCGCTACCTGCTACCTGGCCACTTTGATCGCTACCTGCTACCTGGCCACTTTGTTCGCTTGCGTTCTCAGTCGCACGCTGCTGCAGCTGTCGTCGTCCTGCGGTCCTGCACCACCCCGTGGCCTTTAAAACCATGCCTGTCAAACTTTGTCGCGACAAAATCAAGTGGCTCATTAGAGTGTAAGGTTGTGGTGACATCACCGGCACGATGACCTCTTGACCTTAAATGTAATTATACCTTATTCGTAAAAGCCACCAACGGATGAATGTTATAGCAATTTAACTGTTGCTGCTACCCTTCTACATCTGTCGACGGTGTACACGATCGTCAATAAAGCCCGTGGCCTTAAAAAAACCATTGCTCTTTTACACGTCCCACAATGAGTTGTTTTTGTTTGATTAATTTACAGTCTATGGGCAATCAAAACAATGCAGCGGGGGCCAGAAACTGCGTCGCGTCAATGAGTGACGGGGCCACTCGACACTCAAAGGGGCCAAGCGGGGCCGCTGCTCTCGCCGGGCGCGGTGGCGTGCGCTTGTAATCCAGCTACTTGGAGGCGTGGGTTGCGGGATCGCTTGAGGACGGGAGTCCTGCGCTGTGAGGCTCTATGCCGATCGGGCGTCCGCACCAAGTTCGGTATCAATATGGTGAGCGAGGGGGAGCTCCCGCGCACCAGGTTGTTCTACTAAGGAGGGACGAACCGGCCCAGGCCGGAGACGGAGCAGGCCAAAGTCCCCGTGCCGATCAGTGGTGGGACAGCGCCTGTGAATAGACCTCTCAGGGCAGCCCGGCCGACACAGCGAGACCCAATCCTTTTATTATTATTATCATTCTACTTTATTTACTCGCCTCAAGTCCTATTTCGTTTTGATCATTCGGGTCGTGCACACCCGCATTACATTAATATTTTATCTGACTCATTGCAATAAAATGTTACGAATTATGAAATAATCTCAACACTGGCCCTTCTTCTATCACATTAAAATTACATGGACATGTTCACATGCATCACAATTTCAGCTTTAACGAACCAATTATTGCAGTGGAGCTGTACAACGACTGTCATTTTATTGGAAAAAGTCGCTGTCATTGAGTTGCTCCCTAGCGCATTCTGCCGGTGACAAAGCGCATCGTCGTCTTTATCACTTTAAGAGGTTTCACTTTCACGGATCGCGTGCTACCTACAATGTTCCTGTACCATCATGACCATCAAGTAATCAAGTAATGTAATGTGCATATTGATATCGTGATCATCTTCATCGGCCATGATCAATCCACTGCTGCATGAAGGCGTCACGTTGTCTCTGTCTCTCAAGATCCTGCAGTGTTGCAATCTTCCTGAGAATTAAGAAATCAGAATCTTTATTTATCCTGGAGAAATTTGATGAGCTCTGAAGATTTTTACAGATGTCTAGAAGGGGAGCCCAGAAAGTTACTATAACAAATAATAGTGAAAATATTTGGGTCTTTCGGTAAAGCCACGTCGATAGAAAAAATAATAAAAATGTTAAAAAATAAGAATAATTCCTGCAGGAATTCCTGCAATCACGACAGCTTTAAGTAAAGATTTAATAATAAAAACGATAGCAGCGCAAAGTATAAGAAAGGTAAGAAAATCACTACGAATAAATAATAAAATAGGTAAAGTGTATACGTTCAAATTTCATAAGTACACCGATTCCCAAGCCTGGGCAAGGCAGCAAAACAAAAGCAAGAACAGTGCCAGACCACACCAAGACAACAACACACAGTCACTCAAAGTGCACATTCACAATAAACTATTGATATCTGGGTAAAGATTAAAGTTACCAATCACATTTGCAAATGCAGTTGTATCCAACACTAATCTTCTGACCGAGCAACCCAACGTTCCTACCAGCTCCCTCTGCAGGAATGTGTTATTGTTCCTGTTATACATTTCCACGTGACTGCAGGAATTCATATTCTTTGGGTCTTTCGGTAAAGCCACGTAGATAGAAAAATAATAAAAACAAGTAAACCCGTAAAAACTAAGTTTTTCACTATAAATCCTTTATATGCGTGGCGGCTAGAGTCCTCTCGTCATCTGGCTTGAGATGGCTGCCACCTATGGGTCAGATGATTGGCTGCCACCATTAAGCAATTGGTAATTAAATATTTAATTTGTTTTCCCTAAACAGTGTAAAATTTTGGATTTTTTTCACGAAAATTAATTGTCTCACAAAACGAGTCTGTGTGGAAAATGTCAGCTCGATTGGATCACGGGAAGTGGGTTAAAAAACGAGCGAAAGATTTGCACGGTCCTAAGCAAGCAAGCGAACTTAATATAACGGATTTAAAAATATATTCGCCTGTGGAGGACGCGGGGATCGATCCCGCGACCTTTGGCATGGGAAGCGAGGGCGCTACCAACTGCGCTACTCCGCCACGGCCAGTGGAGGGGTTACGCTCTGGGCTCTTACACTCTGACGTTCAGCCAAAGCCATGAATGACTTCTATTTGAATATATGTAAAATAATTTTTTTTTGCCTAAAAAGTGTAAAATTTTGGGATTTTTTTTTTTCACGAACAATAATTGTCTGGCACAACGAGTCTGTGTGGAAAATGTCAGCTCGATTGGATCACGGGAAGTGGGTTAAAAAACGACCGAAAGATTTGCACGGTCCTAAGCAAGCAAGCACGCAAGCAAGCAAGCAAGCACGCAAGCAAGCGAACTTAATATAAAGGATTTAAAAGACATGTAAATATCACGACGTTTCGATCGCAACACAAGCAATCGTCATCAGGTGAAAAAAATATAGCGGGAGAGCTGCTGAGGCAGGATGTTATAAAGGTTTGAGATGGGTGTAGCCCCGGGGTCATAAGCGAAGTGGGCGGGGCTAGAGATGAAATTTGCATGTAAATGTGAGATCGGAGAGCTGAGCTACCTCCACGACGACGAAGCTGTGGAGGTGGCCATTGTATTGTGAGAGATTAGCATGTCATTGTGTAATAAAGGACTCTCAGACGATGTTGTTCTCCGTGTCCTTTATTGGGTTCTTGCTCGCACCCCGCGATGTCTCCACTCCGACCCGCACCTTCTCCGCCTCGTGCCTCCGCACGTCGTCTGAGTCCTCCGCTCCCGCTCTCTCTCTCTGCAGCCACCCCGCTGCCCGTGTGCTCCGCACACTCCGCAGCCCCCTGACTGCGCCGTGTGCTCCCCGCGCACCCAGCAGCCACCCTGCTGCTCCGTGTGCTCCCGCACACTCTGCAGACACCCCCGCTGCTCCACGAACACCGCTGGCCGACGGTGCCGTGACTCCTGCCTCGTGGCAATCGCGCCACTCCTCGCCAGCACTCCGCGTGGCCTCTCCCTTCTCTATTCTGTCTCCACTCCCGATCCCCTTCCGGTTCTCCCCTTATATCCTCCCCCTCAGTGACCCTGACTCCTCCTCCTCTGCACGTGACCCTGACTCCGCCCACACTCACGTGACCCTGTCCTTTCTCGCATTACAAATGTAAGAAAAACGAACAACACGAAACCCACCGCCACATCGAGGAAAACGAGCAACGGTGGCTGTGTTAGTGAGACATTTAGCCTATTTAAGGAAAGACATTTAACCTGGTAATGTAACTCAGACAGTCGATAATAACTGCTAACATCGGCAGGGAGGATGGAAACATCACAGCCAGTTATGACTTAAACTGGTTAATGCCAATGATTGCTCAGATTGTACCCATCGTCTCGGTTGAAATTGTGTCTGTGTTTATATATCTGGATGGCTTCATGAACGAATCTTTGCTGATAGCCAGTGGGTTTGCAGAGTACATTCGTCTTGGAAAAATCTATTTCGTGTGTGTGTGTGCCCACAGTGTTAAAACAATGATCAGCCACGGCCAAGGTATTGGTCCTACCGTGTTTCAGATCTACCTTATGTTCACGAACACGGTCCGAGACATGTCGCTTAGTTTCCCCAATGTAACTTCTGCCGCAGACACAGCTTAGTTTGTAGACGCCGGGGTATTGCATGCCAAGAATCACATCCTTCACAGATAGGATCAGATCACGAATTGTACGTGCTGTGTTGAATCGAACCTGGCTCTTGTGTTTTCTCATGATTTTGGAAATATTTTGGTAACCCCTGCTATGTATGGCAAGGTGATGGTTTTGATTGGGTCCTCAGATGGTTCTTTCCCAACGGTTGGGGTGATAGCTTTACGGATTGTGGAGTCTGAATATCCATTCATCTTGAGGGCTTTGTGTACATGCTCCAGTTCACTGGCTAGGTGGCGCTGGTCGGAGATGATGCAGTGGGCCCTATGGTGTACCCTGCAAACCTTCGGGCTATTATCAGAGATTTGTCCATGAAGCCATCCAGATATATAAACACAAAGACAATTTCAACCGAGAAGATGGGTATAAGCTGAGCAATCATTAGAAGGACGTGATTAAGCAAGCAAAGTTGTAACTGCCGTTTGGCTGTTATCTCCGACTCTCTGAGTTGCATTTCCCTGTTAGGTGCCTCTGCATTAATGGGCTGGGGTCTCACTAACATGGCCACCTCTGTTCCCTTAGCCTCGATGTACCGATTGGTTCTGGCTGTGTGATGGGCTTTGTGTCTCACTGGCGCGACCACCGTTGCGGTGGTTCCCTTGCGTGGACGCGCTTGCCTCACAGCGCAGTTGGCAGCACCGCAGCTTGTGTTACACATAGACATGACATTCACTTACTAATCCCCCTAATCTCCCTGCCTCATCTCTCCCATCAACATAGTGCTAATCTCCTATTAACACTGCTGTTGTGCGCATATGCGGGGATGATACTCTTATGCAGCGACGGAAGCTCATTTCATGCTAATCTCTCTTCCCAATCTCTCTTTCCCTAATCTCCAGTTCACTGGCTAGGTGGTGATGTTCGGAAATACAGCGAGCTCTATGGTGTAGAGTTTTGATGATGGAATTCTTCTGGGATGGATGGTGGTGGGAGTCAGGTTTTAGGTAGGAATCCGTATGGGTGGCTTTCCTGTAGACCAGGGGTGAGGCACCTTTTTTCTACCAAGGGCCATTTGGATATTTATAACATCATTCGCGGGCCATACAAAATTATCAACTTAAAAATTAGCCCGTTATATTTGGTCAAACATTTAATTAACTCACTCCTAATGTGATGGCTGGAACTGCTTATCTTTGGTGAGGCGTGTGATGTTAGCTGGTATTGATGATGTTGCTACTCGTACCTGCTTTTCCAGGTTTGCTCCTGGATCTATTCAATTTCGAGTCCCGCCTGCAGTTGTCTTGGCAGGGCCAGACAATGATTTTGTGGGCCTTATTCGGCCCGCGGACGGGACGTTCCCCACTCCTGCTGTACACAGGGTGTCCCATGGAGCCATCTGGTCTAGTTTTTTATTGAAACATCCAAGAATGGTAACTTGCCATCCCTTTCCACCTCCATGGTGAATTTTATGGCTGGGTGTATGGAATTGATGTGGTTGAAGAATTGGCCCAGAGCTCGTAGGCCATGTGGCCAGATGACGAAAGTGTCATCTGCGAATCTCTTCTACAAGCACAGTGGGGGGTGGGGGGGGGGTGGCATGTAACCCCCCAATGATCCGATCGAAATCCCCCATTTCGATCGGATCATTGTGGTTTATTAGTAATAAATTAGCATTTTGCGACCCCCACTGTCACTTTGTAGCATATTATTACGTGCCACGGACTCTATGAGATGATAGGACAATAGTCGGAGTCCATAATTTGCAATAAGTAACGGCAAAGTAGTTATAAGTGACTCACAGAATTGTGCGCAGTTGCATATACAGTACACGACTTCCCTGAAGGCATTCACCTTCAGCGAGCGCGATGCCGATCACACTCGGTTCTAATTCGACTCTCGATCGATGGCTGCGCCATTGCCGTACACGTAAGGACAAGTACTTAATAACAACTTGTATCATTCTTCATCGCTGGAAGGGTTGCCCCCCTACCTATAAATCCTGGCTCCGCCATTGTCGACAAGGTAGGACGAAGGGTGAATGCCTGGATGGCATCTGTCTCAAATGTTTCCATGAAAACATTGGCTACAACTGGAGATGAGGGAGAACCCATAGGGATACCTTTAACTTGTTTGTAGAATGCTCCATTCCAAGTGAAGCAAGTATTGGTGAGGCAATGTCTAACCAGGGCCGGTACATTAACATTCAGTCCTTGTTGGACCAAATGTTCAATGATTGCAATGGTGTCAGGCACAGGAACTTTGGTAAACAAAGATACTACGTCGAAACTGACAAGCAAATCACCTGGAGATAGTGAGATGTCCTTAATTAAAGATACCAAGTTAGCTGAGTTAAGTACAGCTGAGGTGGTCTTACCAGGGAATGGGTGTAAGGTCTCAGACAGAAATCGGGCCAGTTTGTAAGTGGGTGAGTCAATGGTGGAGACGAAAGAATGGTGTGGTGTACCTTATTGATGGATTTGTAGTAAGCCATACATTCTGGGTGGTCTAGCAGCAGAAGGGTTTAAGGAAAGCCGCTTGGTTGGTTCGATTAAATATGTCGAATCAGTGATGATATTGTTAGTTTTCGTAACCAGGCGGTTGGTAGGATCTCTATTGATTTTGGTATAGCTGCCATCATTAAGTAGGTCCCGAATTTTGTTATTGTATGTGGTTTGTCCATGATGACAGTGGCATTGCCCTTGTTGGCTGATAGGATGACTATGTTATCTCTCTTTTTTAGTTGAGAAAGCTCAAAGCACTCATCCTTGCTGATGTTGCTAATAGGTGTCTTAGCGTTGGTGAGGATTGCAGCGATTTACGATCTTGCCACGTCTGCAGGAATGTGTCCCAAACCCTTAGTGGCTACGTCGACCTGGGCAATAATATCATCAACTGGGATGTGTTTAGGGGTGACTGCGAAATTCAACCCTTTAGCTAGAACCGATTTTAAGCTGTCAGAAATTGAGCTGTTACTCTGATTGATAGCAATCATGTTACCGTCTAACTTTTTAACGTGTGGATCTGGCTTCTTCTTGGAAAGGAGGTTGAACTTGGAAATCAGGTTATCTTTGCAATTAGCTGACATTGAGGCGGCTGAAAAGGCTGTCAGGTAATCTACATGGCCCCAATCAGATGTAGAAAAAAGATAATTCTGTCCTTGACAATGGGGTTAATGAACTAAGTAAAGTGCAGATTGGCCAATAAGGATTTTACGGATGAACAGGGCTCAATGTAGCTTTATTGTTGCATCAAGTGATGTGAGATTGGACTCGATGTAAAGGTCATTATGGTAGCTCCTAAATATCATCGTCCAGTGCAAATCCAAAGTTAGAATGATACAGTGGGTTAGTTTGTTTAGTGTTTCATTAGTTGCTGATCTTTAAACAGTGTCCCAGGATTCGAAAATTGGTAGAATGATAGCTATAGGATGAAAGAGTCTCTCAATTGTTTCAAATTGTTGAAACTTGGAAGCTGGATAATTTGTACGTGACAACTACATCTGGTTTTTTCGAGCGTCTTTGTTCGCCCTAGCTGTCCAATGGTACTGAGAAATCAAACCTCGTTATCTGGCGAGCGCAATAGCAGCCTCGCAAGACCCCGAGCTGGCGCAGTGAGAATAGGATAAGAATATTAATTTATTTATTACTGGAGGAATCCGATGAGCTGTGAAGCTCTTTTTCACAGATGTCCAGTAAGGGGCAGCAGGTCAGAACGTTTCAAGAAAAAATACAAAAACACGATCCTTCAACAAGCTCAGTGATAAGAAGGCTCAGCTAATCGAGTCGCTCACCTTTCTGAAGAGATGCCGCGACTCTAAGAATGCACGGGCATAATTCATTCAGACGCTGTCTCCCCGACAGACCTGGTTTTCACCTGATGACGGCTGCATGCGTTGTGGCCGAAACATCGTGAGAATTATTTTATTATGTTTTATTTTTATTATTTTACTACTTCCCTTCTAAGTGACTTTACCGAAAGAACCAAGAAGATGAATCCCTGCAGTCACGAAAGCTTTAAATCGAAATTTAACCGCCTCTACGGGGAGTGATTCCACATTACTTTGAGATCCTTCAACAAGCTCCGTGATAAGAAGGCTCAGCTAATCGAGTCTCTCACCTTTCTGAAGAGATGCCGCGACTCTAAGAATGCACGGGCATAATTCATTCAGACGCTGTATCCCCGACAGACCTGGTTTTCACCTGATGACGGCTGCTTGCGTTGTGGCCGAAACGTCGTGAGAATTATTTTATTATGTTTTATTTTTATTATTTTATTACTTCCCTTCTACGTGACTTTACCGAAAGAACCAAGAAGATGAATCTCAACCACGTGGCAGCGATGCGCTCCGTCCCCGCTAGAATGCGCCGCTGAGCGACTCATTAGCGGCGACATTCCCCACGTTAATGACAGCTGATGAAAGAGTTGCTCATACTGACATCCTCATGTGGACAGCTCTGAGCAACTCCGTGTCACCACGTCGCGTCCCTGAGTCACGGGGCCACTCGACACTCAAAGAGGCCAAGCGGGGCCGCTGCTCTCGCCGGGCGCGGTGGCGTGCGCCTGTAATCCAGCTACTTGGAGGCGTGGGTTGCGGGATCGCTTGAGGACGGGAGTCCTGCGCTGTGAGGCTCTATGCCGATCGGGCGTCCCGCACCAAGTTCGGTATCAATATGGTGAGCGAGGGGGAGCTCCCGCGCACCAGGTTGTTCTACTAAGGAGGGACGAACCGGCCCAGGCCGGAGACGGAGCAGGCCAAAGTCCCCGTGCCGATCAGTGGTGGGACAGCGCCTGTGAATAGACCTCTCAGGGCAGCCCGGCCGACACAGCGAGACCCAATCCTTTTATTATCATTCTACTTTATTTACTCGCCTCAAGTCCTATTTCGTTTTGATCATTCGGGTCGTGCACACCCGCATTACATTAATATTTTATCTGACTCAATGCAATAAAATGTCACGAATTATGAAATAATCTCAACACTGGCCCTTCTTCTATCACATTAAAATTACATGGACATGTTCACATGCATCACAATTTCAGCTTTAACGAACCAATTATTGCAGTGGAGCTGTACAACGACTGTCATTTTATTGGAAAAAGTCGCTGTCATTGAGTTGCTCCCTAGCGCATTCTGCCGGTGACAGAGCGCATCGTCGTCTTTATCACTTCAAGAGGTTTCACTTTCACGGATCGCGTGCTACCTACAATGTTCCTGTAGCATCATGACCATCAAGTAATCAAGTAATGTAATGTGCATATTGGTATCGTGATCATCTTCATCGGCCATGATCAATCCACTGCTGCATGAAGGCGTCACGTTGTCTCTGTCTCTCAAGATCCTGCAGTGTTGCAATCTTCCTGAGAAATAAGAAATCAGAATCTTCATTTATCCTGGAGAAATTTGATGAGCTCTGAAGATTTTTACAGATGTCTAGAAGGGGAGCCCAGAAAGTTACTATAACAAATAATAGTGAAAACATTTGGGTCTTTCGGTAAAGCCACGTCGATAGAAAAAATAATAAAAATGATAAAACAATAAGAATAATTCCTGCAGGAATTCCTGCAATCACGACAGCTTTAAGTAAAGATTTAATAATAAAAACGATAGCAGCGCAAAGTATAAGAAAGGTAAGAACATCACTGCGAATAAATAATAAAATAGGTAAAGTGTATACGTTCAAATTTCATAAGTACACCGATTCCCAAGCCTGGGCAAGGCAGCAAAACAAAAGCAAGAACAGTGCCAGACCACACCAAGACAACAACACACAGTCACTCAAAGTGCACATTCACAATAAACTATTGATATCTGGGTAAAGATTAAAGTTACCAATCACATTTGCAAATGCAGTTGTATCCAACACTAATCTTCTGACCGAGCAACCCAACGTTCCTACCAGCTCCCTCTGCAGGAATGTGTTATTGTTCCTGTTATACATTTCCACGTGACTGCAGGAATTCATATTCTTTGGGTCTTTCGGTAAAGCCACGTAGATAGAAAAATAATAAAAACAAGTAAACCCGTAAAAACAAAGTTTTTCACTATAAATCCTTTATATGCGTGGCGGCTAGAGTCCTCTCGTCCTCTGGCTTGAGATGGCTGCCACCTATGGGTCAGATGATTGTCTGCCACCATTAAGCAATTGGTAATTAAATATTTAATTTGTTTTCCCTAAACAGTTTAAAATTTTGATTTTTTTTCACGAAAATTAATTGTCTGGCACAACGAGTCTGTGTGGAAAATGTCAGCTCGATTGGATCACGGGATGTGGGTTAAAAAACGAGCGAAAGATTTGCACGGTCCTAAGCAAGCAAGCACGCAAGCAAGCAAGCAAGCACGCAAGCAAGCAAGCAAGCACGCAAGCAAGCAAGCAAGCAAGCACGCAAGCAAGCAAGCACGCAAGCAAGCACGCAAGCACGCAAGCAAGCAAGCAAGCATGCAAGCAAGCAAGCAAGCACGCAAGCAAGCAAGCACGCAAGCAAGCACGCACGCAAGCAAGCAAGCACGCAAGCAAGCAAGCACGCAAGCAAGCAAGCAAGCACGCAAGCAAGCAAGCACGCAAGCAAGCAAGCACGCAAGCAAGCGAACTTAATATAAAGGATTTAATAAAAATATATTCGCCTGTGGAGGACGCGGGGATCGATCCCGCGACCTTTGGCATGGGAAGCAAGGGCGCTACCAACTGCGCTACTCCGCCACGGCCTGTGGAGGGGTTACGCTCTGGGCTCTTACACTCTGACGTTCAGCCAAAGCCATGAATAACTTCTATTTGAATATATGTAAAATAATTTTTTTTTGCCTAAAAAGTGTAAAATTTTGGGAATTTTTTTTCACGAACAATAATTGTCTGGCACAACGAGTCTGTATGGAAAATGTCAGCTCGATTGGATCACGGGAAGTGGGTTAAAAAACGACCGAAAAATTTGCACGGTCCTAAGCAAGCAAGCACGCAAGCAAGCAAGCACGCAAGCAAGCAAGCACGCAAGCAAGCACGCAAGCAAGCAAGCGAACTTAATATAAAGGATTTAAAAAACATGTAAATATCACGACGTTTCGATCGCAACACAAGCAATCGTCATCAGGTGAAAAAAATATAGCGGGAGAGCTGCTGAGGCAGGATGTTATAAAGGTTTGAGATGGGTGTAGCCCCGGGGTCATAAGCGAAGTGGGCGGGGCTAGAGATGAAATTTGCATGTAAATGTGAGATCGGAGAGCTGAGCTACCTCCACGACGACGAAGCTGTGGAGGTGGCCATTGTATTGTGAGAGATTAGCATGTCAATGTGTAATAAAGGACTCTCAGACGATGTTGTTCTCCGTGTCCTTTATTGGGTTCTTGCTCGCACCCCGCGATGTCTCCGCTCCGACCCGCACCTTCTCCGCTTCGTGCCTCCGCACGTCGTCTGAGTCCTCCGCTCCCGCTCTCTCTCTCTGCAGCCACCCCGCTGCCCGTGTGCTCCGCACACTCCGCAGCCCCCTGGCTGCGCCGTGTGCTCCCCGCGCACCCAGCAGCCACCCTGCTGCTCCGTGTGCTCCCGCACACTCTGCAGACACCCCCGCTGCTCCACGAACACCGCTGGCCGACGGTGCCGTGACTCCTGCCTCGTGGCAATCGCGCCACTCCTCGCCAGCACTCCACGTGGCCTCTCCCTTCTCTATTCTGTCTCCACTCCCGATCCCCTTCCGGTTCTCCCCTTATATCCTCCCCCTCACGTGACCCTGACTCCTCCTCCTCTGCACGTGACCCTGACTCCGCCCACACTCACGTGACCCTGTCCTTGCTCGCATTACAAATGTAAGAAAAACGAACAACACGACACCCACCGCCACATCGAGGAAAACGAGCAACGGTGGCTGTGTTAGTGAGACATTTTGCCTATTAAAGGAAAGACATTTAACCTGGTAATGTAACTCAGACAGTCGATAATAACTGCTAACATCGGCAGGTAGGATGGAAACATCACAGCCAGTTATGACTTAAACTGGTTAATGCCAATGATTGCTCAGATTGTACCCATCGTCTCGGTTGAAATTGTGTCTGTGTTTATATATCTGGATGGCTTCATGAACGAATCTTTGCTGATAGCCAGTGGGTTTGCAGAGTACATTCGTCTTGGAAAAATCTATTTCGTGTGTGCCAACAGTGTTAAAACAATGATTAGCCACGGCCAAGGTATTGGTCCTACTGTGTTTCAGATCTACCTTATGTTCACGAACACGGTCCAAGACATGTCGCTTAGTTTCCCCAATGTAACTTCTGCCGCAGACACAGCTTAGTTTGTAGATGCCGGGGTATTGCATGCCAGGGATCACATCCTTCACAGATAGGATCAGATCACGAATTTTACGTGCTGTGTTGAATCGAACCTGGCTCTTGTGTTTGCTCATGATTTTGGAAATATTTTTGGTAACCCCTGCTATGTATGGCAAGGTGATGGTTTTGATTGGGTCCTCAGATGGGTCTTTCCCAACGGTTGGGGTGATAGCTTTACTGACTGTGGAGTCCGAATATCCATTCATCTTGAGGGCTTGGTGTACATGCTCCAGTTCACTGGCTAGGTGGTGATGTTCGGAGATGCATCGAGCTCTATGGTCTAGAGTTTTGATGAGGGAATTCTTCTGGGATGGATGGTGGTGGGAGTCAGGTTTTAGGTAGGAATCTGTATGGGTGACTTTCCTGTAGACCAGGGGTGAGGAACCTTTTTTCTGCCAAGGGCCATTTGGATATTTATAACATCATTCGCAAGCCATACAAAATCATCAACTTAAAAATTAGCCCGTTTTATATCGTCAAACATGTATAGTAATTAACTCACCCCTAATATGATGGCTGGAACTGCTTATCTTTGGTGAGGCGTGTGATGTTCGCTGGTATTGATGATGTTGCTACTCGCACCTGCTTTTCCAGGTTTGCTCCTGGATCTATTCAATTTCGAGTCCCGCCTGCAGTTGTCTTGGCAGGGCCAGACTAAATGATTTTGCGGGCCTTACACAGCCCGCGGGCCGGACGTTCCCCACCCCTGCTGTACACAGGGTGTCCCATGGAGCCATCTGGTCTATTTTTTATTGAAACATCAAAGAATGGTAACTTGCCATTCTTTTCCACCTCCATGGTGAATTTGATGGCTGGGTGTATGGAATTGATGTGGTTTAATGAATTGGCCCCGAGCTGGTAGGCCATGTGGCCAGATGACGAACGTGTCATCTACGTATCTCTTCCATAAGCACTGGCGGAGCCAGTGGGGGGGGGGGGGGCGGGGTGGGGCACGTACCCCACCCCCCCCCCAATGATCCAATCGACATCCATCATTTCGATCAGATCATTGTGGTTTATTTGTAATATATCGGCATTTTGCGACCCCCACTTCCACTGCGTAGCATATTATTATGTGCCAGGGACTCTATGAGATGATAGGACAATAGTCTGAGTCCATAATTGGCAATAAAAAACAGCAAAGCAGTTATAAGTGACTCACAGAATTGTGCGCAGTTGCATATACAGCACACGACTTCCCTGAAGGCATACCTTCAGCGAGCGCGATGGCGATCACACTCGGATCGAATTCGACTCTCGAACGATGGCTGCGCCATTGCCGTACATGCGTCGAATAAAAAGCAAGGGACAAGTCCTTACTAACAACTCTTATCATTTTTTATTGCTGGAGGGGTTGCCCCCCCTACCTGAAATTCCTGGCTCCGCCATTGTCCACAAGGACGGACGAAGGGTGGATGCTTGGATGGAATCTGCCTCAAAATTTTCTGTGAAAACATTGGCTACAACTGAAGATGAGGGAGAACCCATTGGGGTACCTTCAATTTGTTTGCAGAATGCTCCATTCCAATTGAAGTAAGTATTGGTGAGGCAATGTCTAACCAGGGCTGGTACATCCATCAACATTCAGTCCTTGTTGGACCAAATCTTCAATGATTGCAATGGTGTCAGGCACAGGAACTTTAGTAAACAAAGATACTACATCAAAACTGACAAGCAAATCACCTGGAGATAGTGAGATGTGCTTAATTAAAGATACCAAGTGAGCTGAGTTAAGTACAGTTGAGGTGGTCTTACCAGGGAATGGGTGTAAGGTCTCAGACAGAAATCGGGCTAGTTTGTAGGTGGGTGAGTCAATGGTGGAGACGAAAGGATGGAGTGGTGTACCTTCTTTATGGATTTGTAGTAAGCCATACAATCTGGGTGGTCTAGCAGCAGAGGGGTTTAAGGAAAGCCGCTTGGTTGGTTCGATTAAAGATGTCCAATCAGTGATGATATTGTTAGTTTTCGTAACCAGGCGCAGAGCCGGCCCAGCCACTAAGCGACCCTTGCAATTGCAAAGGGCCCCGTGGCCAGCAGAGGGCCCCCTAGAGTCACTGCTAGCTAGTGGGTGAAAAAAATCATACATCAAAGGGGCCTCCAACCAAATTTTGCTTAGGGCCCCCAAAGGTCTAGGGCCGGTTCTGACCAGGCGGTTGGTATGATCTCTATTGATTTTGGTATAGCTGCCATCATTAAGTAGGTAATGAATTGTATTACTGTATGTGGTTTTGTCCATGACGACAGTGGCATTGCCCTTGTTGGCTGAGAGGATGACTATGTCATCTCTCTTTTTTAGTTGAGAAAGCTCAAAGCACTCATTCTTGCTGATGTTGGTGAGGATTGCAGCGATTTACGATCTTGCCACGTCTGCAGGAATGTGTCCCAAACCCTTAGTGGCTATTTACGTCGACCTGGGCAATGGGGTTAATGAACTGAGTAAAGTGCAGATTTGCCAATAAATATTTTATGGATGAACAGGGCTAAATGTAGCTTTATTCTTGCATCAAGTGATGTGAGATTGGACTCTACGTAGAGGTCATAATGGTAGCTCCTAAATATCATCATCCAGTGCAAATCCAAAGTTAGAATGATACAGTGGGTTAGTCTGTTTAGTGTTTCATCAGTAGCTGATCTTTAAACAGTGTCCCAGGATTCGAAAATTGGTAGAATGATAGCTATAGGATTAAAGAGCTTCTCAATTGTTTCAAAAAGCTGATCTAAAACACGGTAGGACAAACACCTCAGCCGTGGCAGACCACTGTTACAACTCAGTGGGCTCACATGACATTGACTTTTCCAAGACGGAGGTTCTCTGCAAGCCATCTGGCTATCATGAGAGATTCGTTCATGAGGCGATTCACATATACAAACACAGAGACAATTTTAACCGAGAAGATGGATTCAGGCTTAGCAATCATTGGAAGGACGTAATAAACCATTTCGATACACATTAGGGTGAGTTGAATAATACATAGTGTTATATTAAAATGTATAAAGTATAGGGTGGTTTACAGCAATACAGTATATAATTTAATGTTGGGTTTATCTATGGCAGTATATAGTACTGTATATGCTAAGAGAATAAAGTTTAGATGGAAGTATATTATATACTTCTTACGACGTAGAATTGTAATTTATTATTTGTTGTTAGTAACTCAGCTTATTGTAGAGTATAGTAAGTTTCAGTTTATATTTTAGTTTTTTATGTAGTTTTTACTTTTCTACGTGGTTGTTTGGTAAATGCAGCTACATATCACTAACATTCCTTTCCTTTATTAACGCTGTTCCTTGCGCCCCCCCGTGGTGCTGTTGATCCTGCATAATGCATGGGCATAATGGGACTTTGAAACCCCTCCGCCCACCTCCTACGCATTGTCCATTGGTATGCTAAATTCCTCTTCATATGCACATTCTTTTGTTAAGGCGCTCCTCCTCGCAACACCTATATAAGCTCCTAGCTTGATAATGTTCTCATTCTTCGCCTGAGGACGGCTGCTTGCGTTGTGGCCGAAACGTCGTGAGAATTGTTTTATTATGTTTTATTTTTATTATTTTATTACTTCCCTTCTACGTGACTTTACCGAAAGAACCAAGAAGATGAATCCCTGCAGTCACGAAAGCTTTAAATCGAAATGTTTCAAATTGTTGAAACTTGGAAGCTGGGTAATTTGTACGTGACAACTACATCTGACTTTTTTCGAGCGTCTTCTTAGCGCTTGTTGTCCAATGGTACTGAGCAATCAAACCTCGTTATCTGGCGAGCGCAATAGCAGCCTCGCAAGACCCCGAGCTGGCGCAGTGAGAATAGGAGCAGAATATGTATTTATTTATTTATTATTGGAGGAATCCGATGAGCTGTGAAGCTCTTTTTCACAGCTGTCCAGGAAGGGGCAGGTCAGAATGTTTTAAGAACAATACAAAAACACGATAGGAGTTCAGAGTAGAGGAGAGGAAAATAAATAAATTCAACATGTATACAAATTTAACACGTAGGCTTTCGCGAACAATATCATCCATAAGAGTTTGTTAGTGTTAGATCGCGTAAATATATAAATGTGTCGTTAAACCCGACACATTAATATATTTACGCTATCTAACCCAAAAAACCTCTATTGTGGATTTATACGAATACAACTAAATTATTATTTATCTTGTCAGGTAAAGCGGACTGAGCTATTAGCTTTTTTTCAGAAGCGACCTGGCCACAAATGATAGGAAAGCGAAGTGGCTTATCATCATCATGTGGACATGTATAGCAGGAACAATAAAACATTCCTGCAGAGGGAGCTGGTAGGAACGTTGGGTTGCTTGGTCAATGGCCAGGGTCAACGGCGGCGTAGTGTATTCCGCAAATATGCCCGACTGTGACGGTGGGCACAAGCCGGCGTGAGTAGGTTAAACGTTGAGTTTTATAAGGACACCACGGGGTGACCAGCCCCTCCCCACCCAGCCCCACCCATCCCCACCCAGTCCTACCCCTCCCACCCCACACTCAGCCCCGCCCTCCCCACCCAGCCCCTCCCTACCCTCCCCACCCAGCTCGTCCCCATCCTCCCCTCCCCACCCAGCCCCACCCTCCCCACCCAGCCCCTCCCTGCAGAACGGACGGACGGACACAATAATCCCCTGTGGGCTGGTGTAACCAGGAGGTTCCTACCAATATTAATCTCAACAATCTCAACCACGTGGCAGCGATGCGCTCCGTCACCGCTAGAATGCGCCGCTGAGCGACTCATTAGCGGCGACATTGCCCACGTTAATGACAGCTGATGAAAGAGTTGCTCATCCTGACATCCTCATGTGGACAGCTCTGAGCAACTCCGTGTCACCACGTCGCGTCCCTGAGTGACGGGGCCACTCGACACTCAAAGGGGCCAAGCGGGGCCGCTGCTCTCGCCGGGCGCGGTGGCGTGCGCCTGTAGTCCAGCTACTTGGAGGCGTGGGTTGCGGGATCGCTTGAGGACGGGAGTCCTGCGCTGTGAGGCTCTATGCCGATCGGGCGTCCGCACCAAGTTGGGTATCAATATGGTGAGCGAGGGGGAGCTCCCGCGCACCAGGTTGTTCTACTAAGGAGGGACGAACCGGCCCAGGCCGGAGACGGAGCAGGCCAAAGTCCCCGTGCCGATCAGTGGTGGGACAGCGCCTGTGAATAGACCTCTCAGGGCAGCCCGGCCGACACAGCGAGACCCAATCCTTTTATTATTATGAAAGAATCTCAACACTGGCCCTTCTTCTATCACATTAAAATTACATGGACGTGGTCACATGCATCACAATTTCAGCTTTCACGACGCAATTAGGGGCCGTCCATGAATGACGTCACGCACCTGGGGGGGAGTCAGACATTTCTGACGATGTGTGATGATGTGTGACGAGGGGGGGGGGGTTGAGAAACTTTAATAAATATAGACGACACGTTCTACTTTTTACTTGATTAAATATACTTTTTAATATTTTTTTTTTCCTACAACATCAAAGTGCAGAGCCACATTAAATACGCACTGCAATGACAATAGTTTAAGGGGTTTGAAGCATGTTTTATTTTGGGGGGGTGCAATTAGCTTTCACGAAGCAACTATTGTAGTATAACTATGTAATTCATAATATAGTTGTTTTTTGTCAGATCGCGGGCTAACCAAAAAAACTCTATTACGGCTGATATTGGTCGTGAAAGCCGACCTATTAAGCGATATAATTGTCATTTAATTGGGAAAAGTCGCTGTCATTGAGTTGCTCCACAGCGCATTCTGCCGGTAACAGAGCGCATCGTCGTCTGTATCAGCGCAATAACTTTTAATATTTTAATATTCGTGAACGAGATGTTAGTGATCACTACGCACCTTTTGACCAAGTCTCATGAGTAGATTATCATTCTCAAAAGTGTCAAAGGCTTTTGACAAGTCAAGGGATAGTGCCCAGCAATAGTGACCTTTATCCAGATGACTGCAGAGAAAATGTAACGCATCCATCATAGCTGTGGTGGTGCAGTCATCCTCTTGCAAGGCAGACTGTTTACTGTGCAGGAAATTGTGACTTTTGAGGAAGCAGTTTATTTGTGATTTAAGCATGTTTTCGAATATTTTAGTAATTAGTGAAAGAATAGAGATTGATCTATAATTACAGTAGTTTCTGGATTATCCGCATGCGGTTTTTACAATTTGCAGATTGACCGTGCACCTGAGATGTTGACATAAATCAATGACTCATGGATTTTCCCTTAAGCCCCAATTAATAATCTAAAAACAGTTATAAATAGTTATTCTTGGAAATATTTACTACACGGGACATGTTTAAACCGAGGAAATATGTGCTCCGATTAATCCGAAATCCACGCGATCGCCTCTACAGTACAGTAGTTGCATATCTTTACAACCTTGGGCGGAGTTTGATGTTGATTGGCGTGGCTCTGCTCTCATCCACTTAGTGGGCGGAGTCTTCTTCGTGGGAGCGGTAAAGTGTCATCACTGAGCACGCGCATCGATCGGTCGATCGTCAGTATTCTTTTTAGTCGAATTTTGTGTTTTTTATATAACAATCTCAGTTGTCTAAATTGAAACATAATGTAAAAATTCATATTAGTGGTTTATGGCATCGAGAGCCGTGGAAAATTTCTATTTTTGGATTATCTGCGGCTGTCCTCACCGTCATTAGCGTGGATAATCGAGAGTTTACTGTATTCGGATCTTCTTTTGAGCCCTTTTCACATACTGGACGAAAAAGAGCGGATTTCCACTCTAGTGGAAATAAACCTTCAGTGAGAGATTAAAAACGTGTGTGAGGTATTTATAGATGAGATCTGCCACAGCAGCAAGTGCCAACGCAGGTAACTCGTCGTCTCCCGTGGATTACGATATCTTAGATGATACTCGCGTATGCAGTACGTCCAGTTCAGATATGGGACTAACAGCTGCATTCGAACTGATTTCAATGCTCTATGTTTAGAGCAATATAATTAAGTTCTGAAATTAAATTCAAGGTCAAGAGGTCATCGTGCCTGTGATGTCACCATACCTTGTGCCATTGCTCTTTTACACGTCTCACAATGAGTTGTTTTTGTTTGATTAATTTACAGTCTATGGGCAATCAAAACAATGCAGCAGGGGATAGAAACTGCGTCGCGTCCCTGAGTGACGGGGCCACTCGACACTCAAAGGGGCCAAGCGGGGCCGCTGCTCTCGCCGGGCGCTGTGGCGTGCGCCTGTAATCCAGCTACTTGGAGGCGTGGGTTGTGGGATCGCTTGAGGACGGGAGTCCTGCGCTGTGAGGCTCTATGCCGATCGGGCGTCCGCACCAAGTTCGGTATCAATATGGTGAGCGAGGGGGAGCTCCCGCGCACCAGGTTGTTCTACTAAGGAGGGACGAACCGGCCCAGGCCGGAGACGGAGCAGGCCAAAGTCCCCGTGCCGATCAGTGATGGGACAGCGCCTGTGAATAGATCTCTCAGGGCAGCCCGGCCGACACAGCGAGACCCAATCCTTTTATTCTTCTCATTATTCTACTTCATTTACTCGCCTCAAGTCCCATTTCATATGTTTTGTATATCCTTCGGGTCTGGCACGCATTACATTTATATTTAATCTGACTCATTGCAATAAAATGTCACGAATTATGAAAGAATCTCAACACTGGCCATTCTTCTATCACATTCATCACAATTTCAGCTTTCACGAAGCAATTATCGCAATGTAACTGTATAAAAATTTGTCATTTAAGTGGGAAAAGTCGCTGTCATTCAGTTGCTCCATAGCGCATTCTGCAGGTGACAGAGCGCATCGTCGTCTGTTTATCACTGCAAGAGGTTCCACTTTCACGGATCGCGTGCTACCTACAATGTTCCTGTACGATCATGACCATCAAGTAAACACATTCCTGCGGAGGGAGCTGGTAGAAACGTTGGGTTGCTCGGTCAATGGCCAGGGTCAATGGCGGCTTGGTGTATTCCGCAAATATGGCCGACTGTGAGGGCGGGCACAAGCCGGCGTGAGTAGGTTAAACGTTGAGTTTTATAAGGGCACCACGGGGTGATCAGCCCCTCCCCACCCAGCCCAACCCCTCCCACCCCCCACCCAGCCCCACCCTCCTCTCCCCACCCAGCCCTACCCTCACCACCCAGCCCCTCCCCACCCAGCCCCACCCCACCCAGCCCCTCCCTGCACGACGGACGGACGGACACAATAATCCCATGTGGGCTGGTGTAACCAGGAGGTTCCTACCAGTATCAAGTGATGTGATGTGCGTGTTGACATCGTGATCATTTTCATCGGCCATGATCAATCCACTGCTGAATGAATGCGTCACGTTGTCTCTGTCTCTCAAGATCCAGCAGTGTTGCAATCTATCTGAGAAATAAGAAATCAGAATCTTTATTTATCCTGGAGAAATCCGATGAGCTATGAAGACTTTTTAACAGATGTCTAGAATGGGAGGCCCAGAAAGTTACTATAACGAACAATAGTAAAAACATATTATTTGGGTCTTTCGGTAAAGTCACGTCGATAGAAAACATAATACAAGAGAACTCGACGTTTCGGTCGCAACACAAGAATCCTTCTTCAGGTGAGAAAATTATCTGCTGTTGTAGCTTTATATAGGCACGGGTGGGGGGGGGGTTCTGTCGAGTCGTGGCTGTAGGAGTTCAGGGACGGGTGGGGCTGGAGAAATTAGCAAGTAAAGGAGCTCGAATTAGTAATCGGACTACGACAACCGGGTGGGTCACACAAGGTTTGCAGAGTACCTTGGTCTCGAATAAAACAATATCTTGCGAGCCCACTGCATTAAAACAATGATCAGCTACTGCAGAGGTTTTGGTTCTACCGTGTTTCAAATCTGCCTTGTGTTCACGAACACGGTCCGAGACATGTCGTGTCGTTTCCCCAATGTAACTGCTGCCGCAGACACAACTTAAGTTTGTAGACACCAGGGTATTGCATGTCAGGAATGACATCCATCACAGATGGGATCAAATCACGGATTTTGTGAACTGTATTGAATCGGACCTGGATCTTGTGTTTGTTTAAGATGTTGGAAATATTTTTGGTAACACCTGCTATGTATGGAAAGGTGATAGTTTTGATTGAGTCCTCAGATGGTTGTCTCCCCATGGTTGGGGTTACAGCTTTTGCGGATTGTGCGTCTGAGTATCCATTCATCTTGAGGGCTTGGTGTACGTGCTCCAGTTCACTGGCTAGGTGGCGCTGGTCGGAGATGATGCAGTGGGCCCTATGGTGTACTCTGCAAACCTTCGGGCTACTATCAGAGATTTGTCCATGAAGCCATCCAGATATATGAACACAAATACAATTTCAACCGAGAAGATGGATATAAGCTGAGCAATCATTAGAAGGACGTGATTAAGCAAGCAAAGTTGTAACTTCCGTTTGGCTGTTATCTCCGACTCTCTGAGTTGAATTTCCCTGTTAGGTGCCTCTGCATTAACGGGCTGGGGTCTCACTAACATGGCCACCTCTGTTCCCTTAGCCTCGATGTACCGATTGGTTCTGGCTGTGTGATGGGCTGTGTGTCTCACTGGCGTGACCACCGTTGCGGTGGTTCCCTTGCGTGGACGCGCTTGCCTCACAGCGCAGTTGGCAGCGCCGCAGCTTGTGTTACACATAGACATGACATTAACTTACTAATCCCCCTAATTTCCCTGCCTAAGCTCTCCCATCAACATAGTGCTAATCTCCTATTAACACTGCTGTTGTGCGCATATGCGGGGATGATAATCTTATGCAGCGACGGAAGCTCATTTCATGCTAATCTCTCTTCCTAATCTCTCTTTCCCTAATCTCCCCCATTAACACAACTGACGTGCTTGCGTCCGGGGATGGAATTCCTTCCAGCTCAGACCCCGCTTGCTTGCCCATCACCACATAAATAACCTCTTGTTGTAACAGTTCTCTCGCAGGTTCAGCAGTTCCACTGCTGGATTCTTTTTTCCACCTGAGGACGACCGCTTCTGTTACGATCGAAACGTTGTGATATATTATTTTTTGTTTTATTTTTATACCTACGTGACTTTACCGAAAGAACCAAAGAGTATGGATTCCTGCAGTCACCAAAGCTTAAAATCAAGTTCGTGTTCCAGGTCACTGGCTAGGTGGTGATGGTCGGATATACAGCGAGCTCTATGGTGTAGAGTTTTGATGAGGGAATTCTTCTGGGATCGATGGTGGTGGGAGCCAGGTTTTAGGTAGGCATCCGTATGGGTGGCTTTCCTGTAGACAGTGTCACATTGAGCCATCTGGTCTCTTTTCGATTAAAACATCAAAGAATGGTAACTTGCCATCCTTTTCCACCTCCGTGGTGAATTTGATGGCTGGGTGTATGGAATTGATGTGGTTGAAGAATTGGCCCAGAGCTAGTAGGCCATGTGGCCAGATGAAGAACGTGGGGGGGGGGGGGGGGGGGGGTAGAGGGGCGGGGGGGGTGGCACGTACCCCCCCCCCAATGATCCAATCGACATTCATCATTTCGATCAGATCATTGTGGTTTATTAGTAATACATCGGCATTTTGCGACCCCCACTGCCACTGCGTAGCATATTATTACATGCCAGGAACTCTATGAGATGATAGGGCAATAGTATGAGTCCATAATTGGCAATAAGAATGGCAAAGCAGTTATAATTGACTCACAGAATTGTGCGCAGTTGCATATACAGTACACGACTTCCCCGAAGGCATACCCTCGATTGATGACTGCGCCATTGCCGCACACGCGTCGAATGAAAAGCAAGAGACAAGTCCTTACTAACAACTCTCATCATTCTTCATTGCTGGAGGGGTTGCCCCCCCTACCACCTCGACAGGGCCCCGCCACGGCCGCACCAGTTTAGAGGAGGTCGCGAGTGGTACCTGGGGACAGTGCAGCCATGCCTTGTCCCCCGGCTTCCACTGTAGCACGTGCGCGCGACCCAGTCTGAGCCGCTCATTAGCTTTCTGACGTAGGTCGGAATTTTGCATGGCAGCATCCCGTGCCTCTGTTAATTTCGCAAGATTAAATTTAACATGGTCGGCCAATTTAGTTTTACCCTGCGGCGCGGGGATCTGCAGCTGGGCCCGAACAGGTGGGTCAGGTTCGCGGCCATACATGAGGAAGAAGGGGGAAAATCCCGTTGCCGCATGGGGGGCCAATCTGTATGCTGCCAGGACCCCTTGAATTTGCAGGTCCCAATCGGTCTGTGAGTCCGAAACCTGCTGTGACAACATGGACGTGATGGTTCGGTGCAGACGCTCAACCATCCCGTCAGTTTGCGGGTGATAGGGAGAGGTACGAATTTTTTTCGTGCCCAGGAGCTCACAGACTTGTTGGAGCAGTTTGCCGGAAAATTTTTTGCCCTGGTCGGTCAGCAGCCGCTCGGGAGCACCTTTGTCCAGGACGTATCCCTGGACAAAGGCCTCCACGATGGCTGCTGCCGACTGGTTGGCCAGGGGCCAGGCCATAGGCCAGCGCGTAAAGTACTCCACCCCGGTCAACAAATATCTATTGCCCCTGGGGGTGGCGGGGAATGGGCCCAGAATATCCAGCGCGACAAGTTCGTTGACTCTGGAGACTCTGATAGACTGCAAAGGCGGGTTAGACTCCCGTGCTGGTGGTTTCCGTTGCGCACACCGAGAGCATGACCCCAACAGATCTGCGACATCCCTTGTCATGCCCGGCCAAAAAAAATCAAGCTGGAGCAAGGCGAGGGTCTTTTGGGTCCCCAGGTGGAGGAGGCGCTCATGAGCGGCCCACACCACCTTACCCCGTAACCCAGAAGGGACCACCAGCCGGTGTCGTCCCAATGCATCAGCAGACCCGTGACCATTTCCCATGCGTAGGCATCACCCCTCCCCCGCCCAGCATCCCCGACGCGACGACGCAACGCGAGGAGGGAGGTATCCTCCATCTGTAGGCGCCCCCATTCAGTGACAGGCAACCCCAACAGGGAATCTGATCCCTGTTGTGCGATCGAATTCGTCATTGACGCTGCGTCGTCTGCGGCCGCCAAGACCGGAACAGATATTTCACCCGGATGCCTGCAACGACCCGACCCCAGGAGGCATGCGCATTCGGGGGTGGTTGGCATGCGCGACAGAGCGTCCGCATTGGTGTGACGGACGCCCTTACGGTACGTGGTTTCAAAATCAAAGTCCTGGAGAACCTCCAACCATTGAGACAATTGTCCCGATGGTTGTTGAACTCGCAGGGCGTACTGTAGTGCCGCATGATCTGTACGGACGGTGAAACGCTGACCGTACAGATATGGGCGTTACTGTTGGATGAAATAGACAATTGCCAACAGTTCCCGACGGGTGACACAATATCTTTGCTCCGCTGGAGACAACACCCGACTACCGTACGCGACTACCCGTTCCACGCCGCCAACCACCTGGGAAAGCACGCCCCCAATACCTGTGTTGCTCGCATCGGTGTCGAGCACAAAGGGTTTAGAAAAATCGGGGTAAACCAAGGGAGGAGCTTTAACCAGAGCGTCCCGAAGGGAGCGGAAAGCAGCCTCCTCCTCCTGTCCCCAATGAAAGCGGACCCCCTTTGACGTCAAAGCGTGTAGGGGCTTTGCAATTGTAGCAAAATCCGCGACAAAGCGTCGGTAATACGACGCGAATCCAATGAAACTCCTGACCTCCCCCACAGAGGTGGGAGTCGGCCAGGAGCTGACGCACTGCGTTTTGGCGGGATCGGTTGCAATACCCGAGCGTCCAACGATGTGTCCCAAATAACGCACAGATTCGCGTAACAGATGACATTTTTGGGGTTTAAATTTCAAATTAGCAGCCCGCATTTTGAGGAAAACCGCCCGCAACCTCTGGAGATGCTCATCAAATGTTCTGCTAAAGACGATAACGTCATCCAAATAAATTAAGCACGAGTCCCATTGCAATCCAGCCAAAACCAATTCCATCAATCGCTGGAAAGTCGCCGGCGCCGAGTGGAGTCCCATCGGCAACCGGTTGAATTGGAAGAGACCGTGCGGTGTACGGAATGCAGTTTTAGGCTTAGAATCATCGTCCAGAGGAAGCTGCCAGAATCCCGAAAGCAAATCCAATGTGGAGAAGAATCGCGCTCCCGCCAAAGCGTCCAGCGATTCGTCAATCCGTGGGAGCGGATATGCGTCGGCAACAGAAATTTTGTTGAGGCGGCGAAAATCGACGCAAAACCGCAACGAGCCATCCTGTTTCTTAACCAGGACGGGCTGGTAGAGGGAGAAATTATGTCGGCGGCTAACATGTCATCAACAGCCGATTTGACATGGTCCTTTTCGGCGGGACTTAACCGAAAAGGATTTTGGCGCATTGGCGCGCTGTCACCTGTATCAATATGGTGACGCAGCAGATGGGTACAGCCCAAATCGAATTTGTTCTGACTGAAAACGTCGGAAAATTCACGCAGCAGTGTCCTAAGCTTTTGACGCTCTAAATCCGACAGGTCCGTCGATCCCGCACAAAGCGCCTCGAGCCACCCTTCATCGGTGTCCGAATGTGGATGCGGCAGAGGGACAGTGCCTACGTGATTCGCGACAGGTTCCTCACAGTGCACCGGCGTTGCGTGAGCAAGCACGGTCCCTTGAGGAACCACCACTGTCTGCGACCCAACATTGAGGACCGCGATGAAAGGGTCCCCGTCCCCTTTTACGATGGTCTGGGCCGGAATTAAATGAGGTCCGCTAACCCCGGCCCTAGATGGCCCCAGCAGAATTCCCTGGTCCCCAATGCCTTTAGCGAAGGGCCGACGAAGTTTGAGAGGCACCAACATTTGTGCCCCCGGCGGTACGCGAACCGTTTTAACGACGAACGCCGGTACCGTCGCGAACGCCGTCCGAGCCGCAGTAGGGGACGGCAGAAACGCCATGCGTCGTCCCGACGGGAGCTCAATGCAGCCCTGGTCTATTAAAATACGAATCGGCATTTTGCCCAAGAAGTCCGTCCCCAGCAGGCACGGAACCGCCAGCGAGGAGGAAACAAAAATCGGGCCGGACAATTTGATATCACCGATACAAATTTGTGCTCGAATCTGTCCAATGATGCCAAGTGAACCCCCGTTAGCAGCATAGAATGGGACGTTAACCGGCAGTAAAGGACGGCTCTGGACAGGGAGAATATTGTAAATTAGTTCCGAAATGATGGTCGCCGATGCTCCTGTATCGACCAGGATGCGCACCTCAACCCCGTCAATGTGCCCCACCACGGCTGACGACCCCGACGATGCAGCCACAACGCGATGGGCCAACACGGACCACTGCCTGGGTTCAATCTGAGTCCCCATAGTGGTGCGTGTTGGCGCGATGGTGCGCAATGTCGGCCCCCCGTTCGTTGTGGTGTGCGAGTGTGTGACAGGTGTGTGCGTGGGCCAAACATGAGGGGTGCCGCGACTCGCCGGGTTATGTTGATGGAGCTTGGGAGGAGGGCCGGCGTCCTGTCGAGGCGTCGTCCCGCGCTGCTGAGGAGAGTGGCACCCCGAGGCGACATGGCCCCGGATGCCGCAGTTGTAACAGCGCGGGAGCACAGGCGGCGATGACGGATGGTCGGAGCGGCTCGATCCATCCCGGCCCGCCCGTACTCCCACCCTCTGCTGCAGTCGATGGTCGATGGCGCAAACTTCCTCCGCCGGGAGGGTGGCTGCAGCCACCGTACGCCCGGCCGCTGCCCTGCTGGCCTTCCGTCGCTGCGACAGCAGGTTGGCGTGGAGGAGCCGCGCAGCCTGGAGGGAACCCATTTCTGTGTCCTCCTGTGCAACGACGGTGATGTCCAGGTCGTCCGCCAGCCGGAGGATCTTTTCCGTTACCATCGCGTTCACGCCTTCGTCGTCCATTCGTGGGAAGGCCGTCTTCGCCAGCACCAGGAGACTCGTACGGTACGCCAGGGGCGACTCCTTTGCACCCCGCTGGCGATCATAAAAGAGCTGCCTGCATTCCGACGATGGTCCGTAGACCGCAGCCAGCAACTGCAGCGCCATCTGTAGCGTGGAGCATTTGTCCTTCGGCGCCGATGTAAGAGCGGCGAGGGCGTCGCTGTCGAGGAGCGCCGGCAGCGCGCAGAGGGCCTCGGCATCCGACCACTGCGCCATTTCCTGGTGCGCGAGGAAGCGCCGCTGGAAGCCGCCCCAGTCGCCCTCCTCGCCCACAAACTCTTTGAGTGGAGGTAGCCGTTGGTGCAGCGCAGCGGCCGCCGTGGAAGCTCGCACTCCGCTGTCCCCGTGACTCGGCTGGGCTTCGGCGCGAACGACGGATGGCATCGCCGGTCGCACCAGTGGTGACGCTCTGTCCGCTGGTGATGACGCGGCAGCCCCTGTGAGGCCGATGTCGGACCCGAGGTTCAGGCCGGCCACGCCCTCAGCAGCTGCTGCGGCGATGGCGGGAGATTCAAAGTTGTGCTCCGTTGAAATGGCGGGAAGGCGCACCGGTCGTCGGCTGTCCTCGCCCCGTGGCGGTCCACCAGCCCCCAGCCGTGTGATGTGTTCGAGCGTGGCGGCAGCAGCGTACAGCAGCTCCGCCAGTCTGGCGTGAGCCAGCCTCAGTCCGTCTGTTGACGGCTCCCCTTTATCCCTATGCTGCGGTAAGGATGAGTCCGGGCCCGGCTGCTCGATGCCTTCTTCAGCCGTCTCGGGCTCCACAATTTCAGCGGTGTCCTCCACCTCCGGTACCCCGGCTCGAGGTGTCCGGCGCGTGTCCATGTTCGTGGTCGTTCACTTCTGTCACCAGATGTATTATCGTTGAGGACTCTTGGACGCCGGGGTTGAGGCACACGTATTTATTCCGCAACAGTTGTCACAAACGCGGACATACAACACTGGAGGGGGTATCGGCCCCCTCACCCGGCTAGCTGGGAATACACTGCTAGCTATCTCTGACCTACCTCCTAGTCCTCCACTAACGGGCTAGGGGAGGCTGTCTGGCCCGACACTGGTAAGTCGGGCTACGGTACCCGGAGTCCCAGAGCACTAGCTCTGGTTCTCGGGACCACGCCGCTGGCTCGGTCCTGCGCGGCCCTGACAAGGGCGGCGACCCAGGGGAGTCCAGGGCTCCAGCTAGACGATCTTCGGTCTTCACTGGTTTAGCTTTAACATTGTCCCCCGAGCTCTCCGGCTCATCCCCTTTTATACCAAAACCCCCCCGCTGAGGGGTGGGGCCCGCCGCCCCAGGCTGCCCTGTGCGGACGTCGTTGAGAGCACCTCCCCGTGCACTCACGAAGCCCCGCCCACTGTGTTTGTTTCCCGTGTGATCCTATGTATACAGCCCCTCCGTAACACCCCTACAATATCATCAACTTGGATGTGTTTAGGGGTGACTGCGAAATTCAACCCTTTAGCTAGAACCTATTTTAGGCTGTCAGAAATTGAGCTGTTACTCTGATTGATAACAATCATGTTACCGTCTAACTTTTTAACGTGTGGATCTGGCTTCTTCTTGGAAAGGAGGTTGGACTTGTAAATCAGGTTATCTTTGCAATTAGCTGACATTGAGGTGGCTGAAGAGGCTGTCATGTAATCTACATGGTCCCAATCAGATGTAGAAAAAAATAATTCTGTCCTTGACAATGGGGTTAATGAACTAAGTAAAGTGCAGATTGGCCAATAAGGATTTTACGGATGAACAGGGCTCAATGTAGCTTTATTGTTGCATCAAGTGATGTGAGATTGGACTCGATGTAGAGGTCATAATGGTAGCTCCTAAATATCATCGTCCAGTGCAAATCCAAAGTTAGAATGATACAGTGGGTTAGTCTGTTTAGTGTTTCATTAGTTGCTGATCTTTAAACAGTGTCCCAGAATTCGAAAATTGGTAGAATGATAGCTATAGGATGAAAGAGTCTCTCAATTGTTTCAAATTGTTGAAACTTGGAAGCTGGATAATTTGTACGTGACAACTACATCTGGTTTTTTTCGAGCGTCTTCTTAGCGCTTGATGTCCAATGGTACTGAGAAATCAAACCTCGTTATCTGGCGAGCGCAATAGCAGCCTCGCAAGACCCCGAGCTGGCGCAGTGAGAATAGGATCCGAATATTTATTTATTTATTCATTACTGGAGGAATCCGATGAGCTGTGAAGCTCTTTTTCACAGATGTCCAGTAAGGGGCAGCAGGTCAGAACGTTTCAAGAATAATACAAAACAAGATAGGAGTTCAGAGTAGAGTAGAGGAAAATAAATCAATTAAACACGTATACAAATTTAACACGTAGGCTTTCGCGACCAATATCATCCATAATAGAGTTTTTTTTGTGTTAGATCACGTAAATATATAAATGTGTCGTTAAACCCGCCACATTAATATATTTACGCTATCTAACCCAAACAACCTCTATTATGGATTTATACGAATACAACAATATGCCCCACCCTCCCCACCCTCCCCACCCAGCCCCTCCCCACCCTCCCCACCCAGCTCCTCTCCACCCAGCCCCACCCCACCCAGCCCCTCCCTGCACGACGGACGGACGGACACAATAATCCCCTGTGGGCTGGTGTAACCAGGAGGTTCCTACCAATATTAATCTCAACAATCTGAACCACGTGGCAGCGATGCGCTCCGTCACCGCTAGAATGCGCCGCTGAGCGACTCATTAGCGGCGACATTCCCCACGTTAATGACAGCTGATGAAAGAGTTGCTCATACTGACATCCTCATGTAGACAGCTCTGAGCAACTCCGTGTCACCACGTCGCGTCCCTGAGTGACGGGGCCACTCGACACTCAAAGGGGCCAAGCGGGGCCGCTGCTCTCGCCGGGCGCTGTGGCGTGCGCCTGTAATCCAGCTACTTGGAGGCGTGGGTTGCGGGATCGCTTGAGGACGGGAGTCCTGCGCTGTGAGGCTCTATGCCGATCGGGCGTCCGCACCAAGTTCGGTATCAATATGGTGAGCGAGGGGGAGCTCCCGCGCACCAGGTTGTTCTACTAAGGAGGGACGAACCGGCCCAGGCCGGAGACGGAGCAGGCCAAAGTCCCCGTGCCGATCAGTGGTGGGACAGCGCCTGTGAATAGACCTCTCAGGGCAGCCCGGCCGACACAGCGAGACCCAATCCTTTTATTAGTATTACCATTCTACTTTATTTACTCGCCTCAAGTCCCATTAATTGTTTTTTTATATATCATTAGAGTCTCACTGCAATAAAATATCACGAATTATGAAAGAATCTCAACACTGTCCCTTATTCTATCACATACAAATTACATGGACGTGTTCACATGCATCACAATTTCAGCTTTCACGAAGCAATTAGGGGCCTTCCATGAATGACGTCACGCACCTGGGGGGGAGTCAGACATTTCTGACGATGTGTGATGATGTGTGACGAGGGGGGGGGGGGTTGAGAAATGTGACGTCACATCAAAATGCGCAACTTTAATAAATATAGACGACACGTTCTACTTTTTACTTATTTAAATATACTTTTTAATATTTTTTTTCTCCAACAACATCAAAGTGCAGAGCCACATTAAATACGCACTGCAATGACAATAGTTTAAGGGGTTTGAAGCATGTTTTATTTTGGGGGGGTGCAATTAGCTTTCACGAAGCAACTATTGTAGTATAACTATGTAATTCATAATATAGTTGTTTTTTGTCAGATCGCGGGCTAACCAAAAAAACTCTATTACGGCTGATATTGGTCGTGAAAGCCGACCTATTAAGCGATATAATTGTCATTTAATTGGGAAAAGTCACTGTCATTGAGTTGCTCCACAGCGCATTCTGCCGGTAACAGAGCGCATCGTCGTCTGTATCAGCGCAATAACTTTTAATATTTTAATATTCGTGAACGAGATGTTAGTGATCACTACGCACCTTTTGACCAAGTCTCATGAGTAGATTATCATTTTTCTTACGTTTTGTCGGTAAAGTCACGTAGGTAAAAACATTAAAAAGTAAAATAAAATAAAAATAAAAATCACGACGTTTCGGAGGCAACACAAGCTTTCGTCTTCAGGTGGTACCGTCACAGCCACGACAGCTGTATCAAGTAAATGAGAGATTGCAGGAGTTACCACTGCGTTTATATAATGGTTGGAGAAGGTGGTGGGGCAAGGGCCGCATACTTATTATTAATATGGTAAGGTGAGGCTTGAGACTAAGAATAGACTGCATAACAAAGGCTGAGCCTTTGTTATGGAGAGGTGCGGTTTGTGACTCAACCTGTAACAAGAAGACCACCACTAAACATGGTTAAACAGTAATGGTTGTCTGTCAAATAAGATTGGCAAATAAGTGTAGTTAAATCTTTTTTGCATGGTTAATCACATCTTTCCAATGATTACTCAGTTTGTAACCGTCATCACGGTTGAAATTATGTCTGTGTTTGTATATTTGTATGGCTTCGTGTACAAACCTTTGATGGTAGCCAGGAGGTTTGCAGAGAACTTTGGTCTCGGAAAATACAATTTCATGAGAGCCCACCGAGTTGTAGCAATGATCGGCAACGGCCGAAGAATCAGTTCTGCCGTGTTTCAGATCTGACTTGTGCTCGCGGACACGATCAGAAACATGACGTTTCGTTTCTCCAATGTAGCAATCACCACAAATGCAACTCAATTTGTAGACTCCAGGATACTGTAAGTCAGGAACGACATCCTTCACAGATGGAATCAAATCACGGATTTTATGCACTGTACTGAATCGGACTTGGATCTTATGTTTGTTTAGAATTTTGGAGATCTTTTTGGTCACGCCTGCTATGTATGGCAACGTGATAGTTTTGGTCGGAGTTTCATGTGGCTGTTTCTGTATGGTGGGAGAGACAGCTTGGCGGATAGTGCGGTCAGAGTATCCGTTCATCCTGAGGGCCCGATGTACATGTCTTAATTCACCAGCCAGGTGGTGTTGGTCAGCAATGCCATGGGCTCTGTGGTATAGCGTTTTGATGAGAGAATTCTTTTGAGATGGGTGGTGGTGGGAATCCGGTTTCAAGTAGGAATCTGTGTGGGTGGCTTTCCTGTAGACAGAATGTCCCAAGGATCCGTCAGGCCTCCTCTCAAACAGAATATCCAAGAATGGTAGTTTACCGTCTTTCTCCACTTCCATGGTGAATCTGATGGATGGGTGTCTAGAATTGATGTGGTCCAAGAAGTGGTTCAATGCTGGGAGGCCATGTGGCCAGATGACGAAAGTGTCGTCCACATACCTCTTCCACAAGGAAGGACGCAGGGTGGATGTGTGGATGGCGTCTGATTCAAACTTTTCCATGAACATGTTGGCTATAACTGGTGACAAGGGGGAGCCCATAGGGGTACCCTCATTCTGTTTGTAGAAGGTACCATTCCAGGTAAAATAAGTGTTGGTGAGGCAATGCCTAACCAGCGCAGGTACGTCAGAATTCAATCCATGTTGGACTAAGTCTTCAATTATTGTTAGGGTGTCCGGTACTGGGACTTTGGTGAACAAAGATACTAAATCAAAGCTGACGAGGATGTCATCAGGAGATAGTACCATGTCCTTCACCATAGAGACTAATTGGGTTGAGTTGAGTACTGCCGAAGAGGTCTTGCCTGTGCAGGGGAGCAGAGTATCTGATAGAAAACGGGCTAGTTTGTACGTAGGAGAGTTTATCGTCGACACGATGGGTCGTAGCGGGGTGCCTTCTTTATGGATTTTGGGAAGACCATAGAGGCTGGGAGGTCTAGCCGCCAATGGTTTTAGAGAGGGACGTTTGCTTGGTTCGATTAGGGAAGTCGAACTCGTGATGATACTGTTGGTTTTTGTCGTTAGGTTTTTAGTGGGATCGTTTTTAATTTTGGAGTAACTCCCATCATTAAGAAGGTCCAGGATTTTGTTGTTGTATGAATCTTTATCCATGATGACTGTGGCATTGCCCTTGTCTGCCGAGAGGATGACTATATCATCTCTCTTTTTTAGGTCCGCGAGTTCAGAGCGTTCGTTTTTGCTGATGTTACTAGTGGGTTTCTTAGCATTCTTAAGAATAGTAGCTATTTCAGCTCTTGCTACATCCGCATGGATGTGTCCTATGCCTCTGAGGGCTACATCAATCTGAGAAATCATATCCTCTACTGGTATATATTTAGGGGTGACGGCGAAATTTAGTCCTTTGGCCAGTACCGTTTTTAGATTGTCAGAAATTGGGATGTTACTCTGATTAATCACGGTCTTGTTAACATCCAGCTTTGCGATGTGTGGCTCTGGTTTCTTCTTAGATAGGAGGTTGAATTTAGAAATCAGGTTAGCTTTGCATTTGGCTGACATTGAGTCTCAGCAGAAGCAGAAGTCATGTAATCAACGTGGTTCCAATCGGAAGGTGACATTTTTTGTGTTAACATTAAATGTGTTTGTAAGAGAGTCTTGTCTAAATTATCGAGTTCAGATCGGAGTAACCTTATTCTCTCCGAGATTAGTGATAGGCTAGCTTTAAATAAGATCTGTTTAGAGTTCGGTGAGGACACAGCAGCGGATGTGAGTGTGAAAGCGATGGGTATTACCTTGTTATCTCGGCATCTCTTGAGGAAGGCCAGCGTCTCGAGAAGCTGTGACTTCTTGTCTCGTTGTCTGTTAAAAACTCTAACAGATAGGTGGAATTCCTCCCCGTAGAGGGCATTAATGCTAGATTTGAAGCTTTCGTGACTGCAATGATTCATATTCTTAGGTTTTTTCGGTAAAGTCACGTAGGTAAAAACATTAAAAAGTAAAATAAAATAAAAATAAAAATCACGACATTTCGGAGGCAACACAAGCTTCCGTCTTCAGGTGGTACCGTCACAGCCACGACAGCTGTATCAAGTAAATGAGAGATTGCAGGAGTTACCACCTGAAGACGGAAGCTTGTGTTGCCTCCGAAAAGTCGTGATTTTTATTTTTATTTTATTTTACTTTTAAATGTTTTTACCTACGTGACTTTACCGAAAAAACCTAAGAATATGAATCATTGCAGTCACGAAAGCTTCAAATCTAGAATAGATTATCATTCTCAAAAGTGTCAAAGGCTTTTGACAAGTCAAGGGAGAGTGCACAGGAGTAGCGACCTTTATCCAGATGACTGCAGATAAAATGTAATGCATCCATCATAGCTGTGGTGGTGCAGTCATCCTCTTGCAAGGCAGACTGTTTACTGTGCAGGAAATTGTGACTTTTGAGGAAGCAGTTTATTTGTGATTTAAGCATGTTTTCGAATATTTTAGTAATTAGTGAAAGAATAGAGATTGACATATAATTACAGTAGTTTCTGGATTATCCGCATGCGGTTTTTACAATTTGCAGATTGACCGTGCACCTGAGATGTTGACATAGATCAATGACTCATGGATTTTCCCTTAAGCCCAAATTAATAATCTAAAAACAGTTATAAATTGTTATTTTTGGATATATTTACTACACGGGACATGTTTAAACCGAGGAAATATGTGCTCCGGTTAATCCGAAATCCACGCGATCGCCTCTACAGTACAGTAGTTGCATATCTTTACAACCTTGGGCGGAGTTTGATGTTGATTGGCGTGGCTCTGCTCTCATCCACTTAGTGGGCGGAGTCTTCTTCGTGGGAGCGGTAAAGTGTCATCACTGAGCACGCGCATCGATCGGTCGATCGTCAGTATTCTTTTTAGTCGAATTTTGTGTTTTTTATATAACAATCTCAGTTGTCTAAATTGAAACATAATGTAAAAATTCATATTAGTGGTTTATGGCATCGAGAGCCGTGGAAAATTTCTATTTTTGGATTATCTGCGGCTGTCCTCACCGTCATTAGCGTGGATAATCGAGAGTTTACTGTATTCGGATCTTCTTTTGAGCCCTTTTCACATACTGGACGAAAAAGAGCGGATTTCCACTCTAGTGGAAATAAACCTTCAGTGAGAGATTAAAAACGTGTGTGAGGTATTTATAGATGAGATCTGCCACAGCAGCAAGTGCCAACGCAGGTAACTCGTCGTCTCCCGTGGATTACGATATCTTAGATGATACTCGCGTATGCAGTACGTCCAGTTCAGATATGGGACTAACAGCTGCATTCGAACTCATTTCATTGCTCTATGTTTAGAGCAATATACTTAAGCTCTAAAATTAAATTCAAGGTCAAGAGGTCATCGTGCCTGTGATGTCACCATACCTAGTGCCATTGCTCTTTTACACGTCTCACAATGAGTTGTTTTTGTTTGATTAATTTACAGTCTATGGGCAATCAAAACAATGCAGCAGGGGATAGAAACTGCGTCGCGTCCCTGAGTGACTGGGCCACTCGACACTCAAAGGGGCCAAGCGGGGCCGCTGCTCTCGCCGGGCGCGGTGGCGTGCGCCTGTAATCCAGCTACTTGGAGGCGTGGGTTTGCGGGATCGCTTGAGGACGGGAGTCCTGCGCTGTGAGGCTCTATGCCGATCGGGCGTCCGCACCAAGGTCGGTATCAATATGGTGAGCGAGGGGGAGCTCCCGCGCACCAGGTTGTTCTACTAAGGAGGGACGAACCGGCCCAGGCCAGAGACGGAGCAGGCCAAAGTCCCCGTGCCGATAATGGTGGGACAGCGCTTGTGAATAGACCTCTCAGGGCAGCCCGGCCGACACAGCGAGACCCAATCCTTTTATTATTATCATTCTACTTTATTTACTCGCCTCAAGTCCTATTTCGTTTTGATCATTCGGGTCGTGCACACCCGCATTACATTAATATTTTATCTGACTCATTGCAATAAAATGTCACGAATTATGAAATAATCTCAACACTGGCCCTTCTTCTATCACATTAAAATTACATGGACATATTCACATGCATCACAATATCGGCTTTAACGAACCAATTATTGCAGTGGAGTTGTACAACGACTGTCATTTTATTGGGAAAAGTCGCTGTCATTGAGTTGCTCCCTAGCGCATTCTGCCGGTGACAGAGCGCATCGTCGTCTTTATCACTTGAAGAGGTTTCACTTTCACGGATCGCCTGCTACCTACACTGTTCCTGTACCATCATGACCATCAAGTAATCAAGTAATGTAATGTGCATATTGATATCGTGATCATCTTCATCGGCCATGATCAATCCACTGCTGCATGAAGGCGTCAAGTTGTCTCTGTCTCTCAAGATCCTGCAGTGTTGCAATCTTCATGAAAAATAAGAAATCAGAATCTTTATTTATCCTGGAAAAATTTGATGAGCTCTGAAGATTTTTACAGATGTCTAGAAGGGGAGCCCAGAAAGTTACTATAGCAAGTAATAGTGAAAATATTCGGGTCTTTCGGTAAAGCCACGTCGATAGAAAAAATAATAAAAATGATAAAAAAATAATAATAATTCCTGCAGGAATTCCTGCAATCACGACAGCTTTAAGTAAAGATTTAATAGTAAAAACGATAGCAGCGCAAAGTATAAGAAAGGTAAGAAAATCACTACGAATAAATAACAAAATAGGTAAAGTGTATATGTTCAAATTTCATAAGTACACCGATTCCCAAGCCTGGGCAAGGCAGCAAAACAAAAGCAAGAACAGTGCCAGACCACACCAAGACAACAACACACAGTCACTCAAAGTGCACATTCACAATAAACTATTGATATCTGGGTAAAGATTAAAGTTACCAATCACATTTGCAAATGCAGTTGTATCCAACACTAATCTTCTGACCGAGCAACCCAACGTTCCTACCAGCTCCCTCTGCAGGAATGTGTTATTGTTCCTGTTATACATTTCCACGTGACTGCAGGAATTCATATTCTTTGGGTCTTTCGGTAAAGCCACGTAGATAGAAAAAGAATAAAAAAAACATGTAAATATCACGACGTTTCGATCGCAACACAAGCAATCGTCATCAGGTGAAAAAAATATAGCGGGAGAGCTGCTGAGGCAGGATGTTATAAAGGTTTGAGATGGGTGTAGCCCCGGGCTCATAAGCGAAGTGGGCGGGGCAAGAGATGAAATTTGCATGTAAATGTGAGATCGGAGAGCTGAGCTACCTCCACGACGACGAAGCTGTGGAGGTGGCCATTGTATTGTGAGAGATTAGCATGTCAATGTGTAATAAAGGACTCTCAGACGATGTTGTTCTCCGTGTCCTTTATTGGGTTCTTGCTCGCACCCCGCGATGTCTCCGCTCCGACCCGCACCTTCTCCGCCTCGTGCCTCCGCACGTCGTCTGAGTCCTCCGCTCCCGCTCTCTCTCTCTGCAGCCACCCCGCTGCCCGTGTGCTCCGCACACTCCGCAGCCCCCTTGCTGCTCCGTGTGACTCCGCACACCCAGCAGCCACTCTGCTGCTCCGTGTGCTCCCGCACACTCTGCAGACACCCCCGCTGCTCCACGAACACCGCTGGCCGACGGTGCCGTGACTCCTGCCTCGTGGCAATCGCGCCACTCCTCGCCAGCACTCCGCGTGGCCTCTCCCTTCTCTATTCTGTCTCCACTCCCGATCCCCTTCCGGTTCTCCCCTTATATCCTCCCCCTCAGTGACCCTGACTCCTCCTCCTCTGCACGTGACCCTGACTCCGCCCACACTCACGTGACCCTGTCCTTGCTCGCATTACAAATGTAAGAAAAACGAACAACACGAAACCCACCGCCACATCGAGGAAAACGAGCAACGGTGGCTGTGTTAGTGAGACATTTAGCCTATTAAAGGAAAAACATTTAACCTGGTAATGTAACTCAGACAGTCGATAATAACTGCTAACATCGGCAGGTAGGATGGAAACATCACAGCCAGTTATGACTTAAACTGGTTAATGCCAATGATTGCTCAGATTGTACCCATCGTCTCGGTTGAAATTGTGTCTGTGTTTATATATCTGGATGGCTTCATGAACGAATCTTTGCTGATAGCCAGTGGGTTTGCAGAGTACATTCGTCTTGGAAAAATCTATTTCGTGTGTGTGTGTGCCCACAGTGTTAAAACAATGATCAGCCACGGCCAAGGTATTGGTCCTACCGTGTTTCAGATCTACCTTATGTTCACGAACACGGTCCGAGACATGTCGCTTAGTTTCCCCAATGTAACTTCTGCCGCAGACACAGCTTAGTTTGTAGACGCCGGGGTATTGCATGCCAGGAATCACATCCTTCACAGATAGGATCAGATCACGAATTTTACGTGCTGTGTTGAATCGAACCTGGCTCTTGTGTTTTCTCATGATTTTGGAAATATTTTGGTAACCTCTGCTATGTATGTGTAATGTAGTAACTCGGCGGGAGACGACTTCACGGGTAACACACTCTTTATTTTACCAAACTCGTTCACAGGTGACTAACACCTACTTTGTATCTCGGGTGACAAACACCCACTTAGTATCTCGGGTGACAAGCACCCACTTAGTATCTCGGGTGACAAACACCCACTTAGCTACTCGGCGACTAACGCCACTGAGCTACTCGGGTGACCAACACCCACTTAGCTACTCGGCGACTAACGCCACTGAGCTACTCGGGTGACCAACACCCACTTAGCTACTCGGCGACTAACGCCACTGAGCTACTCGGGACACTCCCTGCCCGGGGTATCCGTCTTGACTGTGGGTCCCCAGCCCGACCCACGTGGGCGTCGGACCCCGGGTCCCACAGCCTCGCCTCCGAGCCACACAGGGCCCCGGTCCCCACAAGGACGGCGGGACTAGGGGTCTCGGGGCACTAGGTCTTCAGCTCCGTCTTCGGGTCTTCAACTGGGCAACTCTCCCCGAGTGCTCTCGCGCATCCCCCTTTATACCCCACCTGCGGACGTCGCTGCGAGCACCCATCTTATTCGACCAATCACTCGGCGCTGGCTACGATCCTGTTTTCCCACATCTCATCGTGCCTCACCACCCACGCCGCGCCGCCCCGTCATCTGTCACTCCCGGCGCACGCGTCCACACCACGCCCACAACGCGTGCCCAACCCCGCACCCCGCGCCGCCCCGTGATCCATCACTGTCACAGTCGGCGCACGTAAACACCACCACTACATCACCCACTACCACATAGCTCGCAGCCGACCCGGCTGCTATAAAAATATACAAACCCCCCTGTGTGCCCCGTAACACAACACAACAACAAGAACAACAACTAACGTAACAACACACCACGACGCGAACACTACCATCCGCAACCATCAACCAATGCCACCGCGACAATAGAACAATATATACAAACCGGCGAGTGACAATAGCAATGTGTATGCAGAAAGGAAAATAAATGAAATTTTTTTTTTTTTTTCTTTCGACTCGTGCAGTGTCCCATTCTTTCCGAGCGTCCCTACAACGGGACATTACCCCGGCAGAGGGGAACACCGGGCGAGCTCGGTGTTGAGAAAAAACGTCTTCATGAAAATTGTTGTGCCCTAGCCCGAGTCCGCCTTGCCGGTCCGTCGTACGGCACCAGACGCGGCTGAACGTCCGGTGGTGCCGGCGGTTCAGGAAGACATCGGCCAGGAATCGAGGACCCGTGCGTGCCCCGGGGTTCAGGCTCCCGACGGTCAGCAGCCGTCAAGCCCGAGGCACCGGGTTTTGTTGGGATGACTTGTGGCCCTGGTCGTCGTCCCGACGTGGTCCTGTGGCGCGCTGACGCGGGGCCCGGCACCCGGCTGCGACGTGACCCCGAAGGCCGCAGTTGTAGCAGACGACGGACGTCGTAGGTTTCGGTTGCTCCAGCTTGCGGGGTGAACGTGTGGGCGAACGACCTCCCGTTCTCCACTCCCCCGGACGCGATGCAGCGAAGGCCTGCTCCTGATCCGCAGCTGGCTGAGGTTCGGCGATCGTGGCGGCCAGTGCCGCGTTCCCCGCCCATTTGCAGACGACCCCCGGCTTGCGTTTGAGGACCTCGTACGCGTGAATGCTCGTGGCGATCGCCAGGGAGCAGATATCCATCTCGTCCGCCACATTGATGGGGACCCCCAACTCGTGGGCCAACGCCAGCAGCTGCTCCATCACCATGGCGTCCTTCCCCTCGTTATCCATGCGGGGAAAAGCTGCGTCCGCCAAGGCGAGCAGTGCCGTGCGATAGGCGAGCGTCGTTTCTCCAGCCACCTTCCGCCGATCGTAGAACTGGTGGCGACACGTGGAGGGCGGTCCGAACACCTTCGCCATCAGGTGTAGTGCGTCCTGGAGCGTAGAGCGGGACGACCTTGCAGCAGATGTGAAGGCTGCAAGCGCGTCGTCGTCAAGCATCGCTGGCAACGCACGCAGGGCAGTGGTGTCGGACCACCCCGACATCTCCTGATGAGCGAGGAACCTTCGTTGGAAGGCTCCCCAGTCGCCCCCATCCGCCTTGAACGCCGACAGCGCGGGCAATCTTTGCTGGAGGACCCGATCGTCGTCGACGTCGGAGAGATTTTCCCGCGCTCCGCTGTAGTTGTGTAAAATGTCGGCTCGGTTGTCAGGCGCAAAATGGAGAGCTCCGGCGCGCGCTGATGACGTGGGCTGCGCTGAGCGGAGGTGTCCGGCCACGTGGCGTCCGTGTTTCCCGCCAATCGATGGCGGCCCCCCAAAAACGGCGGCAACTTCCAGACTTTTGGCGCGAAGCGCCTTTTGGCGGGATTCCTCCAACGTCGCTTCCTCCACCAACCCCGCAGCCGTTTTCCCGCTCGCCGGAACGGAGATGTCAGCCAAGACAGCGGCGGCGGCGAGTAGCAACTCCGCCAACCGGGAGTGCGCGTCTTGGAGGCTGGTGTCGGAGGCAAGCGGAGCGTCGGCCATCACCGCGAAGTGCTGCATCGGCGGCAACTCCTCGTCCTCTCCTCCCGAGGTTGGTGTCCCCGGTACGCCGTCGTCGTCCCGACCTCGCTCGTGGGTACGGGTAGTCTTCCTCGTGTCCATACTTCTTGAAGACAGGTTTACTTCTGACGCCAGTTGTAGTGTAGTAACTCGGCGGGAGACGACTTCACGGGTAACACACTCTTTATTTTACCAAACTCGTTCACAGGTGACTAACACCTACTTTGTATCTCGGGTGACAAACACTCACTTAGTATCTCGGGTGACAAACACCCACTTAGTATCTCGGGTGACAAACACCCACTTAGCTACTCGGCGACTAACGCCACTGAGCTACTCGGGTGACCAACACCCACTTAGCTACTCGGCGACTAACGCCACTGAGCTACTCGGGTGACCAACACCCACTTAGCTACTCGGCGACTAACGCCACTGAGCTACTCGGGACACTCCCTGCCCGGGGTATCCGTCTTGACTGTGGGTCCCCAGCCCGACCCACGTGGGCGTCGGACCCCGGGTCCCACAGCCTCGCCTCCGAGCCACACAGGGCCCCGGTCCCCACAAGGACGGCGGGACTAGGGGTCTCGGGGCACTAGGTCTTCAGCTCCGTCTTCGGGTCTTCAACTGGGCAACTCTCCCCGAGTGCTCTCGCGCGTCCCCCTTTATACCCCACCTGCGGACGTCGCTGCGAGCACCCATCTTATTCGACCAATCACTCGGCGCTGGCTACGATCCTGTTTTCCCACATCTCATCGTGCCTCACCACCCACGCCGCGCCGCCCCGTCATCTGTCACTCCCGGCGCACGCGTCCACACCACGCCCACAACGCGTGCCCAACCCCGCACCCCGCGCCGCCCCGTGATCCATCACTGTCACAGTCGGCGCACGTCAACACCACCACTACATATGTATGGCAAGGTGATGGTTTTGATTGGGTCCTCAGATGGTTCTTTCCCAACGGTTGGGGTGATAGCTTTACGGATTGTGGAGTCTGAATATCCATTCATCTTGAGGGCTTGGTGTACATGCTCCAGTTCACTGGCTAGGTGGCGCTGGTCGGAGATGATGCAGTGGGCCCTATGGTGTACTCTGCAAACCTTCGGGCTATTATCAGAGATTTGTCCATGAAGCCATCCAGATATATAAATACGAAGACAATTTCAACCGAGAAGATGGGTATAAGCTGAGCAATCATTAGAAGGACGTGATTAAGCATGCAAAGTTGTAACTGCCGTTTGGCTGTTATCTCCGACTCTCTGAGTTGCATTTCCCTGTTAGGTGCCTCTGCATTAATGGGCTGGAGTCTCACTAACATGGCCATCTCTGTTCCCTTAGCCTCGATGTACCGATTGGTTCTGGCTGTGTGATGGGCTTTGTGTCTCACTGGCGCGACCACCGTTGCGGTGGTTCACTTGCGTGGACGCGCTTGCCTCACAGCGCAGTTGGCAGCGCCGCAGCTTGTGTTCCACATAGACATGACATTCACTTACTAATCCCCCTAATCTCCCTGCCTCATCTCTCCCATCAACATAGTGCTAATCTCCTATTAACACTGCTGTTGTGCGCATATGCGGGGATGATACTCTTATGCAGCGACGGAAGCTCATTTCATGCTAATCTCTCTTCCCAATCTCTCTTTCCCTAATCTCCAGTTCACTGGCTAGGTGGTGATGTTCGGAAATACAGCGAGTTCTATGGTGTAGAGTTTTGATTATGGAATTCTTCTGGGATGGATGGTGGTGGGAGTCAGGTTTTAGGTAGGAATCCGTATGGGTGGCTTTCCTGTAGACCAGGGGTGAGGCACCTTTTTTCTACAAAGGGCCATTTGGATATTTATAACATCATTCGCGGGCCATACAAAATCATCAACTTAAAAATTAGCCCGTTATATTTGGTCAAACATTTTATTAACTCACCCCTAATGTGATGGCTGGAACTGCTTATCTATGGTGAGGCGTGTGATGTTAGCTGGTATTGATGATGTTGCTACTCGCACCTGCTTTTCCAGGTTTGCTCCTGGATCTATTCAATTTCGAGTCCCGCCTGCAGTTGTCTTGGCAGGGCCAGACAATGATTTTGTGGGCCTTATTCGGCCCGCGGACGGGACGTTCCCCACTCCTGCTGTACACAGGGTGTCCCGTGGAGCCATCTGGTCTAGTTTTTTATTGAAACATCCAAGAATTGTAACTTGCCATCCCTTTCCACCTCCATGGTGAATTTTATGGCTGGGTGTATGGAATTGATGTGGTTGAAGAATTGGCCCAGAGCTCGTAGGCTATGTGGCCAGATGACGAAAGTGTCATCTGCGAATCTCTTCTACAAGCACAGTGGGGGGTGGGGGGGGGTGGCATGTAACCCCCCAATGATCCGATCGAAATCCCCCATTTCGATCGGATCATTGTGGTTTATTAGTAATAAATTATCATTTTGCGACCCCCACTGTCACTTTGTAGCATATTATTACGTGCCACGGACTCTATGAGATGATAGGACAATTGTCGGAGTCCATAATTTGCAATAAGTAACGGCAAAGTAGTTATAAGTGACTCACAGAATTTTGCACAGTTGCATATACAGTACACGACTTCCCTGAAGGCATTCACCTTCAGCGAGCGCGATGCCGATCACACTCGGTTCTAATTCGACTCTCGATCGATGGCTGCGCCATTGCCGTACACGTAAGGACAAGTACTTAATAACAACTTGTATCTTTCTTCATCGCTGGAAGGGTTGCCCCCCTACCTATAAATCCTGGCTCCGCCATTGTCGACAAGGTAGGACGAAGGGTGAATGCCTGGATGGCATCTGTCTCAAATATTTCCATGAAAACATTGGCTACAACTGGAGATGAGGGAGAACCCATAGGGGTACCTTTAACTTGTTTGTAGAATGCTCCATTCCAAGTGAAGCAAGTATTGGTGAGACAATGTCTAACCAGGGGCAGTACATTAACATTCAGTCCTTGTTGGACCAAATGTTCAATGATTGCAATGGTGTCAGGCACAGGAACTTTGGTAAACAAAGATACTACGTCGAAACTGACAAGCAAATCACCCGGAGATAGTGAGATGTCCTTAATTAAAGATACCAAGTTAGCTGAGTTAAGTACAGCTGAGGTGGTCTTACCAGGGAATGGGTGTAAGGTCTCAGACAGAAATCGGGCCAGTTTGTAAGTGGGTGAGTCAATGGTGGAGACGAAAGAATGGTGTGGTGTACCTTATTGATGGATTTGTAGTAAGCCATACAATCTGGGTGGTCTAGCAGCAGAGGGGTTTAAGGAAAACGGCTTGGTTGGTTCGATTAAAAATGTCGAATCAGTGATGATATTGTTAGTTTTCGTAACCAGGCGGTTGGTAGGATCTCTATTGATTTTGGTATAGCTGCCATCATTAAGTAGGTCCCGACTTTTGTTATTGTATGTGGTTTTGTCCATGATGACAGTGGCATTGCCCTTGTTGGCTGAGAGGATGACTATGTTATCTCTCTTTTTTAGTTGAGAAAGCTCAAAGCACTCATCCTTGCTGATGTTGCTAATAGGTGTCTTAGCGTTGGTGAGGATTGCAGCGATTTACGATCTTGCCACGTCTGCAGGAATGTGTCCCAAACCCTTAGTGGCTACGTCGACCTGGGCAATAATATCATCAACTGGGATGTGTTTAGGGGTGACTGCGAAATTCAACCCTTTAGCTAGAACCGATTTTAAGCTGTCAGAAATTGAGCTGTTACTCTGATTGATAGCAATCATGTTACCGTCTAACTTTTTAACGTGTGGATCTGGCTTCTTCTTGGAAAGGAGGTTGAACTTGGAAATCAGGTTATCTTTGCAATTAGCTGACATTGAGGCGGCTGAAAAGGCTGTCAGGTAATCTACATGGTCCCAATCAGATGTAGAAAAAAATAATTCTGTCCTTGACAATGGGGTTAATGAACTAAGTAAAGTGCAGATTGGCCAATAAGGATTTTACGGATGAACAGGGCTCAATGTAGCTTTATTCTTGCATCAAGTGATGTGAGATTGGACTCGATGTAGAGGTCATAATGGTAGCTCCTAAATATCATCGTCCAGTGCAAATCCGAAGTTAGAATGATACAGTGGGTTAGTCTGTTTAGTGTTTCATTAGTTGCTGATCTTTAAACAGTGTCCCAGGATTCGAAAATTGGTAGAATGATAGCTATAGGATGAAAGAGTCTCTCAATTGTTTCAAATTGTTGAAACTTGGAAGCTGGATAATTTGTACGTGACAACTACATCTGGTTTTTTCGAGCGTCTTTGTTCGCCCTAGCTGTCCAATGGTACTGAGAAATCAAACCTCGTTATCTGGCGAGCGCAATAGCAGCCTCGCAAGACCCCGAGCTGGCGCAGTGAGAATAGGATAAGAATATTTATTTATTTATTACTGGAAGAATCCGATGAGCTGTGAAGCTCTTTTTCACAGATGTCCAGTAAGGGGCAGCAGGTCAGAACGTTTCAAGAAAAAATACAAAAACACGATAGGAGTTCAGAGTAGAGGAAAATAAATCAATTCAACATGTATACAAATTTAACACGTAGGCTTTCGCGACCAATATCATCCATAATAGAGTATTTAGTGTTAGATCGCGTAAATATATAAATGTGTCGTTAAACCCGCCACATTAATATATTTACGCGATCTAACCCAAAAAACCTCTATTATGGATTTATACGAATACAACAATATGCCCGACTGTGAGGGCGGGCACAAGCCGGCGTGAGTAGGTTAAACGTTGAGCTTTATAAGGACACCCCTCCCACCCAGCCCCACCCCTCCCACCTACCACCCAGCCCCACCCTCCCCACCCTCCCCACCCAGCCCCTCCCCACCCAGCCCCTCCCCACCCTCCCCACCCAGCTCCTCCCCACCCAGCCACTCCCTACCCAGCCCCTCCCTGCACGACGGACGGACGGACACAATAATCCCCTGTGGGCTGGTGTAACCAGGAGGTTCCTACCAATATTAATCTCAACAATCTCAACCACTTCGATTTAAAGCTTTCGTGACTGCAGGGATTCATCTTCTTGGTTTTTTCGGTAAAGTCACGTAGAAGGGAAGTAATAAAATAATAAAAATAAAACATAATAAAATAATTCTCACGACGTTTCGGCCACAACGCAAGCAGCCGTCATCAGGTGAAAACCAGGTCTGTCGGGGAGACAGCGTCTGAATGAATTATGCCCGTGCATTCTTAGAGTCGCGGCATCTCTTCAGAAGGGTGAGAGACTCGATTAGCTGAGCCTTCTTATCACGGAGCTTGTTGAAGGATCTCAAAGTTACGTGGAATCCCTCCCCGTAGAGGCGGTTAAATTTCGATTTAAAGCTTTCGTGACTGCAGGGATTCATCTTCTTGGTTACTTCGGTAAAGTCACGTAGAAGGGAAGTAATAAAATAATAAAAATAAAACATAATAAAATAATTCTCACGACGTTTCGGCCACAACGCAAGCAGCCGAGATCTCAAAGTTAACTTTGAGATCCTTCAACAAGCTCCGTGATAAGAAGGCTCAGCTAATCGAGTCGCTCACCTTTCTGAAGAGATGCCGCGACTCTAAGAATGCACGGGCATAATTCATTCAGACGCTGTCTCCCCGACAGACCTGGTTTTCACCTGATGAAAGAACCAAGAAGATGAATCTCAACCACGTGGCAGCGATGCGCTCCGTCACCGCTAGAATGCGCCGCTGAGCGACTCATTAGCGGCGACATTCCCCACGTTAATGACAGCTGATGAAAGAGTTGCTCATCCCTACATCCTAATGTGGACAGCTCTAAGCAACTCCGTGTCACCACGTCGCGTCCCTGAGTGACGGGGCCACTCGACACTCAAAGGGGCCAAGCGGGGCCGCTGCTCTCGCCGGGCGCTGTGGCGTGCGCCTGTAATCCAGCTACTTGGAGGCGTGGGTTGCGGGATCGCTTGAGGACGGGAGTCCTGCGCTGTGAGGCTCTATGCCGATCGGGCGTCCGCACCAAGTTCGGTATCAATATGGTGAGCGAGGGGGAGCTCCCGCGCACCAGGTTGTTCTACTAAGGAGGGACGAACCGGCCCAGGCCGGAAACGGAGCAGGCCAAAGTCCCCGTGCCGATCAGTGGTGGGACAGCGCCTGTGAATAGATCTCTCAGGGCAGCCCGGCCGACACAGCGAGACCCAATCCTTTTATTCTTCTCATTATTCTACTTTATTACATTTATATTTTTTCCGATTTGTTGCAATAAAATGTAACTAGATTTCGTGACTGCAAGGATTCTTTCGGTAAAGTTACGCAGGTGAAAATAAAAAAATCATAATAAAAATGAAAATAACTAAATTAAATCACGACGTGACTTTACCGGAAGAACCAAAGAGTATAAAATGTAACGAATTATTAAATATTCTTAACACTTGTCATTCTTCATATCACATTAAAATGACATGGACTTGGTCATATGCATCACAATTTCAGCTTTTACGAAGCAATTATCGCAATGTAGCTATATAAAAATAGCCATTTAATTCGAAAATGTCTCTGTCATTCAGTTGCTCCCCAGCGCATTCTGCCGGTGACAGAGCGCATCGTCGTCTTTATCACTTCAAGAGGTTCCACTTTCACGGACCGTGTGCTACCTACACTGTTCCTATACCATCATGACCATCAAGTAATGTGATGTGCATATTCATTTCGTTATCATCTTCATCGGCCATGATTAATCCACTGCTGAATAAAGGCATCACGTTTTTTTACTCTACGTTACGTTCTGCAGAGTTGCAATGGACCTAAGAAATTATAAACTTTATTTATCTTGGAGAAATCCGATGTGCTATGAAGCTCATTTTCACAGACGTTTAAAAGGGGCGGCCCAGAAGACACAACAACAAACAATAGCAACATCGATAGGAGTGCAAAGTATAGGAAAGGTGAGAAAATCACTACAAAACAATAATGAAAATAGATGAACGTATATAAGTTCAAATTTCACAAGTACACCAATTCCCAAGCCTGGGCAAGGCAGCAAAACAACAGCAAGAACAGTGCCAGACCACACCAAGACAACAACACACAGTCACCAATACAATTACACATTGAAAGTTAACTATCGATACATGGGTAAGGATACAAGTTACAAATCACATTCGCAAATGCAGTTGTATGCAACACTAAACTTCTGCTTCAGGATATGTTTTGAAGGAATATTTATGATGTTGAATCGAGGTTGTTCCACACCGTTGTAGTGCTCGGCAAAGGCATTGTCACCTATTCTAATTCTTATTCTTGGGATATTTTAAAGGTAATTGAATGGGCGTCTTAGGATAATGAATTCGCTAAGTATAGTGCAGGGTTGTCAATAAGGAATTTATGGATGAACAGGGCCCCATGTAGGTTTATTTTTTCATTAAGTGATGTGAAATTGGACTTCAAGCAGAGGTCACAATGGTAGCTCTACATACCATCATCCAGTGCAAATCGAAGAGTAGAATGATCAAGTGGGTTAGTCTGTTTCGTGTTTCATGAGTAGCTGATCTGTGAACAAGACTCAAAAATTGGTGAATGACAGCTTCAAGAATTTGCAAGCGCAATCGAATGGGAAAACAAACCTTGTTTCCGTATATAACCCCTGTTTTTTATTTATTATATTTTCTTCAAGATGTGATCAATGTGGGGTTGGAAGGTCAGTTTCGAATCAATCAGTAAACCCAAGTATTTGAAGCACTTGGTTTGTTCAATGTTGTTGTTTCTGATATTCGTATTAAGTGAAGGGAATTAAACTTAACTTTTGTTTGAAGAAAATAGAAGGATCTTTGTTTTTTGGAGATTTAGGAGCAATTTTCGTGATGCAATTCGACGTTCAATTAAGTCGAAATGTTTTTGGAGATTTGATATTGCTGTGATGGTGCAATCATCCTCTCGATACTAATACTTCACTTCTAGATTTGAAGCTTTCGTGACTGCAAGGATTCACACTCTTAAGTTGTTTCAGTAAAGTCACGTAGGTAAAAATAAAAAATAAAAATAAATTATAGAAATAATAGAAATAATAATAGAAATAAAATAATAAATCACGACGTTTCGGGCGCAACACAAGTGTAGTGGTGATACGCGCTGGGTGTATATGTCGTGTGCCAGCGCGTATGTACGGGTGTGTGTGTGGTGACGCGCGCTGACGGGGAGGAGCAGGCGTCAGTGCGCGGGTGGGGGTAGTGCTGCTGATTGGCTGTGTGCCGGTGACGCGCCCAGAGGGAGTGATCGGGTAGCAGCGCGGTGTGATTGGTCGGGGAGTGGAAACACGCGCTGAGCGGAACCGGATCGTGGGGATAGCGCGTGGGGATTGGGTAACAGAGGAGCGGTGCCGACGTTGAGGTCCGCATCCGCTCCGTCTCCTGGGAAGAAGGGGTATATAAGGTGATGCACAGAGGAGCAGGGGGCAGAAGTGGAACCATCTAAGAATGAAGAGGAAGGTGCAGAGATAGAGCCCGGAGAGGAGAGTAATGGAGAGTAGAAGCTGAGTAATGTATAGTGTGTAGCCAGCGAGATAGAACGGTCTACACGAGCTGAGTAATGAATAGTGTGTAGCCAGCGAGAGAGAACGGTCTACACGAGCTGAGTGATGTATAGTGTGTAGCCAGCGAGAGAGAACGGTCTGCACGAGCCGAGTATGCATACGGTGTAGCCAGCGAGAGAGAACGGTCTGCACGAGCCGAGTATGCATACGGTGTAGCCAGCGAGAGAGAACGGTCTGCACGAGCCGAGTATGCATACGGTGTAGCCAGCGAGAGAGAACGGTCTGCACGAGCCGAGTATGCATACGGTGTAGCCAGCGAGAGAGATGCAAAGTCTACACGAGGCGAGTGGAGAGTGTAGCAGAGGCGCAGAGTCTACACGAGGCGAGAGAGGAGTGTAGCCGAGGCGCGGAGTCTACACGAGGCACAGAGAGCCGGCAGCACAGAATCCAGAGTCAAGAGAAGCGCATTGTGAAGAAGAGAGGCCACGCGTTGTATTGTTACAAGTCAAGATTTAATAAAAGAAGTGTGTTCCCGTCAAGGAGTTTCCTGCCGTCATTTTCCAATACTTCATCTGGCGTCAGAAGTGAAACGGGCTTCCAAGTATGGAGACGAGGAAGACCCGTAGGACCCACGGGATTGACCGCGAGGAAGACCTGGACGACTCGGAGCCGCTGGTGGCGGGGGGTGAGGAAGAGGACTTGCCCACGCTGCAGGGTCCGTCGACGGCGCCGGCCGAGCGACCGGGGACAGACGCCGGGCTTCGTGAGGCGCACTCCCGACTGGCGGAGCTGCTGCTCGCCGCCGCGTCCATCTTGGCGGAGATCAGCTCGTCGGGAGGAGCGGGGACGGTGGGGGACATTTTACAAGGTCGCCCCGCAGATTCCCGCCAAAACGAATGGGGGATTCCCGCCATTGCGCCTGGGCCTACTTTTGGCGGGAACGGCGAGCGCCACGTGGTGGTGGGTTCCCAAGCGCGCGCATCGACGTCATCAGCGCGCGAGGGGGTCCGCCATCTTACGTCTGCTGCTGGAGCCGCCATCTTAGACACCGACGGACAGGCGGAGAGGAACCACGAGGCGGATGACTTCATTTTTCAACAGCGCCTGCCCACGTTGTCAGCCTTCAAGGCGGAAGGCGGAGACTGGGGCCAATTTCAGCGAAGGTTTTTGGCGCATCAAGAGATGTCAGCGTGGTCCGATGCTACGGCGCTGCGGGCATTGCCCGCCATGCTGGACGACGATGCGCTCGCGGCCTTCAGGGCTGCACGGAAGTCGGACCGCTCCACGCTGAAGGATGCGCTGGGTTTGTTGGCCAGGGTCTACGGGCCTCCCTCTACGTGCCGCCATCAGTTCTACGCAAGACGGAAAGCGGCCACGGAGACCGCGCTGGCCTATCGCACGGCGTTGCTGGCTCTTGCTGATGCGGCGTTCCCTCGGATGGACGAGGAGGGCCAAGACGCGATGGTTTTGGAGCAGCTGCTCAAGTTGGCGCAGGACCTGGGGGTCCCTATCAACACAGCTGACGAGATTGATATTTCTTCTTTGAGAGTCGCCACGAGTATTCAAGCGTACGAGGCCCTACAACGGAAGCAAGGCGTTGGTTGCAACGCTGCTGTCGTCGCAGCCCCGGGTTTGGTGGTCGCCGAACCCCAAGTCGTCAGCCCACGAGAGGAGGCGTTCGCCACGGGACGACCAGGGGACTGGAGGCCGGGGGCCCGGTCGCCTCTGCGATCGGGCCGAAAGTCGGAGCAACCAAGATCTACTCCGACCCTCGTCACGTGCTATAACTGCGGCCTCCGGGGCCACGTGGCGTCCGGGTGCCGCGCTCCGCGGCAGCGCGCCATGGGAGCTCGGCTGGACGACGACCGAGAGCCCAAGTCATCTCTACAATCCCCGGCAAGTCGCGGCACCTCACACGCTCGGCCTGTTTATTCGGCACACATGGGACGCCGCGTTGCGGCGGAGGAGGGCCGGTTAAGGTTCGGGGATTCGGTTCGGCGAGGGGGGTTCGGCCGGGACCAGGGAGACATTGAATGGGCGGAATTGGGGCATAGAATTGTGGCTGCTTCGGCGGGTTCGTCCGTTGTTACGGGATCTATTGATGGGGTTGAGATTAGGGTGTTAGTGGACACGGGGGCATCGGCAACTATTATATCGGACCTCATTTATAATATTCTTCCGGTCCAATGTCGTCCGCTGCTTCCAGTGGATGTGCCATTTTACGCCGCTAATGGGGGATCGTTGGGCATTATCGGTCAGGTTAGGGCGTCCATTTGCATTGGAGATATCAAATTGTCGGGACCCGTTTTCGTTTCGTCTTCTTTGGCAGTTCCGTGTCTTTTGGGCACTGACTTTTTGGCTAAAATGCCCATTAAAATTCTTATCGATCAACGATGCATTGAACTGCCATCGGGTCGCCGGATTTCATTTTTGACGGGCCCTACTGACATTCGGACGGCGTGCGCTACGATACAAGCGGTGGCGACGCAGACAGTGCAAGTGCCCCCGGGTTCACAGATGTTGATTCCCCTCCGGTTGCGAAAACCATGGGTGAGGGAGGCTTCGGGACAGAGTATGCTTTTGGGTCCTTCTAACAAGGCTGTCGGGGGTCTTGATTTATCGGTGGCTCACACTTTGGTGCGGGCTGACAGGGATCCGTTTGTGATGGTTTTGAACGCGGGGTCGCGACCAGCTGTCATTCCGCAGGGCACCGTGCTGGCTCACGCGGCGCAGGTCCCTGGGGATGACGGGTTGGTTGCGCAGGTGGGCTCGAGCCCCGCGCGGAACGTTGAGCCAAGGGAAGACCTTGAGTGGGTCCATTCGTTATGTGCCGCCTCGGACGATTTGTCGGCGGCGCAGTTGGGTGCGCTGCGCGAGTTGCTCATTGAATTCTCTGATGTATTCAGTAAACATAAGTATGACATTGGGTGCACGGATTTGTTGCACCATCACATTGAAACGGGCGATGCGGCGCCGGTCAGGCTAAATCCCTTCCGACTGAGTCCCGTGGAGAAGGAACATGTTCAGTCGGCTGTTAACGACATGCTAGAAGCCGATATTATTTCGCCCTCCTCTAGCCCGTGGGGAGCGCCTATTGTGCTGGTTAAGAAGCAGGACGGGTCCCTGCGATTCTGCGTTGATTTCCGTCGCCTGAATAAGATCTCTGTGGCTGACGCGTATCCGCTCCCCAGGATGGATGAGTCCCTCGATGCATTGTCTGGTGCGCGATATTTTTCGACTCTTGATTTGTTATCGGGGTTTTGGCAGTTGCCGCTCGACGAAGAGTCGAAACCTAAGACAGCATTTCGGACTCCAGGGGGGCTGTTCCAGTTTAACCGGTTACCCATGGGACTTCACTCCTCTCCAGCGACGTTTCAGCGACTTATGGAGCTGGTTTTGTCGGGCTTGCAGTGGGATACATGCTTGATTTATATGGACGATGTCATTGTTTTCAGTAAAACCTTTGAGGAACACCTCCGGCGATTGAGAGGGGTGTTCTTGCGAATGCGATCGGCTAAGTTGAAATTTAAACCGGCCAAATGTCACCTCCTTCGTAGGTCCGTTAGATACTTGGGTCACATTGTCGATTCTTCGGGGATCTCCACCGATCCCGCGAAGACGGATTGTGTCGGTTCGTGGCCGACACCTACGTCCGTTTCCGACGTGCGTAGTTTCATCGGGTTTGCTTCTTATTATCGGCGGTTCGTTGAGCACTTCGCCACTATTGCAAAACCCTTGCACGCCCTAACGGCGAAGGGAGTGAAGTTCAAATGGGGACCGGAGGAGGAGGCCGCGTTTCGCTCCCTCCGGGACGCCTTGGTGGGTGCCCCACCCTTGTGTTATCCCGATTTTGCCAGTCCCTTTTTGCTGGACACGGATGCTAGCAACACGGGCATTGGGGGGGTGCTATCCCAAGTCGTTGGGGGTGTCGAAAGAGTTGTCGCCTACGGTAGTAGGGTGTTGTCTCCGGCGGAGCAGCGCTACTGTGTCACCCGTCGCGAGCTGCTTGCCATTGTTTTTTTTGTGCAGCAGTTTAGGCCATATCTTTATGGTCGTCACTTTACAGTCCGAACGGACCACGCGGCGCTACAGTATTCATTGAGGGTCGCCCAGCCCTCGGGCCAGTTGTCGCGTTGGTTGGAAGTCCTCCAGGACTATCAGTTTACGACTACGTACCGTAAGGGGTTGCGACACACGAATGCCGATTGCTTGTCGCGGTTGTTGCCTTGTGATGAATGCGCGTGTTTGTCGGGATCGGCGCGCTGTAAACCGACGCTTGCGGGGGAGATGGGGGCACTGGCTGCGACAGCGGGCGCACCGATCGGGGATGATTCCACTGCCTCTCAGGGTCGGGACTCGCTGCTCTCGCTGTCGCTCAGCGAATGGGGCCGCCTCCAGATGGCGGACAGCTCGCTGCTAGCATTGCGCCGCAAGGTTGGGGGTCCCGAGGGGGACCAGGAGCGTACCGGCTCCTATGTACTTGAGCGGGGCGTGTTATTGAAATGGGACAGTTTGTCCCGGCGGAACGCACTCGTGGTGCCTTCCGCTGTGAGGGGGAGGGTTGTCTTGGCGGCACACGAACGCCTCTTGCACTTGGGAGTTAACAAGACGCTTGCCCTGCTTCAGCGTGACTATTACTGGCCGGGAATGGGAAGTGATGTGGTGCATATTCTGAAGGGGTGCGTTGAGTGCGCCAGGCGTAAACCACCGGCCGTGGCAGCTAATCCACCGCTGCAATCTATTCAGGTCTCGCGTACCAACGAGCTCGTTGCACTCGATATTTTGGGGCCCTTCCCAGTCACGCCGAGAGGGAATAAATATTTGTTAGTGGGGGTCGAATACTTTACCCGATGGCCTATGGCGTGGCCTCTCGCTAACCAGTCGGCAGCGGCTGTGACGGATGCCTTCGTCCAGGGCTATGTCCTGGACAAGGGGGCTCCCGAACGCCTGCTGACCGACCAAGGTAAAAATTTTTCGAGTAAATTGTTGCAAGAGGTGTGCGATCTGTTGGGTACCAAGAAGGTGCGTACCTCCCCGTACCACCCGCAGACTGACGGGATGGTGGAGAGACTCCATAAAACCTTGACTTCCATGCTGTGCCAGCAGGTGTGCGAGGCACATGTAGATTGGGACCTGCAGGTCCCGGGAGTCCTTGCTGCGTATAGAATGGCCCCCCATGCAGCTACGGGGTTTTCCCCATTCTATTTGATGTACGGTCGGGAAGCTGACCCGCCAATAGAAACGCAACTTGGCCTGTCCGCTCCACGAACTAATTCTAATTTGGCAGAACATATTAAGTTTAATATTCACAAGCTGACAGAGGCGAGGGAGGCCGCGCGGCTTAATTCGCGGGCTCGCCAAATTGCTAATGAACGGTTGCGGGCACGGAAGGTGTCCATGCACGAATGGAAACCAGGTGACAGGGCCTGGCTGCATTGCCCTCAGGCACCCTTGGCTACGTCGCCTAAATTGTTGAGACCGTGGAGGGGACCCGTGGAGGTCGTGCGCGTTGCACGACCCCAGTGCGTTCAGATAAAGTGGGGAAAGCGCCGGTGGTACGTTCACCCCTCCCGACTGAAACCGTTCTCGCCTCCATATGGCCTCCCCTTGTGTCGTGATGGCCGGGCGTGTGACGTGACCGGCGACCCAGAGGGGGAAATGTCTCTGCCTGATCCACACGTATTTTCGCCTGATCTGCTCCCAGGTGTCTCGGAACTGACAGCTGCCGATCACCGGCGGCCGGATCTCCGCGGCGGGGCCGGCCCTTTCAGGCCCGTTCCGCGCCGTCTGGAGCAGCCGGAACCGCCGGACGGTCGTCAGTGTCCCGCCCCATACGATGGACCAGCCAGACGGACTCGCGCCAGGTCGTGCTACTTTGCATGACCTGCCTCGTGAGGAGTCGGGGCAGTTGGAGCGCCTCGTCACTGCGTGTAGTCGCAGGGACGTGGGGCGCGTTCGTTTCGAATTTGCTCGTATCGTGTTATTGTTGACTTTTCGGGTTCATTGTCAATCTGTACATAGTTATTCTTGTTGTTGTTGTTGTTGTGTTATGTTACGGGGCACACTCGGGGGGTTACGGGGTTTTTTTTTTTGTTGGTTGTCGTTTTATCGTCGCGGTTGGTTGTTGTTAGCAGCCGGGCCGGCTGCGAGCTATGTGGGAGGGGGTGATGTAGTGGTGATACGCGCTGGGTGTATATGTCGTGTGCCAGCGCGTATGTACGGGTGTGTGTGTGGTGACGCGCGCTGACGGGGAGGAGCAGGCGTCAGTGCGCGGGTGGGGGTAGTGCTGCTGATTGGCTGTGTGCCGGTGACGCGCCCAGAGGGAGTGATCGGGTAGCAGCGCGGTGTGATTGGTCGGGGAGTGGAAACACGCGCTGAGCGGAACCGGATCGTGGGGATAGCGCGTGGGGATTGGGTAACAGAGGAGCGGTGCCGACGTTGAGGTCCGCATCCGCTCCGTCTCCTGGGAAGAAGGGGTATATAAGGTGATGCACAGAGGAGCAGGGGGCAGAAGTGGAACCATCTAAGAATGAAGAGGAAGGTGCAGAGATAGAGCCCGGAGAGGAGAGTAATGGAGAGTAGAAGCTGAGTAATGTATAGTGTGTAGCCAGCGAGATAGAACGGTCTACACGAGCTGAGTAATGAATAGTGTGTAGCCAGCGAGAGAGAACGGTCTACACGAGCTGAGTGATGTATAGTGTGTAGCCAGCGAGAGAGAACGGTCTGCACGAGCCGAGTATGCATACGGTGTAGCCAGCGAGAGAGAACGGTCTGCACGAGCCGAGTATGCATACGGTGTAGCCAGCGAGAGAGAACGGTCTGCACGAGCCGAGTATGCATACGGTGTAGCCAGCGAGAGAGAACGGTCTGCACGAGCCGAGTATGCATACGGTGTAGCCAGCGAGAGAGATGCAAAGTCTACACGAGGCGAGTGGAGAGTGTAGCAGAGGCGCAGAGTCTACACGAGGCGAGAGAGGAGTGTAGCCGAGGCGCGGAGTCTACACGAGGCACAGAGAGCCGGCAGCACAGAATCCAGAGTCAAGAGAAGCGCATTGTGAAGAAGAGAGGCCACGCGTTGTATTGTTACAAGTCAAGATTTAATAAAAGAAGTGTGTTCCCGTCAAGGAGTTTCCTGCCGTCATTTTCCAATACTTCACAAGCGTCCGTCATCAGGTGGGACAACCACAGCAAGAAACAAATGCTGAAGTGGGCAAAAGAGCTGCTGTAACAAGAGGCTATATAGGTGTAGAGGCCCCGCCCCCTGGCGCGGAGGGCTATGTAAGGCGATGCGCAGCAGCGCTCGGGGAGAAGTCAACCAGTGAAGACAGAAGACGGAGGAAGAGATAGGGCCCTGAGACCCCTAGCCCCGCTGCCCTTGTAAGGGCCGGGACCCTGTGCGGCTCAGAGGCGAGACCTTGGGATTCACGGCCCGACGTCCTTGTAAGGGCCGGGCTGTGTAACCCAGAGGTCGAGACCCGTGCCCTGGTAAGGGCGGGTCCGATAGCTCCCCGTGGGGAGAGCGTAGCCGGAGGGCCTGAGAGCGTAGCCGAGTTAGGCACGCGTAGCGTAGGCTGTATCTCGGCTGTACCTGTTACTGTTGCATCAGTGTTAATAAATAAGTGCTGCCCCGTCAACTCGTCTCCCGCCGTAATTGAGATATTACAAATGGCGTCAGAAGTGAAAATGTCTTCAAAATATGGATACTAGGAAAACTAATCGTACTCACGAGCGAGACCGGGAAGGCGACCACGATGAATCGGGCCAGCAAGCTTCGGGAGGAGAGGAAGAGGAGATGCCGACACCGCAGCACCTTTCGGGGACGCCCGACGCTCTGCTCGGGTCCGACACCGGACTCCAGGATGCCCATTCTCGCCTGGCGGAGCTGCTACTTGCCGCGGCTTCCATTTTGGCGGAAATCACCGCATCTGGAGGGGGAAGGACGACGGCGAGCGTGGAGGAGGGAGACCGAGCGCGGGCTCGCGCCAGCACCACGCAACGCGCAGGAGATTCCCGCCAGAATACGCTTCGCGCCTCGGACATTGAAAATGGCGCCATTTTTACAGATCGTCCGTTGATTGGCGGGAATCGCGACCGCCATGTGACCGGGGACCTCCACTCTTCGCCGCCCGCATCATCTGCGCACGCCAAAAGTCGCCACGAACCACCCATAGACGGGGCCGCCATTTCTCATAACGACGGCGCGGCGCGGAAAAAGAATCTATCGGAAGACGACCAGGTGTTTCACCAGCGACTTCCTGCGTTGACGGCCTTCAAAGCTGAGGGGGGTGACTGGGGAGCCTTCCAGCGGAGATTCCTCACCCATCAGGAAATGTCGGGGTGGTCCGACGCAACGGCGCTACGTGCGCTACCAGCGACGCTGGACGACGACGCGCTCACGGCCTTCAGATCCACCCCGAGATCGGGCCGCTCCACACTCCAAGCCGTGCTGCACCTCATGGCCAGGGTGTATGGACCGCCCTCGGCCTGCCGCCACCAATTCTACGGGCGACGGAAAGGTGACACGGAAACTCCACTCGCCTACCGCACAGCGCTGCTTGCCCTCGCGGACGCCGCCTTTCCCCACATGGACGAGGAGGGGAAGGACGCCATGGTGATGGAACAGCTGCTGGCGTTGGCTCAGGACCTGGGGGTCCCTATCAACACGGCGGACGAGGTGGACATTTGTTCCTTGCGGGTTGCTACGAGTATCCATGCACACGAGGTCCTGAAATGGAAGCGGACGGTCGTCTGTGCATCGGCAGCGGTTTCAACTCCTGCCTCGGCGGACGCCGACCCCCAAGTCGTTCTACCTCGGAAAGAGGCCTTTGCTACAGCGAGACCGGGGGATTGGAGGTCTGGAGGTCGTTCGCCCCTGCGATCGGCCCGCAAGCTGGAGCAACCGAAACCTGCGACGTCTCTCGTCATGTGCTACAACTGCGGCCTTCGCGGCCACGTTGCGTCCGGGTGCCGCGCTCCACGTCAGCGTGCCACGGGACCCCGTCTGGACAACGACCAAGGCCCAAAGTCATCCCAACTACCCCCGGCAAGTCGCGGCACTACACATGCTCGGTCCACATACATGTCGCACGCGGGTCGCCGCTTCGCGGCGGAGGGAACGCGCATGGGGGCCGGGGATTCAGTTCGGCGAGGGGGGTTTGTACAGGGGCTGGGAGCGGTCAAATGGTCCGAGTTGGCCCACAGGATGGTGGCTGCCTCGGCCGGGTCGTCCGTAGTTACGGGATTTATAGACGGGGTTGAGGTCCGGGTGCTGGTTGACACGGGTGCGTCGGCAACTATCATTTTTGACCTTATTTATAACATTTTCCCCGTCCAATGTCGACCCCTGCTCCCGGTAGACGTGTCATGTTATGCGGCGAACGGGGGCTCCTTGGGTATTGTCGGCCAGATTCGGGCGAGCATTTGTATCGGGGATATTAAATTGGCGGGACCTGTTTTGGTCTCTTCTTCCCTGGCGGTTCCATGTTTATTGGGTACGGACTTTTTGGCTAAAATGCCGATTAAAATTCTCGTCGATCAGGGTTGTATCGAGCTCCCATTGGGTCGCCGTATTTCATTTTTGTCGAGCCCTACCAAACTGCGCACGGTTTGTGCGACGGTCCAAGCGCTGGCAACCCAAACAGTGCACGTACCCCCGGGATCGCAGATGCTAGTACCCCTTCGGTTACGGAAGCCTTTGGGGGAGGATACGGCGGGGCAGGGTGTGCTGTTAGGTCCGTCGAACAAAGCTGTTGGGGGTCTGGACTTGGCGGTGGCTCAGACAATGGTACGGGCGGACAGGGATCCATTCGTCATGGTTTTGAACGCGGGGTCGCGGCCAGCCGTCATTCCACAGGGCACTGTGCTTGCTCACGCGGCGCCGGTGCCCGTGGATGAGCAGCTCATTGCGCACTTTGATCCCACTCCGGATCCGCATCTTCAATTGGGGGAAGATCAACAGTGGTTGGACTCGTTGTGTGTGGGCTCCAGTAACCTGTCCAGTGTGCAATTGGGGGCGCTGCGCGCCCTGCTACTCGAATTTTCTGACGTGTTCAGCAAACATAAATATGATATTGGGTGCACTGACCTGTTACGCCACCACATTGAGACGGGTGATGCGGCCCCGATTCGGCAGAATCCCTTCCGGTTAATCCCAGCCAAGAAGGAACATGTGCAATCGGCTGTTAATGACATGCTGACCGCCGACATCATTTCGCCCTCATCCAGTCCATGGGGAGCTCCCATCGTGCTTGTTAAAAAACAAGACGGGTCCTTGCGATTTTGTGTTGATTTCCGCTGCCTTAATAAGATCTCGGTGGCTGATGCGTATCCGCTCCCCAGAATGGATGAATCTCTGGATGCCTTAGCGGGGGCACGGTTTTTTTCAACGCTAGACCTCCTATCGGGATTCTGGCAATTGCCGCTCGATGAGGAGTCCAAACCAAAGACCGCCTTCCGGACGCCGGTAGGCCTATTTCAGTTTAATCGGTTGCTCATGGGACTTCATTCTGCTCCCGCGACGTTCCAGAGGCTAATGGAACTGGTTTTGTCGGGCCTCCAATGGGATACCTGCTTGATTTACCTTGATGACGTCATCGTTTTCAGTCGAACTTTCGAGGAGCACCTCCAACGGTTGAGGGGGGTGTTCCTCAGAATGCGATCTGCTAAATTAAAGTTTAAACCGGTAAAATGCCACCTACTTCGGGAATCGGTACGGTACTTGGGGCACATTGTGGGCCGTTCGGGGATCTCCACCGATCCCGCGAAGACACACTGTGTCAGTTCATGGCCGACGCCCACTTCAGTTACTGAGGTCCGCAGTTTTATTGGGTTTGCCTCCTACTACCGCCGCTTCGTTGAGCACTTTGCCACCATAGCCAAACCCCTGCATGCTTTGACAGCGAAAGGGGTGAGGTTTCGCTGGGGGCCAGAGGAGGAGGCCGCGTTTTGCTCCCTTCGGAATGCCTTTGTGAGTGCTCCGCCCTTGTGTTACCCTGATTTCACAAAACCATTCCTGCTTGACACGGATGCCAGTAACACGGGTATTGGGGGGGTGCTCTCACAGGTTATCGGGGAAGTGGAACGGGTGGTCGCCTACGGTAGCAGGGTTTTGTCGCCAGCGGAACAGCGCTACTGTGTGACCCGTCGCGAGTTGCTGGCTACCGTTTTTTTTATCCAGCAATTCAGACCGTATCTCTACGCCCGTCATTTTACTGTCCGTACGGACCACGCGGCGCTTCAATACGCGTTGCGTGTCGCCCAACCCTCGGGTCAATTATCACGATGGTTGGAGGTCCTCCAGGACTACCAATTCACGACCACTTACCGTAAGGGATTGCGCCACACCAACGCGGATGCCCTGTCGCAGTTGTCGCCTCGCTCGGAATGTGCATGTCTTCTGGGTTCGGCGCGTTGTAAGCCACATGTCGCCGTCCCCGGGGGAGAGTTGGTCGCTGCCGCCGATGCGCCACGGGTCGACGTTCCCGCTACTCCCAAAGGCGGGGACTCGTTACTCGCGTTGCCCCTTATTGAGTGGGGCCGACTCCAAATGGCCGACAGCTCCCTCCTCACATTGCGTCGTAAGGCAAAGGGTCCCGAAGGAGGGGAAAAGGGAGTCGGCTCCTGGGTGGTCAAACAGGGCCTCCTTATGAGGTGGGACAGTATGTCCCGGCGACATGCGCTTGTCGTGCCGTCTGCTATGCGGGGTAGAGTCGTTCTGGCCGCTCACGAACGGCTCTTGCATTTGGGAGTCAACAAAACGCTCGCCCTGCTCCAGCAGGACTATTATTGGCCGGGTATGGGGAGTGATGTGGTGAACATACTCAAGGGGTGTGTGGGGTGCGCTCAACGAAAACCGCCGCCCATTGCGGCTAATCCACCACTACAGTCTATTCAAGTCTCGCGCACGAACGAACTCGTTGCGCTGGATATCTTGGGGCCCTTTCCGGTAACGCCTAGGGGTAACAAGTACCTGCTGGTTGGCGTGAAATACTTCACTCGATGGCCCATGGCGTGGCCGCTCGCCAACCAGTCGGCGGCGGCCGTGGCGGACGCCTTTGTCCAGGGCTATGTCTTGGACAAGGGCGCCCCCGAACGCTTGCTGACCGACCAGGGAAAACATTTTTCGAGCGTTTTGTTGCATGAGGTGTGCGACCTTTTGGGTACGAAAAAAGTGCGTACCTCCCCGTACCACCCACAGACTGATGGGATGGTGGAGCGACTCCACAGAACGATTACTTCCATGTTATGCCAACAGGTATGCGAGGCTCAGGTTGACTGGGACTTGCAGGTCCCTGGTGATCTCGCCGCGTACAGGATGGCCCCCCATGCGGCGACAGGGTTTTCCCCAAATTATCTCATGTACGGTCGGGAGGCCGATCTGCCCATGGAGGCCCAGCTGGGGATTCCCGATCCACGTGCTAAATCTAAATTGGCCGACCATATCAAATTTAACATTGCTAAACTGACCGAGGCGCAGGAAGCTGCAAGGCTGAATTCAAGGTCTCGCCAGATTGCTAACGAGCGGTTGCGTGCACGAAAGGTGTACATGCACGAATGGAAACCGGGCGATAGGGCCTGGCTGCACTGCCCACATGTGCCGTTGGCTACGTCCCCGAAACTGCTGAGGCCATGGCGGGGACCCGTGGAAGTCGTGCGTGTTGCACGACCCCAGTGCATTCAGATAAAGTGGGGAAAACGCCGTTGGTACGTTCACCCCTCCCGGCTGAAACCTTTCACGGCGCCATATGGCCTTCCTTCATGTCGTGATGACCGAGCATGTGATGTGGCCGTCGACTCGGGGAGGGGAATGTCACCGCCTGATCCTCACATGTCTCCGCCTGATCCACTCCCAGGTGTCTCGGAACTGACGGCTGCTCACCGTCGGCAACCGGATCCCCGAGGCACGCGCAGATCTCCGAAGCCTGCTCCGTGCCTTTCTGGACTGCTGGATCCGCCGGACGGTCAAACACGTCCTGTGCCGTACGACGGACGGGCCAGGCGGACCCGCGCTAGGTCGCGCCACTTTTCCTGACTGGGGGGGGGAGGCAGTCCCGCCGGGTCACCTCGTCACAGCGTTCCCCTTCCGTCCGTTCTAATGTTCCGTTCAAGGGGCCAGCGGGGGGTCGAGGGGACGCTGTACAGGTTATTCTTGTATATGATTTATTGGTTTTACTCGTCGGTGTGTACATATGTTCGTTGTTATTACGGTTGAGTGTTCGGATTTATTGCGGGGTTCGCGGGGTTCTCGTTGCGGTTGTGTTGTGTTGTGGGTGGGTTGTTGTTGTTGGTGTTACGGGGCGCACACACGGAGAGTTTTTTTTGCAGCCGAGCCGGCTGCGAGCTATGTGGAAGGGGGTGATGTAGAGGTGGTACGTGCTGGCGGGGAGGATCGTGAGACAGCGCGTAGTGGGTGGCTACATCACGGTCCGCAGGCAGGTGTCCACATCGCGGTCCGCATAGGCTCCGCCCCCTGGCGCGGAGGGCTATGTAAGGCGATGCGCAGCAGCGCTCGGGGAGAAGTCAACCAGTGAAGACAGAAGACGGAGAAAGAGATAGGGCCCTAAGACCCTTAGCCCCGCTGCCCTTGTAAGGGCCGGGACCCTGTGCGGCTCAGAGGCGAGACCTTGGGATTCACGGCCCGACGTCCTTGTAAGGGCCGGGCTGTGTAACCCAGAGGTCGAGACCCGTGCCCTGGTAAGGGCGGGTCCGATAGCTCCCCGTGGGGAGAGCGTAGCCGGAGGGCCTGAGAGCGTAGCCGAGTTAGGCACGCGTAGCGTAGGCTGTATCTCGGCTGTACCTGTTACTGTTGCATCAGTGTTAATAAATAAGTGCTTCCCCGTCAACTCGTCTCCCGCCGTAATTGAGATATTACATCGGTAAGAGACGGAGGAGGAGCCAGGGAGGAGAGACCGAGGAGGGGGGGGGGAAGTGGGCGGGGCTGGGAGTGGGAGGAGAAAGAAACTGGGGATCCGGATATGAAGGGGGCTTTTGGCTGAGTTTAGGGGGATTTTGGCTGAGTTTATGGGGGTTTTTGGCTGAGTTTAGGGCGAAAATCGAGAGTTTACTGTATTCGGATCTTCTATTGAGCCCTTTTCACATCCTGGACGAAAAAGAGCGGATTTCCACTCTAGTGGAAATGAACCTTCAGTGAGAGATTAAAAACGCGTGTGAGGGGTTTATAGATGAGATCTCCCACAGCCACAAGTACCAACGCAGGTAACTCGTCTTCTCCCGTGGATTACGATATCTTAGTTGATACTCGCGTATGCAGTACCTCCAGTTCAGATGTGGGACTAACAGCTGCATTCGAGCTGATTTCATTGCTCTGTTTCGAGAATTATAATTAAGCTCTAAAATTAAATTCAAGGTCAAGAGGTCATCGTGCCTGTGATGTCACCATACCTTGTGCAATTGCTCTTTTACACATCCCACAATGAGTTGTTTTTGTTTGATTAATTTACAGTCTATGGGCAATCAAAACAATGCAGCAGGGGGTAGAAACTGCGTCGCGTCCCTGAGTGACGGGGCCACTCGACACTCAAAGGGGCCAAGCGGGGCCGCTGCTCTCGCCGGGCGCGGTGGCGTGCGCCTGTAATCCAGCTATTTGGAGGCGTGGGTTGCGGGATCGCTTGAGGACGGGAGTCCTGCGCTTTGAGGCTCTATGCCGATCGGGCGTCCGCACCAAGTTCGGTATCAATATGTAATAAAGGACTCTTTCACTGTGTCTGTCTCCGTTGTCCTTTATTCGGGTTCTTACAACTTGTCCCACACGGCCCTCGCTCAGAGCCTCCCCGCTTGGCAGCTCGACAGCTGCCGTCGCTCCCGTAGCCTTTCTCCACTCCGATGCAGCTCCGCTGCAGGCTTCCTTGTGCAGTCTTTCAGCTGCTCTCGCGGCAGCTCCACCGCTGCTCTCTGTTCCACCCGTGCCCGGTCACCGCTGGCCGACGGTGCCGAGTCTCACCGCGTGGCGATCTCGCCACTCTCCACCCTCCGCCCTGCATGACCTCACCCTGTCTTTATTCCCACACTCTCCTCCCGTCTCTTCCGGTTTTCTCCCTTAAGAGCCTACCCCTCTCTCTCACGTGACCTAACCCCTCCCCCCGTGACGTCATATCCGCGAGGCCGTTTACGCCCGCATTACACCACCCTCCCCCGTGGAGAAAATTCCAGCCGTCCTCGGCTGAACAACAACAACAACAACAAGTAATGCGAGCGACCACAACCATCATACATGCGAGGACAACGAAGCATGCAATAAATATAACAATAACAACAAGAACACGAACAGTATAAATCAACGAAACGTAAGGGACTTAGACCGAGTGCGGGTCGCCGGCCCGTCCCGGACGGGCGGCGGCCCCCCTGCAGACCGGGAACGCGACGGGGTTTTAAGAGCGACAGGATCAAGTCTTCCTGTCGCTATTGGAGGCCCGCCAACGTCCCGGTCCCATATCCCTGAAGGCCCAGAGTCGGGGGTGTCCCGCAATCGTGTCTGCGGCGGGGTCGGAAGGGCGGCGGGGCTCGGTGTCCTCGCAGCCGTGGTAGGCACACCCCGAGCAGAGTCCCCTGTCTCCTGCAGTGTCACGGCCGGCTTGTCTGTCCTGGAGGATCCTTCCGCGGCGCGTCCGCTGTCGAGGCCTCCTGCTGGGGCGGACCTGGGATACGGGCCCAGCAGTCCCTGGCGTAATGGCCCTTACGACGGCAGCGGAAGCAGTCGATGTCGTTGCGCCACGCCGCAGGCCCCCCGTCCCGACGCTCCCGCGTCGGCGGCGCAGATCGTGGCCCCGGTCTACTGCGGGCCGACCACTGAGCAGAGGCGGCTGTCAGCTCCTGAGGGCCCCCCCCGTCAGGAACGTACACCGCCTTCTTGGGATCCCAACCCACGGCACCTCCCTCGATGATGGGTCCCCCCGTCCACGCCGTGACTTGCTTCCAGCGGCGTAGATTGAACTGGGCATCCAGACATTTAGCGGCCGCCCGGGATGTCAGCTTTTCATGGCCACACACCGGCATAGGGATCCCCAAATCCCGGGACAGCTCGAGCATTTTTCCCAAAATGAGGGGTTCGAGTAGGTCAGGCTCCGTCTCCGGGTATGCGGCCATGGCTAACTCCAAGACAGCACCCCTGTATGCCACCGGCGACTCCTCGGGTGCTCGCTGGCGTTGAACAAACCGGCGATGAGCATCATCCGGTGGCTCGTATGCATCTGCCATCTCGTCGAAAACTCCTCTCAACGTTTTCTTCTTCTCGGCCTTTATAGAACGGAAGAATCACACCAACTCGTCGTCGAGAAGAGTTGGTAGAACCTCCAATGCCTCAGCGTCAGTCCACCTGGCGGAGCGCACCGCCGCCAAAAATCTGCAGGCGAAAGCACTCCAATCGCCAACGATGGAGAATTCTTTAACGGTTGTCAGATGACGACTGCGACTCCTTGTTGCGCCGTCCTTAGCAGATGACTCATCACGCGGCATATTCAAAATGGCGTCGCATCGCAACGTGTCCAAGATGGTGGCTCCCCGCTGCGGAGAGCGCAAGATGGCGGCTTCCCGCCGTTCTTCCCCTGCCACGCCCAAGATAGTGTCTTCGTGCCGCGTGGCAGATGGCGCTGACAGCGCAGGCAAGGCGGCGGCCTGCAGATCACCACCGGCCCTCCCCAACGCCGTCCTCGGCGTGACGAGCTCGCACAATTGCGCCAGCACGATTTTCAAGGTCTCCAGCTGCGCCGCCATCTGTCTCCATCGTAAGTCCGCGTCCTCCGGCGCGGACGGGCTCCACCGACGCGGCGACATCTTGTACTCCCGGACCCGTACTCGTTCCCGCACGGATCTCCTCCTCCATCGCAGGCAGGTCCACCGCCTGAGGAAGGTCGTCGTCGTCGGATGATGTAGCAGATGATGGCGCAGGAATATTCTTTCTTCTGAGCTGTTTTGACATGCCGTTTCACTTCTGACACCAGTGTAATAAAGGACTCTTACACTGTGTCTGTCTCCGTTGTCCTTTATTCGGGTTCTTACAACTTGTCCCACACGGCCCTCGCTCAGAGCCTCCCCGCTTGGCAGCTCGACAGCTGCCGTCACTCCCGTAGCCTTTCTCCACTCCGATGCAGCTCCGCTGCAGGCTTCCTTGTGCAGTCTTTCAGCTGCTCTCGCGGCAGCTCCACCGCTGCTCTCTGTTCCACCCGTGCCCGGTCACCGCTGGCCGACGGTGCCGAGTCTCACCGCGTGGCGATCTCGCCACTCTCCACCCTCCGCCCTGCGTGGCCTCACCCTGTCTTTATTCCCACAATCTCCTCCCGTCTCTTCCGGTTCTCTCCCTTAAGAGCCTACCCCTCTCTCTCACGTGACCTAACCCCTCCCCCCGTGACGTCATATCCGCGAGGCCGTTTACGCCCGCATTACAAATATGGTGAGCGAGGGGGAGCTCCTGCGCACCAGGTTGTTGTACTAAGGAGGAACGAACCGGCCCAGGCCGGAGACGGAGCAGGCCAAAGTCCCCGTGCCGATCAGTGGTGGGACAGCGCCTGTGAATAGACCTCTCAGGGCAGCACGGCCGACAAAGCGAGACCCAATCCTTTTATTATTATTCTACTTGATTACATTTATATTTTTTCCGATTTGTTGCAATAAAATGTAACTAGATTTCGTGACTGCAAGGATTCTTTCGGTAAAGTCACGTAGGTGAAAATAAAAAAATCTTAATAAAAATGAAAATAACAATTAAATCACGACGTGACTTTACCGAAAGAACCAAAGAGGAAACAATGTAACGAATTATTAAATATTCTTAACACTTGTCATTCTTCATATCACATTAAAATGACATGGACTTGGTCACATGCATCACAATTTCAGCTTTGACGAACCAATTATCGCAATGTAACTATATAAAAATTGTCATTTAATTGGGAAAAGTCGCTGTCATTCAGTTACTCCATAGCGCATTCTGCCGGTGACAGAGCGCATCGTCGTCTTTATCATTTCAAGAGGTTCCACTTTCACGGATCGCGTGCTACCTACAATGTTCCTGTACCATCATGACCATCAAGTAATCAAGTAATGTAATGTGCATATTGACATCGTGATCATCTTCATCGGCCATGATCAATCCACTGCTGAAGAAAGGCATCACGTAGTTTTTTCACTCCACGCTCTGCAGAGTTGCAATGTACCTAAGAAATTATAAACAGTATTTATCTTGGAGAAATCCGATGTGCTATGAAGCTCATTTTTACAGACGTCTAAATAGGGGCGGCCCAGAAAGTCACAACAACAAACAATAGCAACATCGATAGGAGTGCAAAGTATAGGAAAGGTGAGAAAATCACTACAAAACAATAATAAAAATAGATGAACGTATATAAGTTCAAATTTCACAAGTACACCAATTCCCAAGCCTGGGCAAGGCAGCAAAACAACAGCAAGAACAGTGCCAGACCACACCAAGACAACAACACACAGTCACCAATACAATTACACATTGAAAGTCAACTATCGATACATGGGTTAGGATAAAAGTTACAAATCACATTCGCAAATGCAGTTGTATGTGTAGTGGTGGTATTGACGTGCGCCGACTGTGACAGTGATGGATCACGGGGCGGCGCGGGGTGCGGGGTTGGGCACGCGTTGTGGGCGTGGTGTGGACGCGCGCGCCGGGAGGGAGAGATGACAGGGCGGCGCGGCGTGGGTGGTGAGGCACGATGAGATGTGGGAAAAGAGGATCGTAGCCAGCGCCCAGCGATTGGTCGAATAAGTGGGTGCTCGCAGCGACGTCCGCAGGTGGGGTATAAAGGGGGACGCGCGAGAGCACTCGGGGAGAGTTACCCAGTTGAAGACCCGAAGACGGAGCTGAAGACCTAGTGCCACGAGACCCCTAGTCCCGCCGTCCTTATGGGGACCGGGGCCCTGTGTGGCTCGGAGGCGAGGCTGTGGGACCCGGGGTCCGACGCCCCCGTGGGTCGGGCTGGGGACCCACAGTCGAGACGGATACCCCGGGCAGGGAGTGTCCCGAGTAGCTCAGGGGCGTTAGTCGCCGAGTAGCTAAGTGGATGTTGGTCATCCGAGTAGCTCAGTGGCGTTAGTCGCCGAGTAGCTAAGTGGGTGTTTGTCACCCGAGATACTAAGTGGATGTTGGTCATCCGAGTAGCTCAGTGGGCGTTAGTCGCCAAGTAGCTAAGTGGGTGTTTGTCACCCGAGATACTAAGTGGGTGGTTGTCACCCGAGATACTAAGTGGGTGTTTGTCACCCGAGATACAAAGTAGGTGTTAGTCACCTGTGAACGAGTTTGATAAAATAAAGAGTGTGTTACCCGTGAAGTCGTCTCCCGCCGAGTTACTACATTACAACTGGCGTCAGAAGTAAACCTGTCTTCAAGAAGTATGGACACAAGGAAGACTACCCGTACCCACGAGCGAGGTCGGGATGACGACGGCGTACCGGGGACACCGACCTCGGGAGTAGAGGACGAGGAGTTGCCGCCGATGCAGCACTTCGCGGTGATGGCCGACGCTCCGCTTGCCTCCGACACCAGCCTCCAGGACGCGCACTCCCGGTTGGCGGAGTTGCTACTCGCCGCCGCCGCTGTCTTGGCCGACATCTCCGTTCCGGCGAGCGGAAAAACGGCTGCGGGGGTCGTGGAGGAAGCGACGTTGGAGGATTCCCGCCAAAAGGCGCTTCGCGCCAAAAGTCTGGAAGTTGCCGCCGTTTTTGGGGGGCCGCCACCGATTGGCGGGAAAGACGGACGCCACGTGGCCGGACACCTCCGCGCAGCGCAGCCCACGTCATCAGCGCGCGCCGGAGCCCTCCATTTTGCGCCTGACAACCGAGCCGACATTTTACACAACTCCAGCGGTGCGCGGGAAAATCTCTCCGACGTCGACGACGATCGGGTCCTCCAGCAAAGATTGCCCGCGCTGTCGGCGTTCAAGGCGGATGGGGGCGACTGGGGAGCCTTCCAACGAAGGTTCCTCGCTCATCAGGAGATGTCGGGGTGGTCCGACACCACTGCCCTGCGTGCGTTGCCAGCGATGCTTGACGACGACGCGCTTGCAGCCTTCACATCTGCTGCAAGGTCGTCCCGCTCTACGCTCCAGGCCGCACTACACCTGATGGCGAAGGTGTTCGGGCCGCCCTCCACGTGTCGCCACCAGTTCTACGATCGGCGGAAGGTGGCTGGGGAAACGACGCTAGCCTACCGCACGGCACTACTCGCCTTGGCGGACGCAGCTTTTCCCCGCATGGATAAGGAGGGGAAGGACGCCATGGTGACGGAGCAGCTGCTGGTGTTGGCCCACGAGTTGGGGGTCCCCATCAACGTGGCAGACGAGATGGATATCTGCTCCCTGGCGATCGCCACGAGCATTCACGCGTACGAGGTCCTCAAACGCAAGCCGGGGGTCGTCTGCAAATGGGCGGGGAACGCGGCACTGGCCGCCACGATTGCCGAACCTCAGCCAGCTGCGGTGCAGGAGCAGGCCTTCGCTGCATCGCGTCCGGGGGAGTGGAGAACGGGAGGTCGTTCGCCCACACGTTCGCCCCGCAAGCTGGAGCAACCGAAACCTACGACGTCCGTCGTCTGCTACAACTGCGGCCTTCGGGGTCACGTCGCAGCCGGGTGCCGGGCCCCGCGTCAGCGCGCCACAGGACCACGTCGGGACGACGACCAGGGCCACAAGTCATCCCAACAAAACCCGGCAAGTCGCGGCACCTCACACGTTCGGTCCACAAACACGGCACATTCGGGTCGCCGCTTCGCGGTGGGGGGTTCGCGGCTGGGTGCCGGGGGTTCAATTCGGCGAGGGGGGTCCGTACGCGGCCCGCAAGCAGTCGAGTGGTCCGAATTGGCCCACAGGATCGTGGCTGCGTCGGCCGGGTGGTCCGTGGTAACGGGGTTCATTGACGGGGTTGAGGTCCGGGTGCTTGTTGACACGGGTGCGTCGGCCACCATCATCTCGGACCTTATTTATAACATTCTTCCCGTCCAAAGTAGACCCCTTCTGCCAGTAGACGTGCCATTTAATGCGGCGAATGGGGGATCCCTGGGGATCATCGGCCAGATTCGGGCGACTATTTGCATTGGTGACATCAAATTGGCGGGCCCTATTTTTGTATCATCATCGCTGGCCGTTCCCTGTTTGCTAGGTACGGACTTTTTGTCCAAAATGCCCATCAAAATTCTCATAGATCAGGCCTGCATTGAGCTTCCGTCAGGTCGGCGGCTTGCGTTCTTGACGAGCCCTACCAAAATACGCACGGTTTGTGCGACGGTGCAGGCGCTGGCAACTCAGACTGTAAGGGTGCCCCCGGGATCGAAAATGTTGGTACCCCGTCGGTTGAGGAAGCCACTCGAGGTGGGCGCGGTGGCACAGGGGGGGCCGTTGGGGCCGTCTAACAGGGCCAGAAGGGGCCTCGACTTAGCGGTTGCTCAAACCATGTTGAGAGGGGACAGTGAGCCGTTCGTAAGGGTCCTGAATACGGGGTCGCGGCCGGCCGAAATTGTGCAGGGAACGGTGCTGGCTCACGCCGCGCCGCTACCCGTTGAGGAACGGCTCGTGTCTCAAGCGGATTTCACTGTCGAGGCGCATCCTCCAAGTGATGAGGGGACAGAGTGGTTGGACTCGTTGTGTGCCGGTTCTGCTAACTTGTCCAAAGTGCAATTGGGAGTCGACGCTCCCACGGGGAGGGATTCGCTGTTGTCATTGCCCCTCATTGAGTGGGGCCGTCTCCAAATGTCCGACAGCTCCCTACTTACGCTACGTCGAAAAGTTGGCGCTCCCGAGGTAGGGGATGCGCGGGTCGGTTCCTGGGTGTGCAGACAGGGCCTTTTGATGAAGTGGGACAACATGTCCCGGGGTCACGTGCTCGTTGTGCCTGTTGCTATGCGGGGTAAGGTCGTTCTGGCAGCTCATGAACGGCTCATGCATCTGGGTTTTCAAAAAACGCTCGCCCTAATCCAGCGAGACTATTATTGGCCGGGGATGGGTAACGACGTGGCGAACATTCTTAAGGGATGCGTAGGGTGCGCCGAAAGAAAACCGCCACCATTGGCAGCTAATCCACTGCTGCAATCCATTCAAGTTTCGCGCACAAACGAATTGGTTGCGTTGGACATCTTGGGGCCCTTTCCTGCTACACCGAGGGGAAATAGGTTCCTGCTGGTTGGCGTAGAATACTTCACCCGATGGCCCATGGCATGGCCACTCGCCAACCAGTCGGCTGCAGCGGTGGCGGACGCCTTCGTCCAGGGTTATGTTTTGGACAAGGGCGCCCCCGAACGCTTGCTGACGGATCAAGGAAATAATTTTTCGAGCGGTTTGTTGCGCGAGGTGTGCGACCTGTTGGGTACAATGAAAGTGCGTACTTCCCCCTACCACCCGCAGACTGACGGGATGGTTGAGCGTCTGAACAGGACGATTACGTCTATGTTGTGCCAACAGGTCTGCGACGATCAGGTTGATTGGGACTTACAGGTGCCGGGGGTACTCGCGGCCTATCGAATGGCCCCTCATGCGGCGACGGGGTTTTCCCCATTTTTTCTTATGTATGGGCGGGAGGCCGATCCGGCCATGGACGTCCAACTGGGGATTTCCCAGCCACGTGCAAAATCTAAATTGGCAGACCACATCAAATTTAATATCGCCAAATTGACTGAAGCGCGGGAGGCGGCAAGGTTGAATTCGCGGTCGCGGCAAATTGCGAACGAGAGATTGCATGAGCGGAGGGTGCATACGCATGATTGGAAACCAGGCGATAAGGCCTGGCTGCATTGTCCACATGCACCGTTGGCTACGTCCCCCAAGTTGTTGAGACCTTGGAGGGGACCGGTGGAAATTGTGCGGGTTGCACGACCCCAGAGTATACAGATTAAATGGGAAAAACGCCGTTGGTACGTGCACCCCTCCCGACTGAAGCCCTATACGGCACCGTGTGACCCCGTTCTGTGCCGTAACGACCGGGCGTGTGATGTGACCGTCGACTCGGGGAGGGAGGTGTCGCAGGCTGCTCCTCACGTGTTTCCACCTGACCCACCCCCAGGTGCCTCGGGCTTGACGGCTGCTAACCGTCGGGAGCCTGAACCCCGCGGCACGCACGGGTCCTCGGTGCCTGGCCGATGTCTTTCTGAACCGCTGGCACCACCGGACGTTCAACCGCGTCTGGTGCCGTACGACGGACCGGCAAGGCGGACTCGGGCTAGGGCACAACAATTTTCATGAAGACGTTTTTTCTCAACACCGGGCTCGCCCGGTGTTCCCCTCTGCCGGGGTAATGTCCCGTTGTAGGGACGCTCGGAAAGGATGGGACACTGCACGAGTCGAAAAAAAAAAAAAAAATTCCATTTATTTTCCTTTCTGCATACACATTGCTATTGTCACTCGCCGGGTTGTATATATTGTTCTATTGTCGCGGTGGCATTGGTTGATGGTTGCGGATGGTAGTGTTCGCGTCGTGTTGTGTTGTTACGTTAGTTGTTGTGTTGTGTTACGGGGCACACAGGGGGTTTGTATATTTTTATAGCAGCCGGGTCGGCTGCGAGCTATGTGGTAGGGGGTGATGTAGTGGTGGTATTGACGTGCGCCGACTGTGACAGTGATGGATCACGGGGCGGCGCGGGGTGCGGGGTTGGGCACGCGTTGTGGGCGTGGTGTGGACGCGCGCGCCGGGAGGGAGAGATGACAGGGCGGCGCGGCGTGGGTGGTGAGGCACGATGAGATGTGGGAAAAGAGGATCGTAGCCAGCGCCCAGCGATTGGTCGAATAAGTGGGTGCTCGCAGCGACGTCCGCAGGTGGGGTATAAAGGGGGACGCGCGAGAGCACTCGGGGAGAGTTACCCAGTTGAAGACCCGAAGACGGAGCTGAAGACCTAGTGCCACGAGACCCCTAGTCCCGCCGTCCTTGTGGGGACCGGGGCCCTGTGTGGCTCGGAGGCGAGGCTGTGGGACCCGGGGTCCGACGCCCCCGTGGGTCGGGCTGGGGACCCACAGTCGAGACGGATACCCCGGGCAGGGAGTGTCCCGAGTAGCTCAGGGGCGTTAGTCGCCGAGTAGCTAAGTGGATGTTGGTCATCCGAGTAGCTCAGTGGCGTTAGTCGCCGAGTAGCTAAGTGGGTGTTTGTCACCCGAGATACTAAGTGGATGTTGGTCATCCGAGTAGCTCAGTGGGCGTTAGTCGCCAAGTAGCTAAGTGGGTGTTTGTCACCCGAGATACTAAGTGGGTGGTTGTCACCCGAGATACTAAGTGGGTGTTTGTCACCCGAGATACAAAGTAGGTGTTAGTCACCTGTGAACGAGTTTGATAAAATAAAGAGTGTGTTACCCGTGAAGTCGTCTCCCGCCGAGTTACTACATTACATATGCAACACTAATCTTCTGCTTCAGGATATGTTTTGAAGGAATATTTATGATGTTGAAACGAGGTTGTTCCACACCGTTGTTATGCAACGGAAAAGGCACTTTTTCTTCTTGGTTCTTTCGGTAAAGTCACGTAGAATGGAAATAATAAAATAAAATAAAAACATAATAAAATAATTCTCAAGACGTTTCGGCCACAACGCAAGCAGCCGTCCTCAGGTGGAGAACATGTCTGTCGAGAAGACGGCTGCTTGCGTTGTGGCCGAAACGTCGTGAGAATTATTTTATCATGTTTTATTTATATTATTTTATTATTTCCATTCTACGTGACTTTACCGAAAGAACCAAGAAGATGAATCCCTGCAGTCACGAAAGCTTTAAATCGGAAAAGGCATTGTCACCTATTCTAATTCTTGTTCTTGGGATATTTTAAAGGTTATTGAATGGACGTCTTAGGTTTATTGTGCTTTACAATGGGGAGCGGGCAGGGAGAAACTTGGTTAGACAGCGCATTCGTGCACGACAGACAAATATGCACGACAGACAGACAAATAATCCCTGGTGGGCAGTGTGGAACCTTTAATTCCTACCTGGTTGAATTCACTAAGTATATTGCAGGGTTGTCAATAATGAATTTATGGATGAACAGGGCTGCATGTAGGTTTATTCTTGCATCAAGTGATGTGAAATTGGACTTTAAGAAGAGGTCACAATGGTAGCTCCGATATACCATGATCCAGTGCAAATCGAAGAGTAGAATGATCAAGTGGGTTAGTCTGTTTAGTGTTTCATGAGTAGCTGATCTGTAATCAGTGTCCGAAGACTCAAAAATTGGTGGAATGATAGCTTCAAGAATTTGCAGGCGCAATCGAATGGGAAAACATTTTTGTTTCCGTATATAACCCCTGTTTTTTATTCTATTTTCTTCGAGATGTGATCAATGTGGGTTGGAAGGTCAGTTTTGAATCAATTAGTAAACCCAAGTATTTGAAGCACTTGGTTTGTTCAATGTTGTTGTTTTTGATATTCGTAATAAGTGAAGGGAATGAAACTTGACTTTTGTTTAAAGAAAATAGCATGATCTTTGTTTTTTGGGGATTTTGGAGCAATTTTCGTGATGACATTTGAATGTCAATCAAGCGATTGTGACTTGTAAGGTCGCAGTTCACTTGTGATTAAAGTATTTCTTCGAAAAATGTCGTAACTGGTTAAAGAAGAGAGGTTGGTCTACAATTATTAAGATCTTCTTTGGACGAATAAGAGCGGATTTCCACTCTCGTGGAAATTAACCTTCAGTGAGTGAGAGATTGAAAACGTGTGTGAGGGGTTTATAGATGAGATCTGCCACAGCTGCAAGTGCCAACGCAGGTAACTCGTCTTCTCCCGTGGATTACGATATCTTAGTTGATACTCGCGTATGCAGTATGTCCAGTTCAGATATGGGACTAACAGCTGCATTCGAACTGATTTCATTGCTCTATGTTTAGAGCAATATAATTAAGCTGTAAAATTTAATTCAAGGTCAAGAGGTCATCGTGCCTGTGATGTCACCATACCTTGTGCCATTGCTCTTTTACACGTCCCACAATGAGTTGTTTTTGTTTGATTAATTTACAGTCTATGGGCAATCAAAACAATGCAGCAGGGGATAGAAACTGCGTCGCGTCCCTGAGTGACGGGGCCACTCGACACTCAAAGGGGCCAAGCGGGGCCGCTGCTCTCGCCGGGCGCCTGGGCGTGCGCCTGTAATCCAGCTACTTGGAGGCGTGGGTTGCGGGATCGCTTGAGGACGGGAGTCCTTCGCTGTGAGGCTCTATGCCGATCGGGCGTCCGCACCAAGTTCGGTATCAATATGGTGAGCGAGGGGGAGCTCCCGCGCACCAGGTTGCTCTACTAAGGAGGGACGAACCGGCCCAGGCCGGAGACGGAGCAGGCCAAAGTCCCCGTGCCGATCAGTGGTGGGACAGCGCCTGTGAATAGACCTCTCAGGGCAGCCTGGCTGACACAGCGAGACCCAATCCTTTTATGCTTCTCATTATTCTACTTTATTTACTTGAATATAAATGTAAATTAGACTTTGGCGCAGAAATAAAAACAAACACGCTCATTGTGGGATGTGTAAAAGAACAGTGGCACGATGACCTTGAATTTAATTATAAATAATTCGTAAAAGTCTCTCAGCGTGGAGCAATGAAATCAGCTCGCATGCAGCTTGCGAGGTCGTTTGTAGCACTGCAGGACCGTGAGAGACAGACGGTGATGCCACGCCCGCGTCGCAACTCTGCAAGCGCCGCGACTTCCCACTGGAACTTGAGGTCTTCATTCAGCTGTGGCGATGAAGATGATCATGATCCATAATACCGTGTTTTCGGTTAGATCGGGTCAATATAAATGTGCGTTAAACCCACCACGACCCGACACAGCCAATTAGTCAGTAAATTATTATTTACTATTTCAGCAGGTAGCACGCGATCCGGGAAAGTGGATCCCGTTGCAGTGATAAACAGACGACGATGCGCTCTGTTACCGGTAGAAGACGCTATGAAGCAACTCAATGACAGCGACTTTTCCCAATTAAATGACAATTTTATAGCTTCACAGGTCGGGTTTCACGACCAATATCATCCATAATAGAGATTTTTGGGTTAGACCGCGATCTAACCCAAAAACAACTATGTTATGAATTATATAGCTATACTACAATAATTGCGTCGTGAAAGCTGAAACTGTGATGATGCATGTGACCAAGTCCATGTAATTATAACGTGATATGAAGAAGGGCCAGTGTTGAGATTCTTTCATAATTCGTGACATTGTATTGCAATGAGTCAGATTAAATATAAATGTAATGCGTGCAAGACCCGAAGGATATACAAAAAATAATTTTGACTTGAGGCGAGTAAATAAAGTAGAATAATGAGAATAATAAAAGGATTGGGTCTCGCTGTGTCGGCCGGGCTGCCCTGAGAGATCTATTCACAGGCGCTGTCCCACCACTGATCGGCACGGGGACTTTGGCCTGCTCCGTCTCCGGCCTGGGCCGGTTCGTCCCTCCTTAGTAGAACAACCTGGTGCGCGGGAGCTCCCCCTCGCTCACCATATTGATACCGAACTTGGTGCGGACGCCCGATCGGCATACAGCCTCACAACGCAGGACTCCCGTCCTCAAGCGATCCCACAACCCACGCCTCCAAGTAGCTGGATTACAGGCGCATGCCACCGCGCCCGGCGAGAGCAGCGGCCCCGCTTGGCCCCTTTGAGTGTCGAGTGGCCCCGTCACTCAGGGACGAGACGTGGTGACACGGAGTTGCTTAGAGCTGTCCACATGAGGATGTCAGTATGAGCAACTCTTTCATCAGCTGTCATTAACGTGGGGAATGTCGCTGCTTATGAGTCGCTCAGCGGCGCATTCTAGCGGTGACGGAGCGCATCGCTGCCACGTGGTTGAGATTGTTGAGATTAATACTGTAGGAACCTCCTGGTTACACCAGCCCACAGGGGATTATTGTGTCCGTCCGTCCGTCGTGCAGGGAGGGGCTGGGTGGGGAGGGTGGGGCTGGGTGGGGAGGAGCTGGGTGGGGAGGGTAGGGAGGGGCTGGGTGGGGAGGGTGGGGCTGGGTGGTAGGTGGGAGGGGTGGGGCTGGGTGGGGGGTGGGAGGGGTGTCCTTATAAAACTCAACGTTTAACCTACTTACGCCGGCTTGTGCCCGCCCTCACAGTCGGGCATATTGTTGTATTCGTATAAATCCATAATAGAGGTTTTTTGGGTTAGATTGCGTAAATATATCAATGTGGCGGGTTTAACGACACATTTATATATTTACGCGATCTAACCCAAAGCACCTCTATTATGGATGATATTGGACGCGAAAGCCTACGTGTTAAATTTGTATACATGTTGAATTGATTTATTTTCCTCTCCTCTACTCTGAACTCCTATCGTGTTTTGTATTGTTATTGAAACGTTCTGACCTGCTGCCCCTTACTGGACATCTGTGAAAAAGAGCTTCACAGCTCATCGGATTCCTCCAGTAATAAATACATAAATATTCTGATCCTATTCTCACAGCGCCAGCTCGGGGTCTTGCGAGGCTGCTATTGCGCTCGTCAGATAACGAGGTTTGATTGCTCAGTACCATTGGACAGCTAGGGCGAACAAGACGCTCGAAAAAAACCAGATGTAGTTGTCTCGTACAAATTACCCAGCATACAAGTTTCAATAATTTGAAACAATTGAGAGGCTCTTTAATCCTATAGCTATCATTCTACCAATTTTCGAATCATGGGACACTGTTTAAAGATCAACTACTAATGAAATACCTAACAGACTAACCCACGGTATCATTCTAACTTTGGATTTGCACTGGATGATGATATACAAGAGCTACCATTATGACCTCTACGTAGAGTACAATCTCACATCACTTGATGCAAGAATAAAGCTACATTGAGCCCTGTTCATCCGTAAAATCCTTATTGGCCAATCTGCACTTTACTTAGTTCATTAACCCCATTGTCAAGGACAGAATTATTTTTTTCTACATCTGATTGGGACCATGTAGATTACATGACAGCCTCTTCAACCGCCTCAATGTCAGCTAATGCAAAGATAACCTGGTTTCCAAGTTCAGCCTCCTTTCCAAGAAGAAGCCAGATCCACACAACCATTCACTGGTAAGACCACCTCAACTGTACTTAACTCAGCTCACTTGGTATCTTTAATTAAGCACATCTCACTATCTCCAGGTGATTTGCTTGTCAGTTTCGATGCAATATCTTTGTTTACCAAAGTTCCTGTGCCGGACACCTTTGCAATCATTGAAGATTTGGTCCAACAAGGACTGAATGCTGATGTACCGGCCCTTGTTAGACACTGCCTCACCAACACTTCACCTGGAATGGTGCATTCTACAAACAAGTTGAAGGTGCCCCAATGGGTTCTCCCTTATCTCCAGTTGTCGCCAATGTTTTCATGGAAAATTTTGAGACAGATGCCAAGCAGGCATCCACCCTTCGACCTTTCTTGTGGACAATTGTGGAGCCAGGATTTTCAGGTAGGGGGGACAACCCCTCCAGCAATGAAGAATGATAAGAGTTGTTTGTAAGGACTTGTCTCTTGCCTTTAATTCGACGCGTGTGCGGCAATGGAGCAGCCATCGATCGAGGGTCGAATTCGATCCGAGTGTGATCGGCATCGCGCTCGCTGAAGGTATGCCTTCAGGGAAGTCGTGTACTGTATATGCAATTGCGCATAATTCTGAGTCACTTATAACCGCTTTGCCGTTATAAATTGCCAATTATGGGCTCAGACTAGTGTCCTATCATCTCATAAAGTCCCTGGCACGTGATAATATGCTACAAAGTGACAGTGGGCATCGCAAAATGCCGATTTATTACTAATAAACCACAATGATCCAATCAAAATGAAGGATTTCGATCGGATCATTGGGGGAGGGGGTACGTGCCACCCACCCACCCCTCCCCCACACCCCCCCCCCCTCCACTGTGCTTGTGGAAGAGATACGTAGATGACACGTTCGTCATCTGGCCACATGGCCTACCAGCTATAGGCCAATTCTTCAACCACATCAATTCCATACACCCAGCCATCAAATTCATCATGGAGGTGGAAAGGGATGGCAAATTGCCATTCTTGGATGTTTTAATCGAAAAGAGACCAGATGGCTCAATGGGACACTCTGTCTACAGGAAAGCTACCCATACGGATGCCTACCTAAAACCTGACTCCTTCCACCATCCATCCCAGAAGATTTCCCTCATCAAAACCCTACACCATAGAGCTCGCTGTATTTCCGACAGGGGCGGTTTATTCATTAGGGCGATTGGGCGACGCACCACCAATCTCATTCAACCAGAGTTACGCGAGCTGTTACTGTGCCTCTGGATATAGTCCAATCAGCGTCATGTCACGTTCTGTGGAGTATCGCCTCTTTTTGGGCGATTTCACTCCGGCTGAGAATTGCCCAGAGTGTTCCCATAGACTTACATTCAAAGATGTTTTTTTTCGAACGGCGGGCACTGCAATGCATTTTCTATGGCTTCCGGGAGGGCTCGCACTAACGTGCTTACGTCATCATACGTAAGCACGTTTCAGTCAACAATATTATTTGTCGCCACCTAGTGGAATCTTTAATAAAAGAAACTGAGTGGATTGTATTAATAGTGAGTATAGACACAAACAAGATGTATTGTAAGAGTTTCTATATTTTTCATTAATATTAAAGAAGTGAAGTTGCCTTTACATGCTTAAGCTGTTAATTTATCCATTGCATGGGTGGACCTTATCCTTATCAATCATCCAGACATTTGCCCCCCCTGAGAGATTTTGCAGGAGCCGCCACTGATTTCCGACCAACACCACCTAGCCAGTGACCTGGAGCACGTACTTGATATGAAGCTTTGTGGACTGCAGGAATCCATACTCTTTGGTTCTTTCGGTAAAAGTCACGTCGGTATAAACATAAAACAAAAAATAATACATCACGACGTTTCGATCGCAACACAAGCGGTCGTCCTCAGGCAGAAAAAACAATCCAGCAGTGGAACTGCTGAACCAGCGAGAGAGCTGTTACAACAAGAGGTTATATATGTGGCGATGGACAAGCAAGCGGGGTCTGAGCTGGAAGTAATTCCATCCCCGGACGCAAGCACGTCAGTTGTGTTAATGGCGGAGATTAGGGAAAGAGAGATTAGGGAGAGAGATTAGCATGAAATGAACGAAACGACATGTCACGGACCGTGTTCGCGAACACAAGGCAGATTTGAAACACGGCAGAACCAATACCTCTGCAGTGGCTGATCATTGTTATAACTCAGTGGGCTCGCACGATATTGTTTTTTCAGAGACCAAGGTACTCTGCAAACCTTGTGTGACTCACCCGGTTGTCGTCGTCTGATTACTAATTCGAGCTCCTTAACTTGCTAATTTCTCCAGCTCACCCGTCCCTGCACGTCAAAAACCCTCCCCCCTCTCCCCCATGAACTCCTACAGCCACGATTCGACAGAACTACTTCCCCCCCTTCCCTCCCACCCCGTGCATATATAAAGACACAACAGCAGATCATTTTCTCACCTGAAGAAGGACGCTTGTGTTGCGACCAAAACGTCGTGTTTTATTGTATTATGTTTTCTATCGACGTGGCTTTACTGAAATACCCAAATAATATGTTTTTACTATTGTTCGTTATAGTAACTTTCTGGGCCGCCCCTTCTAGACATCTGTAAAAATCTTCATAGCTCAGGATAAATAAAGATTCTGATTTCTTATTTCTCAGGAAGATTGCAACACTGCAGGATCTTGAGAGATAGAGATAACGTGACGCATTCATTCAGCAGTGGATTGATCATGGCCGACGAAGATGATCACGATGTCAATATTCACATTACATTACTTGATTACTTGATGGTCATGATGGTACAGGAACATTGTAGGTAGCACGCGATCCGTGAAAGTGAAAGCTCTTGAAGTGATAAACAGACGACGATGCGCTCTGTCACCGGCAGAATGCGCTATGGAGCAACTCAATGAAAGCGACATTTCCCAATAAAATGACAGTCGTACAGCTACACTGCGATAATTGGTTTGTACTTTCAATGTGATAGCAGAAGGGCCAGTGTTGAGATTATTTCATAATTCGTGACATTTTATTCCAATGAGTCAGATAGAATATTAATGTAATGCGTGAAAGACCCGAAGGATATAAAAAAAAAATATTTGACTTGAGGCGAGTAAATAAAGTAGAATAATGAGAAGAAAAAAAGGATTGGGTCACGCTGTGTCGGCCGGGCTGCCCTGAGAGGTCTATTCACAGGCGCTGTCCAACCACTGATCGGCACGGGGACTTTTGCCTGCTCCGTCTCCGGCCTGGGCCGGTTCGTCCCTCCTTAGTAGAACAACCTGGTGCGCGGGAGCTCCCCCTCGCTCACCATATTGATACCGAACTTGGTGCGGACGCCCGATCGGCATAGAGCCTCACAGCGCAGGACTCCCGTCCTCAAGCGATCCCGCAACCCACGCCTCCAAGTAGCTGGATTACAAGCGCACGCCATCGCGCCCGGCGAGAGCAGCGGCCCCGCTTGGCCCCTTTGAGTGCCGAGTGGCCCCGTCACTCAAGGACGTGACGCAGTTTCTATCCCCTGCTGCATTGTTGTGATTGCGCATAGACTGTAAATTAATCAAACAAAAACAACTCATTGTGGGATGTGTGAAAGAGCAATTGCACAAGGTATGGTGACATCACAGGCACGATGACCTCTTGACCTTGAATTTAGTTTTAGAGCTTAATTATATTTCTCGAAACAGAGCAATGAAATTAGCTCGAATGCAGCTGTTAGTCCCATATCTGAACCGGACGTACTGCATACGCTAGTATCAACTAAGATATCGTAATCCACGGGAGAAGGCGAGTTACCTGCGTTGCAGCCGTCATCAGGTTAAAACCAGGTCTGTCGGGGAGACAGCGTCTGAATGAATTATGCCCGTGCATTCTTAGAGTCGCGGCATCTCTTCAGAAGGGTGAGCGACTCGATTAGTTGAGCCTTCTTATCACTGAGCTTGTTGAAGGATCTCAAAGTTAACTTTGAGATCTCGGCTGCTTGTGTTGTGGCCGAAACGTCGTGAGAATTATTTTATTATGTTTTATTTTCATTATTTTATTACTTCCCTTCTACGTGACTTTACCGAAAGAACCAAGAAGATGAATCCCTGCAGTCACGAAAGCTTTAAATCGATGTGGTTGAGATTGTTGAGATTAATATTGGTAGGAACCTCCTGGTTACACCAGTCCACAGGGGGTTATTGTGTCCGTCCGTCCGTCGTGCAGGGAGGGGCTGGGTGGGGAGGGGCTGGGTGGGGAGGAGCTGGGTGGGGAGGGTGGGGAGGGGCTGGGTGGGGAGGGTGGGGAGGGTGGGGCTGGGTGGTAGGTGGGAGGGGTGGGGCTGGGTGGGAGGGGTGTCCTTATAAAACTCAACGTTTAACCTACTCACGCCGGCTTGTGCCCGCCCTCACAGTCGGGCATATTGTTGTATTCGTATAAATCCATAATAGAGGTTTTTTGGGTTAGATCGCGTAAATATATTAATGTGGCGGGTTTAACGACACATTTATATATTTACGCGATCTAACACTAAATACTCTATTATGGATGATATTGGTCGCGAAAGCCTACGTGTTAAATTTGTATACATGTTGAATTGATTTATTTTCCTCTCCTCTACTCTGAACTCCTATCGTGTTTTTGTATTTTTTCTTGAAACGTTCTGACCTGCTGCCCCTTACTGGACATCTGTGAAAAAGAGCTTCACAGCTCATCGGATTCTTCCAGTAATAAATAAATAAATATTATTATCCTATTCTCACTGCGCCAGCTCGGGGTCTTGCGAGGCTGCTATTGCGCTCGCCAGATAACGAGGTTTGATTTCTCAGTACCATTGGACAGCTAGGGCGAACAAAGACGCTCGAAAAAAACAGATGTAGTTGTCACGTACAAATTATCCAGCTTCCAAGTTTCAACAATTTGAAACAATTGAGAGACTCTTTCATCCTATAGCTATCATTCTATCAATTTTCGAATCCTGGGACACTGTTTAAAGATCAGCAACTAATGAAACACTAAACAGACTAACCCACTGTATCATTCTAACTTTGGATTTGCACTGGACGATGATATTTAGGAGCTACCATTATGACCTCTACATCGAGTCCAATCTCACATCACTTGATGCAAGAATAAAGCTACATTGAGCCCTGTTCATCCGTAAAATCCTTATTGGCCAATCTGCACTTTACTTAGTTCATTAACCCCATTGTCAAGGACAGAATTATTTTTTTCTACATCTAATTGGGACCATGTAGATTACATGACAGCCTTTTCAGCCGCCTCAATGCCAGCTAATTGCAAAGATAACCTGATTTACAAGTTCAACCTCCTTTCCAAGAAGAAGCCAGATCCACACGTTAAAAAGTTAGTCGGTAACATGATTGCTATCAATCAGAGTAACCGCTCAATTTCTGACAGCTTAAAATCGGTTCTAGCTAAAGGGTTGAATTTCGCAGTCACCCCTAAACACATCCCAGTTGATGATATTATTGCCCAGGTCGACGTAGCCACTAAGGGTTTGGGACACATTCCTGCAGACGTGGCAAGATCGTAAATCGCTGCAATCCTCACCAACGCTAAGACACCTATTAGCAACATCAGCAAGGATGAGTGCTTTGAGCTTTCTCAACTAAAAAAGAGAGATAACATAGTCATCCTCTCAGCCAACAAGGGCAATGCCACTGTCATCATGGACAAAACCACATACAATAACAAAATTCGGGACCTACTTAATGATGGCAGCTATACCAAAATCAATAGAGATCCTACCAACCGCCTGGTTACGAAAACTAACAATATCATCACTGATTCGACATTTTTAATCGAACCAACCAAGCCGCTTTCCTTAAACCCCTCTGCTGCTAGACCACCCAGATTGTATGGCTTACTACAAATCCATCAATAAGGTACACCACACCATTCTTTCGTCTCCACCATTGACTCGCCCACTTACAAACTGGCCCGATTTCTGTCTGAGACCTTACACCCATTCCCTGGTAAGACCACCTCAGCTGTACTTAACTCAGCTAACTTGGTATCTTTAATTAAGGACATCTCACTATCTCCAGGTGATTTGCTTGTCAGTTTCGACGTAGCATCTTTGTTTACCAAAGTTCCTGTGCCTGACACCATTGCAATCATTGCACATTTGGTCCAACAAGGACTGAATGTTAATGTACCGGCCCTGGTTAGACATTGCCTCACCAATATTTGCTTCACTTGGAATGGAGCATTCTACAAACAAGTTAAAGGTACCCCTATGGGTTCTCCCTCATCTCCAGTTGTAGCCAATGTTTTCATGGAAACATTTGAGACAGATGCCATCCAGGCATTCACCCTTCGTCCTACCTTGTCGACAATGGCGGAGCCAGGATTTATAGGTAGGGGGGCAACCCTTCCAGCGATGAAGAATGATACAAGTTGTTAGTAAGTACTTGTCCTTACGTGTACGGCAATGGCGCAGCCATCGACCGAGAGTCGAATTCAAACCGAGTGTGATCGGCATCGCGCTCGCTGAAGGTGAATGCCTTCAGGGAAGTCGTGTACTGTATATGCAACTGCGCACAATTCTGTGAGTCACTTATAACTACTTTGCCGTTACTTATTGCAAATTATGGACTCCGACTATTGTCCTATCATCTCATAGAGTCCGTGGCACGTAATAATATGCTACAAAGTGACAGTGGGGGTCGCAAAATGCTAATTTATTACTAATAAACCACAATGATCCGATCGAAATGGGGGATTTCGATCGGATCATTGGGGGGTTACATGCCACCCCCCCCCCCCCCCCCCCCCCCCACTGTGCTTGTAGAAGAGATACGCAGATGACACTTTCGTCATCTGGCCACATAGCCTACGAGCTCTGGGCCAATTCTTCAACCACATCAATTCCATACACCCAGCCATAAAATTCACCATGGAGGTGGAAAGGGATGGTAAGTTACCATTCTTGGATGTTTCAATAAAAAACTAGACCAGATGGCTCCACGGGACACCCTGTGTACAGCAGGAGTGGGGAACGTCCCGTCCGCGGGCCGAATAAGGCCCGCAAAATCATTGTCTGGCCCTGCCAAGACAACTGCGGGCGGGACTCGAAATTGAATAGATCCAGGAGCAAACCTGGAAAAGCAGGTGCGAGTAGCAATATCATCAATACCAGCTAACATCACACGCCTCACCACAGATAAGCAGTTCCAGCCATCACATTAGGGGTGAGTTAATTAAATGTTTGACCAAATAAAACGGGCTAATTTTTAAGTTGATAATTTTGTATGGCCCGCGAATGATGTTATAAATATCCAAATGGCCCTTGGTAGAAAAAAGGTGCCTCACCCCTGGTCTACAGGAAAGCCACCCATACGGATTCCTACCTAAAACCTGACTCCCACTACCATCCATCCCAGAAGAATTCCATCATCAAAACTCTACACCATAGAGCTCGCTGTATTTCCGAACATCACCACCTAGCCAGTGAACTGGAGCATGTACACCAAGCCCTCAAGGTGAATGGATATTCAGACTCCACAATCCGTAAAGCTATCACCCCAACCGTTGGGAAAGAACCATCTGAGGACCCAATCAAAACCATCACCTTGCCATACATAGCAACATATTTCCAAAATCATGAGAAAACACAAGAGCCAGGTTCGATTCAACACAGCACGTAAAATTTGTGATCTGATCCTATCTGTGAAGGATGTGATTCCTGGCATGCAATACCCCGGCGTCTACAAACTAAGCTGTGTCTGCGGCAGAAGTTACATTGGGGAAACTAAGCGACATGTCTCGGACCGTGTTCGTGAACATAAGGTAGATCTGAAACACGGTAGGACCAATACCTTGGCCGTGGCTGATCATTGTTTTAACACTGTGGGCACACACACACACGAAATAGATTTTTCCAAGACGAATGTACTCTGCAAATCCACTGGCTATCAGCAAAGATTCGTTCATGAAGCCATCCAGATATATAAACACAGACACAATTTCAACCGAGACGATGGGTACAATCTGAGCAATCATTGGCATTAACCAGTTTAAGTCATAACTGGCTGTGATGTTTCCATCCTACCTGCCGATGTTAGCAGTTATTATCGACTGTCTGAGTTACATTACCAGGTTAAATGTCTTTCCTTTAATAGGCAAAATGTCTCACTAACACAGCCACCGTTGCTCGTTTTCCTCGATGTGGGTTTCGTGTTGTTCGTTTTTCTTACATTTGTAATGCGAGCAAGGACAGGGTCACGTGAGTGTGGGCGGAGTCAGGGTCACGTGCAGAGGAGGAGGAGTCAGGGTCACGTGAGGGGGAGGATATAAGGGGAGAACCGGAAGGGGATCGGGAGTGGAGACAGAATAGAGAAGGGAGAGGCCATGCGGAGTGCTGGCGAGGAGTGGCGCGATTGCCACGAGGCAGGAGTCACGGCACCGTCGGCCAGCGGTGTTCGTGGAGCAGCGGGGGTGTCTGCAGAGTGTGCGGGAGCACACGGAGCAGCAGGGTGGCTGCTGGGTGCGCGGGGAGCACACGGCGCAGCCCGGGGGCTGCGGAGTGTGCGGAGCACACGGGCAGCGGGGTGGCTGCAGAGAGAGAGAGCGGGAGCGGAGGACTCAGACGACGTGCGGAGGCACGAGGCGGAGAAGGTGCGGGTCGGAGCGGAGACATCGCGGGGTGCGAGCAACAACCCAAGAAAGGACAAGGAGAACAACATCGTCTGAGAGTCCTTTATTACACATTGACATGCTAATCTCTCACAATACAATGGCCACCTCCACAGCTTCGTCGTCGTGGAGGTAGCTCAGCTCTCCGATCTCACATTTACATGCAAATTTCATCTCTAGCCCCGCCCACTTCGCTTATGACCCCGGGGCTACACCGATCTCAAACCTTTATAACATCCTGCCTCATCAGCTCTCCCGCTATATTTTTTTCACCTGATGACGATTGCTTGTGTTGTGATCGAAACGTTACAGGTTGAGTCACAAACCGCACCTCTCCATAACAAAGGCTCAGCCTTTGTTATGCAGTCTATTCTTAGTCTCAAACCTCACCTTACCATATTAATAATAAGTATGCGGCCCTTGCCCCACCACCTTCTCCAACCATTATATAAACGCAGTGGTAACTCCTGCAATCTCTCATTTACTTGATACAGCTGTCGTGGCTGTGACGGTACCACCTGAAGACGGAAGCTTGTGTTGCCTCCGAAACGTCGTGATTTTTATTTTATTTTACTTTTTTAATGTTTTTACCTACGTGACTTTACCGAAACAACCTAAGAATATGAATCATTGCAGTCACGAAAGCTTCAAATCTTGAATTAATGCCCTCTACGGGGAGGAATTCCACCTATCTGTTAGAGTTTTTAACAGACAACGAGACAAGAAGTCACAGCTTCTCGAGACGCTGGCCTTCCTCAAGAGATGCCGAGATAACAAGGTAATACCCATCGCTTTCACACTCACATCCGCTGCTGTGTCCTCACCGAACTCTAAACAGATCTTATTTAAAGCTAGCCTATCACTAATCTCGGAGAGAATAAGGTTACTCCGATCTGAACTCGATAATTTAGACAAGACTCTCTTACAAACACATTTAATGTTAACACAAAAAATGTCACCTTCCGATTGGAACCACGTTGATTACATGACTTCTGCTTCTGCTGACTCAATGTCAGCCAAATGCAAAGCTAACCTGATTTCTAAATTCAACCTCCTATCTAAGAAGAAACCAGAGCCACACATCGCAAAGCTGGATGTTAACAAGACCGTGATTAATCAGAGTAACATCCCAATTTCTGACAATCTAAAAACGGTACTGGCCAAAGGACTAAATTTCGCCGTCACCCCTAAATATATACCAGTAGAGGATATGATTTCTCAGATTGATGTAGCCCTCAGAGGCATAGGACACATCCATGCGGATGTAGCAAGAGCTGAAATAGCTACTAGTCTTAAGAATGCTAAGAAACCCACTAGTAACATCAGCAAAAACGAACGCTCTGAACTCGCTGACCTAAAAAAGAGAGATGATATAGTCATCCTCTCGGCAGACAAGGGCAATGCCACGGTCATCATGGATAAAGATTCATACAATAACAAAATCCTGGACCTTCTTAATGATGGGAGTTACTCCAAAATTAAAAACGATCCCACTAAAAACCTAACGACAAAAACCAACAGTATCATCACGAGTTCGACTTCCCTAATCGAACCAAGCAAACGTCCCTCTCTAAAACCATCGGCGGCTAGACCTCCCAGACTCTATGGTCTTCCCAAAATCCATAAAGAAGGCACCCCGCTACGACCCATCGTGTCGACGATAAACTCTCCTACGTACAAACTAGCCCGTTTTCTATCAGATACTCTGCTCCCCTTCACAGGCAAGACCTCTTCGGCAGTACTCAACTCAACCCAATTAGTCTCTATGGTTAAGGACATGGTACTATCTCCTGATGACATCCTCGTCAGCTTTGATGGAGTATCTTTGTTCACCAAAGTCCCAGTACCGGACACCCTAACAATAATTGAGGACTTAGTCCAACATGGATTGAATTCTGATGTACCTGCGCTGGTTAGCCATTGCCTCACCAACACTTATTTTACCTGCAATGGCACCTTCTACAAACAGAATGAGGGTACCCCTATGGGCTCCCCCTTGTCACCAGTTATAGCCAACATGTTCATGGAAAAGTTTGAATCAGACGCCATCCAGACATCCACCCTGCGTCCTTCCTTGTGGAAGAGGTATGTGGACGACACTTTCGTCATCTGGCCACATGGCCTCTCAGCATTGAACCACTTCTTGGACCACATCAATTCTAGACACCCATCCATCAGATTCACCATGGAAGTGGAGAAAGACGGTAAACTACCATTCTTGGATATTCTGTTTGAGAGGAGGCCTGACGGATCCTTGGGACATTCTGTCTACAGGAAAGCCACCCACACAGATTCCTACTTGAAACCGGATTCCCACCACCACCCATCTCAAAATAATTCTCTCATCAAAACGCTATACCACAGAGCTCATGGCATTGCTGACCAACACCACCTGGCCGGTGAATTAAGACATGTACATCGGGCCCTCAGGATGAACGGATACTCTGACCGCACTATCCGCCAAGCTGTCTCTCCCACCATACAGAAACAGCCACAGGAAACTCCGACCAAAACTATCACGTTGCCATACATAGCAGGCGTGACCAAAAAGATCTCCAAAATTCTAAACAAACATAAGATCCAAGTCCGATTCAGTACAGTGCATAAAATCCGTGATTTGATTCCATCTGTGAAGGATGTCGTTCCTGACTTACAGTATCCTGGAGTCTACAAATTGAGTTGCATTTGTGGTGATTGCTACATTGGAGAAACGAAACGTCATGTTTCTGATCGTGTCCGCGAGCACAAGTCAGATCTGAAACACGGCAGAACTGATTCTTTGGCCGTTGCCGATCATTGCTACAACTCGGTGGGCTCTCATGAAATTGTATTTTCCGAGACCAAAGTTCTCTGCAAACCTCCTGGCTACCATCAAAGGTTTGTACACGAAGCCATACAAATATACAAACACAGACATAATTTCAACCGTGATGACGGTTACAAACTGAGTAATCATTGGAAAGATGTGATTAACCATGCAAAAAAGATTTAACTACACTTATTTGCCAATCTTATTTGACAGACAACCATTACTGTTTAACCATGTTTAGTGGTGGTCTTCTTGTTACAGGTTGAGTCACAAACCGCACCTCTCCATAACAAAGGCTCAGACTGCATAACAAAGGCTCAGCCTTTGTTATGCAGTCTATTCTTAGTCTCAAGCCTCACCTTACCATATTAATAATACGTTTGCGGCCCTTGCCCCACCACCTTCTCCAACCATTATATAAACGCAGTGGTAACTCCTGCAATCTCTCATTTACTTGATACAGCTGTCGTGGCTGTGACGGTACCACCTGAAGACGAAAGCTTGTGTTGCCTCCGAAACGTCGTGATTTTTATTTTTATTTTATTTTACTTTTTAATGTTTTTACCTACGTGACTTTACCGAAAAAACCTAAGAAAAATGATAATCTACTCATGAGACTTGGTCAAAAGGTGCGTAGTGATCACTAACATCTCGTTCAGAATATTAAAATATTAAAAGTTATTGCGCTGATACAGACGACGACGCGCTCTGTTACCGGCAGAATGCGCTATGGAGCAACTCAATGACAGCGATTTTTCCCAATTAAATAACAATTATATCGCTTAACAGGTAGTAGGCTTTCACGACCAATATCAGCCGTAATAGAGTTTTTTTGGTTAGCCCGCGATCTGACAAAAAACAACTATATTATGAATTACATAGTTATACTACAATAGTTGCTTCGTGAAAGCTAATTGCACCCCCCCAAAATAAAACATGCTTCAAACCCCTTAAACTATTGTCATTGCAGTGCGTATTTAATGTGGCTCTGCACTTTGATGTTGTAGGAGAAAAAAATATTAAAAAAGTATATTTAAATAAGTAGAAAGTAGAACGTGTCGTCTATATTTATTACAGTTGCGCATTTTGATGTGACGTCACATTTCTCAAACCCCCCCCCCCTCGTCACACATCATCACACATCGTCAGAAATGTCTGACTCCCCCCCAGGTGCGTGACGTCATTCATGGAAGGCCCCTAATTGCTTCGTGAAAGCTGAAATTGTGATGCATGTGAACACGTCCATGTAATTTGTATGTGATAGAATAAGGGACAGTGTTGAGATTCTTTCATAATTCGTGATATTTTATTGCAATGAGACTCTAATGATATATAAAAATCAATTAATGGGACTTGAGGCGAGAAAATAAAGTAGAATGATAATAATAATAGGATTGGGTCTCGCTGTGTCGGCCGGGCTGCCCTGAGAGGTCTATTCACAGGCGCTGTCCCACCACTGATCGGCACGGGGACTTTGGCCTGCTCCGTCTCCGGCCTGGGCCGGTTCGTCCCTCCTTAGTAGAACAACCTGGTGCGCGGGAGCTCCCCCTCGCTCACCATATTGATACCGAACTTGGTGCGGGACGCCCGATCGGCATAGAGCCTCACAGCGCAGGACTCCCGTCCTCAAGCGATCCCGCAACCCACGCCTCCAAGTAGCTGGATTACAGGCGCACGCCACCGCGCCCGGCGAGAGCAGCGGCCCCGCTTGGCCCCTTTGAGTGTCGAGTGGCCCCGTCACTCAGGGACGCGACGTGGTGACACGGAGTTGCTCAGAGCTGTCTACATGAGGATGTCAGTATGAGCAACTCTTTCATCAGCTGTCATTAACGTGGGGAATGTCGCTGCTAATGAGTCGCTCAGCGGCGAATTCTAGCGGTGACGGAGCGCATCTCTGCCACGTGGTTGAGATTGTTGAGATTAATATTGGTAGGAACCTCCTGGTTACACCAGCCCACAGGGGATTATTGTGTCCGTCCGTCCGTCGTGCAGGGAGGGGCTGGGTGGGGTGGGGCTGGGTGGAGAGGAGCTGGGTGGGGAGGGTGGGGAGGGGCTGGGTGGGGAGGGTGGGGAGGGTGGGGCATATTGTTGTATTCGTATAAATCCATAATAGAGGTTGTTTGGGTTAGATAGCGTAAATATATTAATGTGGCGGGTTTAACGACACATTTATATATTTACGTGATCTAACACAAAAAAACTCTATTATGGATGATATTGGTCGCGAAAGCCTACGTGTTAAATTTGTATACGTGTTGAATTGATTTATTTTCCTCTACTCTACTCTGAACTCCTATCTTGTTTTGTATTATTCTTGAAACGTTCTGACCTGCTGCCCCTTACTGGACATCTGTGAAAAAGAGCTTCACAGCTCATCGGATTCCTCCAGTAATGAATAAATAAATATTCGGATCCTATTCTCACTGCGCCAGCTCGGGGTCTTGCGAGGCTGCTATTGCGCTCGCCAGATAACGAGGTTTGATTTCTCAGTACCATTGGACATCAAGCGCTAAGAAGACGCTCGAAAAAAACCAGATGTAGTTGTCACGTACAAATTATCCAGCTTCCAAGTTTCAACAATTTGAAACAATTGAGAGGCTCTTTCATCCTATAGCTATCATTCTACCAATTTTCGAATCCTGGGACACTGTTTAAAGATCAGCAACTAATGAAACAATAAACAGACTAACCCACTGTATCATTCTAACTTTGGATTTGCACTGGACGATGATATTTAGGAGCTACCATTATGACCTCTACATCGAGTCCAATCTCACATCACTTGATGCAAGAATAAAGCTACATTGAGCCCTGTTCATCCGTAAAATCCTTATTGGCCAATCTGCACTTTACTTAGTTCATTAACCCCATTGTCAAGGACAGAATTATTTTTTTCTACATCTGATTGGAACCATGTAGATTACATGACAGCCTCTTCAGCCGCCTCAATGTCAGCTAATTGCAAAGATAACCTGATTTACAAGTTCAACCTCCTTTCCAAGAAGAAGCCAGATCCACAAGTTAAAAAGTTAGACGGTAACATGATTGCTATCAATCAGAGTAACAGCTCAATTTCTGACAGCCTAAAATAGGTTCTAGCTAAAGGGTTGAATTTCGCAGTCACCCCTAAACACATCCAAGTTGATGATATTATTGCTCAGGTCGACGTAGCCACTAAGCGTTTGGGACACATTCCTGCAGACGTGGCAAGATCGTAAATCGCTGCAATCCTCACCAACATCAGCAAGGTGGAGTGCTTTGAGCTTTCTCAACTAAAAAAGAGAGATGACATAGTCATCCTCTCAGCCAACAAGGGCAATGCCACTGTCATCATGGACAAAACCACATACAATAACAAAATTCGGGACCTACTTAATGATGGCAGCTATACCAAAATCAATAGAGATCCTACCAACCGCCTGGTTACGAAAACTAACAATATCATCACTGATTCGACATCTTTAATCGAACCAACCAAGCGGCTTTCCTTAAACCCATCTGCTGCTAGACCACCCAGATTGTATGGCTTACTAAACATCCATAAAGAAGGTACACCACTCCATCCTTTCGTCTCCACCATTGACTCACCCACCTACAAACTGGCCCGATTTCTGTCTGAGACCTTACACCTGTAATGTGAGGATATATCCGGCTCACTGACGTATCACAACTCGTCATGATGATTGGCTCTGCCGGTCCTGGTTTATATGGGGGGAAGCCTAGGGGCGTGGCCCTGACGTAATGGAAAGGTGACAACTGTAAGTAGAAAATTGGTTCTGCTGGCTTTGGCCGCAGCCAATGGGGAGATGAGTCAGGGGCGTGGTCCCGGGAGCCTACGATGGAACCTGGAATATTCCATGGAGGCTAACCAGGATTGGTGGAAACGTACCACGTGACCCGGGTATTAAATAGGGGTGGAGACGAACGACACGTGGTCAGAACAGGAACGAACAGAGGAAGGGGCCATGCATGAGCGGGGCTCCGGGTTGCCACGTGGCAGTGCGTCTCTCTCTATCTATCCCTCTCACGCTGCCTGTCAGCAGTGTGAAGGAAAGCTGTAATGCAAGTTGAATAAAAGACCGGATTCCAGAAGTCGCCTCAACGACCTTTATTACACACCCATTCCCTGGTAAGACCACCTCAGCTGTACTTAACTCAGCTCACTTGGTGTCTTTAATTAAGGACATCTCACTATCTCCAGGTGATTTGCTTGTCAGTTTCGATGTAGTATCTTTGTTTACTAAAGTTCCTGTACCTGACACCATTGAAATCATTGAAGATTTGGTCCAACAAAGATTGAATGTTGATGAATGTACCAGCCCTGGTTAGACATTGCCTCATCAATAGTTACTTTAACTGGAATGGAGCATTCTACAAACACGTTGAAGGTACCCCAATGGGTTCTCCCTTATCTCCAGTTGTAGCCAATGTTTTCACGGAGAATTTTGAGGCAGATGCCATCCAGGCATCCACCCTTCGGCCTTCCTTGTGGACAATGGCGGAGCCGGGATTTTCAGGTAGGGGGGGCAACCCGTCCAGCAATGAAGATTGATGAGAGTTGTTAGTAAGGACTTGTCTCTTGCTTTTCATTCGACACGTGTGCGAAATGGCGCAGTCATCAATCGAGGGTATGCCTTCGGGGAAGTCGTGTACTGTATATGCAACTGCGCACAATTCTGTGAGTCACTTATAACTGCTTTGCCATTCTTATTGCCAATTATGGACTCATACTATTGTCCTATCATCTCATAGAGTTCCTGGCATGTAATAATATGCTACGCAGTGGCAGTGGGGGTCGCAAAATGCCGATGTATTACTAATAAACCACAATGATCTGATCGAAATGATGAATGTCGATTGGATCATTGGGGGGGGTACGTGCCACCCCCCCCGCCCCTCTACCCCCCCCCCCCACGTTCTTCATCTGGCCACATGGCCTACCAGCTCTGGGCCAATTCTTCAACCACATCAATTCCATACACCCAGCCATCAAATTCACCATGGAGGTGGAAAAGGATGGCAAGTTACCATTCTTTGATGTTTTAATCGAAAAGAGACCAGATGCCTCAATGTGACACTGTCTACAGGAAAGCCACCCATACGGATGCCTACCTAAAACCTGGCTCCCACCACCATCGATCCCAGAAGAATTCCCTCATCAAAACTCTACACCATAGAGCTCGCTGTATATCCGACCATCACCACCTAGCCAATGACCTGGAACACGTACTTGATTTTAAGCTTTGGTGACTGCAGGAATCCATACTCTTTGGTTCTTTCGGTAAAGTCACGTAGGTATAAAAATAAAACAAAAAATAATATATCACAACGTTTCGATCGTAACAGAAGCGGTCGTCCTCAGGTGGAAAAAAGAATCCAGCAGTGGAACTGCTGAACCTGCGAGAGAGCTGTTACACCAAGAGGTTATTTATGTGGCGATGGGCAAGAAAGCGGGGTCTGAGCTGGAAGGAATTCCATCCCCGGACGCAAGCACGTCAGTTGTGTTAATGGAGGAGATTAGGGAAAGAGAGATTAGGAAGAGAGATTAGCATGAAATGAGCTTCCGTCGCTGCATAAGATTATCATCCCCGCATATGCGCACAACAGCAGTGTTAATAGGAGATTAGCACTATGTTGATGGGAGAGATTAGGCAGGGAAATTAGGGGGATTAGTAAGTTAATGTCATGTCTATGTGTAACACAAGCTGCGGCGCTGCCAACTGCGCTGTGAGGCAAGCGCGTCCACGCAAGGGAACCACCACAACGGTGGTCACGCCAGTGAGACACAAAGCCCATCACACAGCCAGAACCAATCGCTACATCGAGGCTAAGGGAACAGAGGTGGCCATGTTAGTGAGACCCCAGCCCGTTAATGCAGAGGCACCTAACAGGCAAATTCAACTCAGAGAGTCGGAGATAACAGCCAAACCGCAGTTACAACTTTGCTTGCTTAATCACGTCCTTCTAATGATTGCTCAGCTTATATCCATCTTCTCGGTTGAAATTGTATTTGTGTTCATATATCTGGATGGCTTCATGGACAAATCTCTGATAGTAGCCCGAAGGTTTGCAGAGTACACCATAGGGCCCACTGCATCATCTCCGACCAGCGCCACCTAGCCAGTGAACTGGAGCACGTACACCAAGCCCTCAAGATGAATGGATACTCAGACCGCACAATCCGCAAAAGCTGTAACCCCAACCATGGGGAGACAACCATCTGAGGACTCAATCAAAACTATCACCTTTCCATACATAGCAGGTGTTACCAAAAATATTTCCAAAATCTTAAACAAACACAAGATCCAGGTCCGATTCAATACATTTTACAAAATCCGTGATTTGATCCCATCTGTGATGGATGTCATTCCTGACATGCAATACCCTGGTGTCTACAAACTTAAGTTGTGTCTGCGGCAGTCGTTACATTGGGGAAACGACACGACATGTCTCGGACCGTGTTCGTGAACACAAGGCAGATTTGAAACACGGTAGAACCAATACCTCTGCAGTAGCTGATCATTGTTATAATGCAGTGGGCTCGCACGATATTGTTTTATCCGAGACCAAGGTACTCTGCAAACCTTGTGTGACCCACCCGGTTGTCGTAGTCCGATTACTAATTCGAGCTCCTTTACTTGCTAATTTCTCCAGCCCCACCCGTCCCTGAACTCCTACAGCCACGACTCGGCAGAACCCCCCCCCCACCCGTGCCTATATAAAGCCACAACAGCAGATCATTTTCTCACCTGAAGAAGGATTCTTGTGTTGCGACCGAAACGTCGAGTTTTCTTGTATTATGTTTTCTATCGACGTGACTTTACCGAAAGACCCAAATAATATGTTTTTACTATTGTTCGTTATAGTAACTTTCTGGGCCTCCCATTCTAGACATCTGTAAAAAAGTCTTCATAGCTCATCGGATTTCTCCAGGATAAATAAAGATTCTGATTTCTTATTTCTCAGATAGATTGCAACACTGCTGGATCTTGAGAGACAGAGACAACGTGACGCATTCATTCAGCAGTGGATTGATCATGGCCGATGAAAATGATCACGATGTCAACACGCACATCACATCACTTGATACTGGTAGGAACCTCCTGGTTACACCAGCCAACATGGGATTATTGTGTCCGTCCGTCCGTCGTGCAGGGAGGGGCTGGGTGGGGAGGGGAGGGTGGGGAGGGGCTGGGTGGTGAGGGTAGGGCTGGGTGGGGAGAGGAGGGTGGGGCTGGGTGGGGGGTGGGAGGGGTTGGGCTGGGTGGGGAGGGGCTGATCACCCCGTGGTGCCCTTATAAAACTCAAAGTTTAACCTACTCACGCCGGCTTGTGCCCGCCCTCACAGTCGGCCATATTTGCGGAATACACCAAGCCGCCATTGACCCTGGCCATTGACCGAGCAACCCAACGTTTCTACCAGCTCCCTCCGCAGGAATGTGTTTACTTGATGGTCATGATCGTACAGGAACATTGTAAGTAGCACGCGATCCGTGAAAGTGGAACCTCTTGCAGTGATAAACAGACGACGATGCGCTCTGTCACCTGCAGAATGCGCTATGGAGCAACTGAATGACAGCGACTTTTCCCACTTAAATGACAAATTTTTATACAGTTACATTGCGATAATTGCTTCGTGAAAGCTGAAATTGTGATGAATGTGAACACGTCCATGTAATTAAAATGTGATAGAAAAATGGCCAGTGTTGAGATTATTTCATAATTCGTGACATTTTATTGCAATGAGTCAGATAAAATGAGCGGATTTCCACTAGAGTGGAAATCCGCTCATTTTCGTCCAGTATGTGAAAAGGGCTCAAAAGAAGATCCGAATACAGTAAACTCTCGATTATCCACGCTAATGACGGTGAGGACAGCCGCGGATAATCCAAAAATATAAATTTTCCACGGCTCTCGATGCCATAAACCACTAATATGAATTTTTACATTATGTTTCCATTTAGACAACTGAGATTGTTAATTAAAAAAACACAAAATTCGACTAAAAATAATACTGACGATCGACCGATCGATGCGCGTGCTCAGTGATGACACTTACCGCTCCCACGAAGAAGACTCCGCCCACGAAGTGGATGAGAGCAGAACCACGCCAATCAACATCAAACTCCGCCCAAGGTTGTAAAGATATGCAACTACTGTACTGTAGAGGCGATCGCGTGGATTTCGGATTAACCGGAGCACATATTTCCTCGGTTTAAACATGTCCCGTGTAGTAAATATATCCAAGAATAACAATTTATAACTGTTTTTAGATTATTAATTTGGGCTTAAGGGAAAATCCATGAGTCATTGATCTATGTCAACATCTCAGGTGCACGGTCAATCTGCAAATTGGAAAAACCGCATGCGGATAATCCAGAAACTACTGTAATTATAGATCAATCTCTATCCTTTCACTAATTACTAAAATATTCGAAAACATGCTTAAATCACAAATAAACTGCTTCCTCAAAAGTCACAATTTCCTGCACAGTAAACAGTCTGCCTTGCAAGAGGATCACTGCACCACCACAGCTATGATGGATGCGTTACATTTTCTCTGCAGTCATCTGGATAAAGGTCACTATTGCTGGGCACTATCCCTTGACTTGTCAAAAGCCTTTGACACTTTTGAGAATGATAATCTACTCATGAGACTTGGTCAAAAGGTGCGTAGTGATCACTAACATCTCGTTCACGAATATTAAAATATTAAAAGTTATTGCGCTGATACAGACGACGATGCGCTCTGTTACCGGCAGAATGCGCTGTGGAGCAACTCAATGACAGCGACTTTTCCCAATTAAATGACAATTATATCGCTTAATAGGTCGGCTTTCACGACCAATATCAGCTGTAATAGAGTTTTTTTGGTTAGCCCGCGATCTGACAAAAAACAACTATATTATGAATTACATAGTTATACTACAATAGTTGCTTCGTGAAAGCTAATTGCACCCCCCCAAAATAAAACATGCTTCAAACCCCTTAAACTATTGTCATTGCAGTGCGTATTTAATGTGGCTTTGCACTTTGATGTTGTTGGAGAAAAAAAATATTAAAAAGTATATTTAAATAAGTAGAAAGTAGAACGTGTCGTCTATATTTATTAAAGTTGCGCATTTTGATGTGACGTCACATTTCTCAACCCCCCCCCTCGTCACACATCATCACACATCGTCAGAAATGTCTGACTCCCCCCCAGGTGCGTGACGTCATTCATGGACGGCCCCTAATTGCTTCGTGAAAGCTGAAATTGTGATGCATGTGAACACGTCCATGTAATTTGTATGTGATAGAATAAGGGACAGTGTTGAGATTCTTTCATAATTCGTGATATTTTATTGCAATGAGACTCTAATGATATATAAAAAACAATTAATGGGACTTGAGGCGAGTAAATAAAGTAGAATGTTAATAATAATAAAGGATTGGGTCTCGCTGTGTCGGCCGGGCTGCCCTGAGAGGTCTATTCACTGGCGCTGTCCCACCACTGATCGGCACGGGGACTTTGGCCTGCTCCGTCTCCGGCCTGGGCCGGTTCGTCCCTCCTTAGTAGAACAACCTGGTGCGCGGGAGCTCCCCCTCTCTCACCATATTGATACCGAACTTGGTGCGGACGCCCGATCGGCATAGAGCCTCACAGCGCAGGACTCCCGTCCTCAAGCGATCCCGCAACCCACGCCTCCAAGTAGCTGGATTACAGGCGCACGCCACAACGCCCGGCGAGAGAAGCGGCCCCGCTTGGCCCCTTTGAGTGTCGAGTGGCCCCGTCACTCAGGGACGCGACGTGGTGACACGGAGTTGCTCAGAGCTGTCTACATGAGGATGTCAGTATGAGCAACTCTTTCATCAGCTGTCATTAACGTGGGGAATGTCGCCGCTAATGAGTCGCTCAGCGGCGCATTCTAGCGGTGACGGAGCGCATCGCTGCCACGTGGTTCAGATTGTTGAGATTAATTTTGGTAGGAACCTCCTGGTTACACCAGCCCACAGGGGATTATTGTGTCCGTCCGTCCGTCGTGCAGGGAGGGGCTGGGTGGGGTGGGGCTGGGTGGGGAGGAGCTGGGTGGGGAGGGTGGGGAGGGGCTGGGTGGGGAGGGTGGGGCATATTGTTGTATTCGTATAAATCCATAATAGAGGTTGTTTGGGTTAGATAGCGTAAATATATTAATGTGGCGGGTTTAACGACACATTTATATATTTACGTGATCTAACACAAAAAAACTCTATTATGGATGATATTGGTCGCGAAAGCCTACGTGTTAAATTTGTATACATGTTGAATTGATTTATTTTCCTCTACTCTACTCTGAACTCCTATCTTGTTTTGTATTATTCTTGAAACGTTCTGACCTGCTGCCCCTTACTGGACATCTGTGAAAAAGAGCTTCACAGCTCATCGGATTCCTCCAGTAATAAATAAATAAATATTCGGATCATATTCTCACTGCGCCAGCTCGGGGTCTTGCGAGGCTGCTATTGCGCTCGCCAGATAACGAGGTTTGATTTCTCAGTACCATTGGACATCAAGCGCTAAGAAGACGCTCGAAAAAAACCAGATGTAGTTGTCACGTACAAATTATCCAGCTTCCAAGTTTCAACAATTTGAAACAATTGAGAGACTCTTTCATCCTATAGCTATCATTCTACCAATTTTCGAATCATGGGACACTGTTTAAAGATCAGCAACTAATGAAACACTAAACAGACTAACCCACTGTATCATTCTAACTTTGGATTTGCACTGGACGATGATATTTAGGAGCTACCATTATGACCTCTACATCGAGTCCAATCTCACATCACTTGATGCAACAATAAAGCTACATTGAGCCCTGTTCATCCGTAAAATCCTTATTGGCCAATCTGCACTTTACTTAGTTCATTAACCCCATTGTCAAGGACAGAATTATTTTTTTCTACATCTGATTGGGACCATGTAGATTACATGACAGCCTCTTCAGCCACCTCAATGTCAGCTAATTGCAAAGATAACCTGATTTACAAGTCCAACCTCCTTTCCAAGAAGAAGCCAGATCCACACGTTAAAAAGTTAGACGGTAACATGATTGTTATCAATCATTGTTATCAAAAACAGCTCAATTTCTGACAGCCTAAAATAGGTTCTAGCTAAAGGGTTGAATTTCGCAGTCACCCCTAAACACATCCAAGTTGATGATATTGTAGGGGTGTTACGGAGGGGCTGTATACATAGGATCACACGGGAAACAAACACAGTGGGCGGGGCTTCGTGAGTGCACGGGGAGGTGCTCTCAACGACGTCCGCACAGGGCAGCCTGGGGCGGCTGGCCCCACCCCTCAGCGGGGGGGTTTTGGTATAAAAGGGGATGAGCCGGAGAGCTCGGGGGACAATGTTAAAGCTAAACCAGTGAAGACCGAAGATCGTCTAGCTAGAGCCCTGGACTCCCCTGGGTCGCCGCCCTTGTCAGGGCCGCGCAGGACCGAGCCAGCGGCGTGGTCCCGAGAACCAGAGCTAGTGCTCTGGGACTCCGGGTACCGTAGCCCGACTTACCAGTGTCGGGCCAGACAGCCTCCCCTAGCCCGTTAGTGGAGGACTAAGAGGTAGGTCAGAGATAGCTAGCAGTGTATTCCCAGTTAGCCGGGTGAGGGGGCCGATACCCCCTCCAGTGTTGTATGTCCGCGGTTGTGACAACTGTTGCGGAATAAATACGTGTGCCTCAACCCCGGCGTCCAAGAGTCCTCAACGATATTACATCTGGTGACAGAAGTGAACGACCACGAACATGGACACGCGCCGGACAGCTCGAGCCGGGGTACCGGAGGCGGAGGACACCGCTGAAATTGTGGAGCCCGAGACGGCTGAAGAAGGCATCGAGCAGCCGGGCCCGGACTCATCCTTACCGCAGCATAGGGATAAAGGGGAGCCGTCAACAGACGGACTGAGGCTGGCTCACGCCAGACTGGCGGAGCTGCTGTACGCTGCTGCCGCCACGCTCGAACACATCACACGGCTGGGGGCTGGTGGACCGCCACGGGGCGAGGACAGCCGACGACCGGTGCGCCTTCCCGCCATTTCAACGGAGCACAACTTTGAATCTCCCGCCATCGCCGCAGCAGCTGCTGCTGAGGGCGTGGCCGGCCTGAACCTCGGGTCCGACATCGGCCTCACAGGGGCTGCCGCGTCATCACCAGCGGACAGAGCGTCACCACTGGTGCGACCGGCGATGCCATCCGTCGTTCGCGCCGAAGCCCAGCCGAGTCACGGGGACAGCGGAGTGCGAGCTTCCACGGCGGCCGCTGCGCTGCACCAACGGCTACCTCCACTCAAAGAGTCTGTGGGCGAGGAGGGCGACTGGGGCGGCTTCCAGCGGCGCTTCCTCGCGCACCAGGAAATGGCGCAGTGGTCGGATGCCGAGGCCCTCTGCGCGCTGCCGGCGCTCCTCGACAGCGACGCCCTCGCCGCTCTTACATCGGCGCCGAAGGACAAATGCTCCACACTACAGATGGCGCTGCAGTTGCTGGCTGTGGTCTACGGACCATCGTCGGAATGCAGGCAGCTCTTTTATGATCACCAGCGGGGTGCAAAGGAGTCGCCCCTGGCGTACCGTACGAGTCTCCTGGTGCTGGCGAAGACGGCCTTCCCACGAATGGACGACGAAGGCGTGGACGCGATGGTAACGGAAAAGATCCTCCTGCTGGCGGACGACCTGGACATCACCGTCGTTGCACAGGAGGACACAGAAATGGGTTCCCTCCAGGCTGCGCGGCTCCTCCACGCCAACCTGCTGTCGCAGCGACGGAAGGCCAGCAGGGCAGCGGCCGGGCGTACGGTGGCTGCAGCCACCCTCCCGGCGGAGGAAGTTTGCGCCATCGACCATCGACTGCAGCAGAGGGTGGGAGTACGGGCGGGCCGGGATGGATCGAGCCGCTCCGACCATCCGTCATCGCCGCCTGTGCTCCCGCGCTGTTACAACTGCGGCATCCGGGGCCATGTCGCCTCGGGGTGCCACTCTCCTCGGCAGCGCGGGACGACGCCTCGACAGGACGCCGGCCCTCCTCCCAAGCTCCATCAACATAACCCGGCGAGTCGCGGCACCCCTCATGTTTGGCCCACGCACACACCTGTCACACACTCGCACACCACAACGAACGGGGGGCCGACATTGCGCACCATCGCGCCAACACGCACCACTATGGGGACTCAGATCGAACCCAGGCAGTGGTCCGTGTTGGCCCATCGCGTTGTGGCTGCATCGTCGGGGTCGTCAGCCGTGGTGGGGCACATTGACGGGGTTGAGGTGCGCATCCTGGTCGATACAGGAGCATCGGCGACCATCATTTCGGAACTAATTTACAATATTCTCCCTGTCCAGAGCCGTCCTTTACTGCCGGTTAACGTCCCATTCTATGCTGCTAACGGGGGTTCACTTGGCATCATTGGACAGATTCGAGCACAAATTTGTATCGGTGATATCAAATTGTCCGGCCCGATTTTTGTTTCCTCCTCGCTGGCGGTTCCGTGCCTGCTGGGGACGGACTTCTTGGGCAAAATGCCGATTCGTATTTTAATAGACCAGGGCTGCATTGAGCTCCCGTCGGAACGACGCATGGCGTTTCTGCCGTCCCCTACTGCGGCTCGGACGGCGTTCGCGACGGTACCGGCGTTCGTCGTTAAAACGGTTCGCGTACCGCCGGGGGCACAAATGTTGGTGCCTCTCAAACTTCGTCGGCCCTTCGCTAAAGGCATTGGGGACCAGGGAATTCTGCTGGGGCCATCTAGGGCCGGGGTTAGCGGACCTCATTTAATTCCGGCCCAGACCATCGTAAAAGGGGACGGGGACCCTTTCATCGCGGTCCTCAATGTTGGGTCGCAGACAGTGGTGGTTCCTCAAGGGACCGTGCTTGCTCACGCAACACCGGTGCCCTGTGAGGAACCTGTCGTGAATCACGTAGGCACTGTCCCTCTGCCGCATCCACATTCGGACACCGATGAAGGGTGGCTCGAGGCGCTTTGTGCGGGATCGACGGACCTGTCGGATTTAGAGCGTCAAAAGCTTAGGACACTGCTGCGTGAATTTTCCGACGTTTTCAGTCAGAACAAATTCGATTTGGGCTGTACCCATCTGCTGCGTCACCATATTGATACAGGTGACAGCGCGCCAATATGTCAAAATCCTTTTCGGTTAAGTCCCGCCGAAAAGGACCATGTCAAATCGGCTGTTGATGACATGTTAGCCGCCGACATCATTTCTCCCTCTACCAGCCCGTCCTGGTTAAGAAACAGGATGGCTCGTTGCGGTTTTGCGTCGATTTTCGCCGCCTCAACAAAATTTCTGTTGCCGACGCATATCCGCTCCCACGGATTGACGAATCGCTGGACGCTTTGGCGGGAGCGCGATTCTTCTCCACATTGGATTTGCTTTCGGGATTCTGGCAGCTTCCTCTGGACGATGATTCTAAGCCTAAAACTGCATTCCGTACACCGCACGGTCTCTTCCAATTCAACCGGTTGCCGATGGGACTCCACTCGGCGCCGGCGACTTTCCAGCGATTGATGGAATTGGTTTTGGCTGGATTGCAATGGGACTCGTGCTTAATTTATTTGGATGACGTTATCGTCTTTAGCAGAACATTTGATGAGCATTTCCAGAGGTTGCGGGCGGTTTTCCTCAAAATGCGGGCTGCTAATTTGAAATTTAAACCCCAAAAATGTCATCTGTGCGTTATTTGGGACACATCGTTGGACGCTCGGGTATTGCTACCGATCCCGCCAAAACGCAGTGCGTCAGCTCCTGGCCGACTCCCACCTCTGTGGGGGAGGTCAGGAGTTTCATTGGATTCGCGTCGTATTACCGACGCTTTGTCGCGGATTTTGCGACAATTGCAAAGCCCCTACACGCTTTGACGTCAAAGGGGGTCCGCTTTCATTGGGGACAGGAGGAGGAGGCTGCTTTCCGCTCCCTTCGGGACGCTCTGGTTAAAGCTCCTCCCTTGGTTTACCCCGATTTTTCTAAACCCTTTGTGCTCGACACCGATGCGAGCAACACAGGTATTGGGGGCGTGCTTTCCCAGGTGGTTGGCGGCGTGGAACGGGTAGTCGCGTACGGTAGTCGGGTGTTGTCTCCAGCGGAGCAAAGATATTGTGTCACCCGTCGGGAACTGTTGGCAATTGTCTATTTCATCCAACAGTACCGCCCATATCTGTACGGTCAGCGTTTCACCGTCCGTACAGATCATGCGGCACTACAGTACGCCCTGCGAGTTCAACAACCATCGGGACAATTGTCTCGATGGTTGGAGGTTCTCCAGGACTTTGATTTTGAAACCACGTACCGTAAGGGCGTCCGTCACACCAATGCGGACGCTCTGTCGCGCATGCCAACCACCCCCGAATGCGCATGCCTCCTGGGGTCGGGTCGTTGCAGGCATCCGGGTGAAATATCTGTTCCGGTCTTGGCGGCCGCAGACGACGCAGCGTCAATGACGAATTCGATCGCACAACAGGGATCAGATTCCCTGTTGGGGTTGCCTGTCACTGAATGGGGGCGCCTACAGATGGAGGATACCTCCCTCCTCGCGTTGCGTCGTCGCGTCGGGGATGCTGGGCGGGGGAGGGGTGATGCCTACGCATGGGAAATGGTCACGGGTCTGCTGATGCATTGGGACGACACCGGCTGGTGGTCCCTTCTGGGTTACGGGGTAAGGTGGTGTGGGCCGCTCATGAGCGTCTCCTCCACCTGGGGACCCAAAAGACCCTCGCCTTGCTCCAGCTTGATTTTTTTTGGCCGGGCATGACAAGGGATGTCGCAGATCTGTTGGGGTCATGCCCTCGGTGTGCGCAACGGAAACCACCAGCATGGGAGTCTAACCCGCCTTTGCAGTCTATCAGAGTCTCCAGAGTCAACGAACTTGTCGCGCTGGATATTCTGGGCCCATTCCCCGCCACCCCCAGGGGCAATAGATATTTGTTGACCAGGGTGGAGTACTTTACGCGCTGGCCTATGGCCTGGCCCCTGGCCAACCAGTCGGCAGCAGCCATCGTGGAGGCCTTTGTCCAGGGATACGTCCTGGACAAAGGTGCTCCCGAGCGGCTGCTGACCGACCAGGGCAAAATTTTTTCCGGCAAACTGCTCCAACAAGTCTGTGAGCTCCTGGGCACGAAAAAAATTCGTACCTCTCCCTATCACCCGCAAACTGACGGGATGGTTGAGCGTCTGCACGGAACCATCACGTCCATGTTGTCACAGCAGGTTTCGGACTCACAGACCGATTGGGACCTGCAAATTCAAGGGGTCCTGGCAGCATACAGATTGGCCCCCCATGCGGCAACGGGATTTTCCCCCTTCTTCCTCATGTATGGCCGCGAACCTGACCCACCTGTTCGGGCCCAGCTGCAGATCCCCGCGCCGCAGGGTAAAACTAAATTGGCCGACCATGTTAAATTTAATCTTGCGAAATTAACAGAGGCACGGGATGCTGCCATGCAAAATTCCGACCTACGTCAGAAAGCTAATGAGCGGCTCAGACTGGGTCGCGCGCACGTGCTACAGTGGAAGCCGGGGGACAAGGCATGGCTGCACTGTCCCCAGGTACCACTCGCGACCTCCTCTAAACTGGTGCGGCCGTGGCGGGGCCCTGTCGAGGTGGTAGGGAGGGCAACCCCTCCAGCAATGAAGAATGATGAGAGTTGTTAGTAAGGACTTGTCTCTTGCTTTTCATTCGACGCGTGTGCGGCAATGGCGCAGTCATCAATCGAGGGTATGCCTTCGGGGAAGTCGTGTACTGTATATGCAACTGCGCACAATTCTGTGAGTCACTTATAACTGCTTTGCCATTCTTATTGCCAATTCTGGACTCATACTATTGCCCTATCATCTCATAGAGTTCCTGGCATGTAATAATATGCTACGCAGTGGCAGTGGGGGTCGCAAAATGCCGATGTATTACTAATAAACCACAATGATCTGATCGAAATGATGAATGTCGATTGGATCATTGGGGGGGGGGGGTACGTGCCACCCCCCCCCGCCCCTCTACCCCCCCCCCCCACGTTCTTCATCTGGCCACATGGCCTACTAGCTCTGGGCCAATTCTTCAACCACATCAATTCCATACACCCAGCCATCAAATTCACCACGGAGGTGGAAAAGGATGGCAAGTTACCATTCTTTGATGTTTTAATCGAAAAGAGACCAGATGGCTCAATGTGACACTGTCTACAGGAAAGCCACCCATACGGATGCCTACCTAAAACCTGGCTCCCACCACCATCGATCCCAGAAGAATTCCCTCATCAAAACTCTACACCATAGAGCTCGCTGTATATCCGACCATCACCACCTAGCCAGTGACCTGGAACACGAACTTGATTTTAAGCTTTGGTGACTGCAGGAATCTATACTCTTTGGTTCTTTCGGTAAAGTCACGTAGGTATAAAAATAAAACAAAAAATAATATATCACAACGTTTCGATCGTAACAGAAGCGGTCGTCCTCAGGTGGAAAAAAAGAATCCAGCAGTGGAACTGCTGAACCTGCGAGAGAACTGTTACAACAAGAGGTTATTTATGTGGCGATGGGCAAGCAAGCGGGGTCTGAGCTGGAAGGAATTCCATCCCCGGACGCAAGCACGTCAGTTGTGTTAATGGGGGAGATTAGGGAAAGAGAGATTAGGAAGAGAGATTAGCATGAAATGAGCTTCCGTCGCTGCATAAGATTATCATCCCCGCATATGCGCACAACAGCAGTGTTAATAGGAGATTAGCACTATGTTGATGGGAGAGATTAGGCAGGGAAATTAGGGGGATTAGTAAGTTAATGTCATGTCTATGTGTAACACAAGCTGCGGCGCTGCCAACTGCGCTGTGAGGCAAGCGCGTCCACGCAAGGGAACCACCGCAACGGTGGTCACGCCAGTGAGACACACAGCCCATCACACAGCCAGAACCAATCAGTACATCGAGGCTAAGGGAACAGAGGTGGCCATGTTAGTGAGACCCCAGCCCGTTAATGCAGAGGCACCTAACAGGGAAATTCAACTCAGAGAGTCGGAGATAACAACCAAACGGAAGTTACAACTTTGCTTGCTTAATCACGTCCTTCTAATGATTGCTCAGCTTATATCCATCTTCTCGGTTGAAATTGTATTTGTGTTCATATATCTGGATGGCTTCATGGACAAATCTCTGATAGTAGCCCGAAGGTTTGCAGAGTACACCATAGGGCCCACTGCATCATCTCCGACCAGTGCCACCTAGCCAGTGAACTGGAGCACGTACACCAAGCCCTCAAGATGAATGGATACTCAGACCGCACAATCCGCAAAAGCTGTAACCCCAACCATGGGGAGACAACCATCTGAGGACTCAATCAAAACTATCACCTTTCCATACATAGCAGGTGTTACCAAAAATATTTCCAACATCTTAAACAAACACAAGATCCAGGTCCGATTCAATACAGTTCACAAAATCCGTGATTTGATCCCATCTGTGATGGATGTCATTCCTGACATGCAATACCCTGGTGTCTACAAACTTAAGTTGTGTCTGCGGCAGCAGTTACATTGGAGAAACGACACGACATGTCTCGGACCGTGTTCGTGAACACAAGGCTGATTTGAAACACGGTAGAGCCAATACCTCTGCAGTAGCTGATCATTGTTTTAATGCAGTGGGCTCGCAAGATATTGTTTTATCCGAGACCAAGGTACTCTGCAAACCTTGTGTGACCCACCCGGTTGTCGTAGTCCGATTACTAATTCGAGCTCCTTTACTTGATAATTTCTCCAGCCCCACCCGTCCCTGAACTCCTACAGCCACGACTCGACAGAACCCCCCCCCACCCGTGCCTATATAAAGCCACAACAGCAGATAATTTTCTCACCTGAAGAAGGATTCTTGTGTTGCGACCGAAACGTCGAGTTCTCTTGTATTATGTTTTCTATTGACGTGACTTTACCGAAAGACCCAAATAATATGTTTTTACTATTGTTCGTTATAGTAACTTTCTGGGCCTCCCATTCTAGACATCTGTTAAAAAGTCTTCATAGCTCATCGGATTTCTCCAGGATAAATAAAGATTCTGATTTCTTATTTCTCAGATAGATTGCAACACTGCTGGATCTTGAGAGACAGAGACAACGTGACGCATTCATTCAGCAGTGGATTGATCATGGCCGATGAAAATGATCACGATGTCAACACGCACATCACATCACTTGATACTGGTAGGAACCTCCTGGTTACACCAGCCCACATGGGATTATTGTGTCCGTCCGTCCGTCGTGCAGGGAGGGGCTGGGTGGGGTGGGGCTGGGTGGGGAGGGGCTGGGTGGTGAGGGTAGGGCTGGGTGGGGAGAGGAGGGTGGGGCTGGGTGGGGGTTGGGAGGGGTTGGGCTGGGTGAGGAGGGGCTGATCACCCCGTGGTGCCCTTATAAAACTCAACGTTTAACCTACTCACGCCGGCTTGTGCCCGCCCTCACAGTCGGCCATATTTGCGGAATACACCAAGCCGCCATTGACCCTGGCCATTGACCGAGCAACCCAACGTTTCTACCAGCTCCCTCCGCAGGAATGTGTTTACTTGATGGTCATGATCGTACAGGAACATTGTAGGTAGCACGCGATCTGTGAAAGTGGAACCTCTTGCAGTGATAAACAGACGACGATGCGCTCTGTCACCTGCAGAATGCGCTATGGAGCAACTGAATGACAGCGACTTTTCCCACTTAAATGACAAATTTTTATACAGTTACATTGCGATAATTGCTTCGTGAAAGCTGAAATTGTGATGAATGTGAACACGTCCATGTAATTAAAATGTGATAGAAGAATGGCCAGTGTTGAGATTATTTCATAATTCGTGACATTTTATTGCAATGAGTCAGATTAAATATAAATGTAATGCGTGCAAGACCCGAAGGATATACAAAACATATGAAATGGGACTTGAGGCGAGTAAATAAAGTAGAATAATGAGAAGAATAAAAGGATTGGGTCTCGCTGTGTCGGCCGGGCTGCCCTGAGAGATCTATTCACAGGCGCTGTCCCACCACTGATCGGCACGGGGACTTTGGCCTGCTCCGTCTCCGGCCTGGGCCGGTTCGTCCCTCCTTAGTAGAACAACCTGGTGCGCGGGAGCTCCCCCTCGCTCACCATATTGATACCGAACTTGGTGCGGACGCCCGATCGGCATAGAGCCTCACAGCGCAGGACTCCCGTCCTCAAGCGATCCCGCAACCCACGCCTCCAAGTAGCTGGATTACAGGCGCACGCCACAGCGCCCGGCGAGAGCAGCGGCCCCGCTTGGCCCCTTTGAGTGTCGAGTGGCCCCGTCACTCAGGGACGCGACGCAGTTTCTATCACCTGCTGCATTGTTTTGATTGCCCATAGACTATAAATTAATCAAACAAAAACAACTCATTGTGAGACGTGTAAAAGAGCAATGGCACAATGTATGGTGACATCACAGGCACGATGACCTCTTGACCTTGAATTTAATTTCAGAACTTAATTATATTGCTCTAAACATAGAGCATTGAAATCAGTTCGAATGCAGCTGTTAGTCCCATATCTGAACTGGACGTACTGCATACGCGAGTATCATCTAAGATATCGTAATCCACGGGAGACGACGAGTTACCTGCGTTGGCACTTGCGGCTGTGGCAGATCTCATCTATAAATACCTCACACACGTTTTTAATCTCTCACTGAAGGTTTATTTCCACTAGAGTGGAAATCCGCTCTTTTTCGTCCAGTATGTGAAAAGGGCTCAAAAGAAGATCCGAATACAGTAAACTCTCGATTATCCACGCTAATGACGGTGAGGACAGCCGCGGATAATCCAAAAATAGAAATTTACCACGGCTCTCGATGCCATAAACCACTAATATGAATTTTTACATTATGTTTCAATTTAGACAACTGAGATTGTTATATAAAAAACACAAAATTCGACTAAAAAGAATACTGACGATCGACCGATCGATGCGCGTGCTCAGTGATGACACTTTACCGCTCCCACGAAGAAGACTCCGCCCACTAAGTGGATGAGAGCAGAGCCACGCCAATCAACATCAAACTCCGCCCAAGGTTGTAAAGATATGCAACTACTGTACTGTAGAGGCGATCGCGTGGATTTCGGATTAACCGGAGCACATATTTCCTCGGTTTAAACATGTCCCCTGTAGTAAATATTTCCAAGAATAACTATTTATAACTGTTTTTAGATTATTAATTGGGGCTTAAGGGAAAATCCATGAGTAATTGATTTATGTCAACATCTCAGGTGCACGGTCAATCTGCAAATTGTAAAAACCGCATGCGGATAATCCAGAAACTACTGTAATTATAGATCAATCTCTATTCTTTCACTAATTACCAGAGGTGGGACAAAGTCATTGTTATGCAAGTCCAAGTCGAGTCGCAAGTCATCAAATTCATGACTCGAGTCTGACTCGAGTCCAAGTCACATGACTCGAGTCCACACCTCTGCTAATTACTAAAATATTCGAAAACATGCTTAAATCACAAATAAACTGCTTCCTCAAAAGTCACAATTTCCTGCACAGTAAACAGTCTGCCTTGCAAGAGGATGACTGCACCACCACAGCTATGATGGATGCGTTACATTTTCTCTGCAGTCATCTGGATAAAGGTCACTATTGCTGGGCACTATCCCTTGACTTGTCAAAAGCCTTTGACACTTTTGAGAATGATAATCTACTCATGAGACTTGGTCAAAAGGTGCGTAGTGATCACTAACATCTCGTTCACGAATATTAAAATATTAAAAGTTATTGCGCTGATACAGACGACGATGCGCTCTGTTACCGGCAGAATGCGCTGTGGAGCAACTCAATGACAGCGACTTTTCCCAATTAAATGACAATTATATCGCTTAATAGGTCGGCTTTCACGACCAATATCAGCCGTAATAGAGTTTTTTTGGTTAGCCCGCGATCTGACAAAAAACAACTATATTATGAATTACATAGTTATACTACAATAGTTGCTTCGTGAAAGCTAATTGCACCCCCCCAAAATAAAACATGCTTCAAACCCCTTAAACTATTGTCATTGCAGTGCGTATTTAATGTGGCTCTGCACTTTGATGTTGTTGGAGAAAAAAATATATTAAAAAGTATATTTAAATAAGTAGAAAGTAGAACGTGTCGTCTATATTTATTAAAGTTGCGCATTTTGATGTGACGTCACATTTCTCAAACCCCCCCCCCCTCGTCACACATCGTCACACATCGTCAGAAATGTCTGACTCCCCCCCAGGTGCGTGACGTCATTCATGGACGGCCCCTAATTGCTTCGTGAAAGCTGAAATTGTGATGCATGTGAACACGTCCCTGTAATTTGTATGTGATAGAATAAGGGACAGTGTTGAGATTCTTTCATAATTCGTGATATTTTATTGCAATGAGACTCTAATGATATATAAAAAACAATTAATGGGACTTGAGGCGAGTAAATAAAGTAGAATGATAATAATAATAAAAGGATTGGGTCTCGCTGTGTCGGCCGGGCTGCCCTGAGAGGTCTATTCACAGGCGCTGTCCCACCACTGATCGGCACGGGGACTTTGGCCTGCTCCGTCTCCGGCCTGGGCCGGTTCGTCCCTCCTTAGTAGAACAACCTGGTGCGCGGGAGCTCCCCCTCGCTCACCATATTGATACCGAACTTGGTGCGGACGCCCGATCGGCATAGCGCCTCACAGCGCAGGACTCCCGTCCTCAAGCGATCCCGCAACCCACGCCTCCAAGTAGCTGGATTACAGGCGCACGCCACCGCGCCCGGCGAGAGCAGCGGCCCCGCTTGGCCTCTTTGAGTGTCGAGTGGCCCCGTGACTCAGGGACGCGACGTGGTGACACGGAGTTGCTCAGAGCTGTCCACATGAGGATGTCAGTATGAGCAACTCTTTCATCAGCTGTCATTAACGTGGGGAATGTCGCCGCTAATGAGTCGCTCAGCGGCGCGTTCTAGCGGTGACGGAGCGCATCGCTGCCACGTGGTTGAGATTGTTGAGATTAATATTGGTAGGAACCTCCTGGTTACATAAGCCCACAGGGGATTATTGTGTCCGTCCGTCCGTTGTGCAGGGAGGGGCTGGGTGGGGAGGGTGGGGCTGGGTGGGGAGGGGAGGATGGGGAGGAGCTGGGTGGGGAGGGTAGGGAGGGGCTGGGTGGGGAGGGCGGGGCTGAGTGTGGGGTGGGAGGGGTGGGGATGGGTGGGGCTGGGTGGGGAGGGGCTGGTCACCCCGTGGTGTCCTTATAAAACTCAACGTTTAACCTACTCACGCCGGCTTGTGCCCACCGTCACAGTCGGGCATATTTGCGGAATACACCACGCCGCCGTTGACCCTGGCCATTGACCGAGCAACCCAACGTTCCTACCAGCTCCCTCTGCAGGAATGTGTTATTGTTCCTGCTATACATGTCCACGTGATGATGATAAGCCACTTCGCTTTCCTATCATTTGTGGCCAGGTCGCTTCTGAAAAAAAGCTAATAGATCAGTCCGCTTTACCTGACAAGATAAATAATAATTTAGTTGTATTCGTATAAATCCATAATAGAGGTTTTTTGGGTTAGATAGCGTAAATATATTAATGTGGCGGGTTTATCGACACATTTATATATTTACGCGATCTAACACTAACAAACTCTTATGGATGATATTGCTCGCGAAAGCCTACGTGTTAAATTTGTATACATGTTGAATTTATTTATCTTCCTCTCCTCTACTCTGAACTCCTATCGTGTTTTTGTATTGTTCTTAAAACGTTCTGACCTGCCCCTTCCTGGACAGCTGTGAAAAAGAGCTTCACAGCTCATCGGATTCCTCCAATAATAAATAAATAAATACATATTCTGCTCCTATTCTCACTGCGCCAGCTCGGGGTCTTGCGAGGCTGCTATTGCGCTCGCCAGATAACGAGGTTTGATTGCTCAGTACCATTGGACAACAAGCGCTAAGAAGACGCTCGAAAAAAGTCAGATGTAGTTGTCACGTACAAATTACCCAGCTTCCAAGTTTCAACAATTTGAAACAATTGAGAAGCTCTTTAATCCTATAGCTATCATTCTACCAATTTTCGAATCCTGGGACACTGTTTAAAGATCAGCTACTGATGAAACACTAAACAGACTTACCCACTGTATCATTCTAACTTTGGATTTGCACTGGATGATGATATTTAGGAGCTACCATTATGACCTCTACGTAGAGTCCAATCTCACATCACTTGATGCAAGAATAAAGCTACATTGAGCCTTGTTCATCCATAAAATCATTATTGGCAAATCTGCACTTTACTCAGTTCATAAACCCCATTGCCCAGGTCGACGTATATAGCCACTAAGGGTTTGGGACACATTCCTGCAGACGTGGCAAGATCGTAAATCGCTGCAATCCTCACCAACATCAGCAAGGATGAGTGCTTTGAGCTTTCTCAACTAAAAAGAGAGATGACATAGTCATCCTCTCAGCCAACAAGGGCAATGCCACTGTCGTCATGGACAAAACCACATACAGTAATACAATTCATTACCTACTTAATGATGGCAGCTATACCAAAATCAATAGAGATCATACCAACCGCCTGGTCAGAACCGGCCCTAGACCTTTGGGGGCACTAAGCAAAATTTGGTTGGAGGCCCCTTTGAAGTATGATTTTTTTTCACCCACTAGCTAGCAGTGACTCTAGGGGACCCTCTGCTGGCCACGGGGCCCTTTGCAATTGCAAGGGTCGCTTAGTGGCTGGGCCGGCTCTGCGCCTAGTTACGAAAACTAACAATATCATCACTGATTGGACATCTTTAATCGAACCAACCAAGCGGCTTTCCTTAAACCCCTCTGCTGCTAGACCACCCAGATTGTATGGCTTACTACAAATCCATAAAGAAGGTACACCACTCCATCCTTTCGTCTCCACCATTGACTCACCCACCTACAAACTAGCCCGATTTCTGTCTGAGACCTTACACCCATTCTCTGGTAAGACCACCTCAACTGTACTTAACTCAGCTCACTTGGTATCTTTAATTAAGGACATCTCACTATCTCCAGGTGATTTGCTTGTCAGTTTCGATGTAGTATCTTTGTTTACTAAAGTTCCTGTGCCTGACACCATTGCAATCATTGAAGATTTGGTCCAACAAGGACTGAATGTTGATGGATGTACCAGCCCTGGTTAGACATTGCCTCACAAATACTTACTTCAATTGGAATGGAGCATTCTACAAACAAGTTGAAGGTACCCCAATGAGTTCTCCCTTATCTTCAGTTGTAGACAATGTTTTCACAGAAAATTTTGAGGCAGATGCCATCCAAGCATCCACACTTCGTCCGTCCTTGTGGACAATGGCGGAGCCAGGAATTTCAGATAGGGGGGGCAACCCCTCCAGCAATAAAAAAATGATAAGAGTTGTTAGTAAGGACGTGTCCCTTGCTTTTTATTCGACGCATGTACGGCAAAGGCGCAGCCATCGTTCGAGAGTCGAATTCGAACCGAGTGTGATCGCCATCGCGCTCACTGAAGGTATGCCTTCAGGGAAGTCGTGTGCTGTATATGCAACTGCGCACAATTCTGTGAGTCACTTATAACTGCTTTGCTGTTTTTTATTGCCAATTATGGACTCAGACTATTGTCCTATCATCTCATAGAGTCCCTGGCACATAATAATATGCTACGCAGTGGAAGTGGGGGTCGCAAAATGCCGATATATTACAAATAAACCACAATGATCTGATCGAAATGATGGATGTCGATTGGATCATTGGGGGGGGTGGGGTACGTGCCCCCCCCCCGCCCCCCCCCCCCCCCACTGGCTCCGCCAGTGCTTGTGGAAGAGATACGTAGATGACACGTTCGTCATCTGGCCACATGGCCTACCAGCTCGGGGCCAATTCTTCAACCACATCAATTCCATACACCCAGCCATCAAATTCACCATGGAGGTGGAAAAGAATGGCAAGTTACCATTCTTGGATGTTTTAATAAAAAATAGACCAGATGGCTCCATGGGACACCCTGTGTACAGCAGGGGTGGGGAACGTCCGGCCCGCGGGCCGTGTAAGGCCCGCAAAATCATTTAGTCTGGCCCTGCCAAGACAACCGCAGGCGGGACTCGAAATTGAATAGATCCAGGAGCAAACCTGGAAAAGCAGGTGCGAGTAGCAACATCATCAATACCAGCGAACATCACACGCCTCACCAAAGATAAGCAGTTCCAGCCATCATATTAGGGGTGAGCTAATTACTATACATGTTTGACGAAATATAACGGGCTAATTTTTAAGTTGATAATTTTGTATGGCTTGCGAATGATGTTATAAATATCCAAATGGCCCTTGGCAGAAAAAAGGTTCCTCACCCCTGGTCTACAGGAAAGTCACCCCTACAGATTCCTACCTAAAACCTGACTCCCACCACCATCCATCCCAGAAGAATTCCCTCATCAAAACTCTACACCATAGAGCTCGATGCATCTCCGAACATCACCACCTAGCCAGTGAAGTGAAGCATGTACACCAAGCCCTCAAGATGAATGGATATTCAGACTACACAGTCCGTAAAGCTATCACCCCAACCGTTGGGAAAGACCCATCTGAGGACCCAATCAAAACCATCACCTTGCCATACATAGCAGGGGTCACCAAAAATATTTCCAAAATCATGAGCAAACACAAGAGCCAGGTTCGATTCAACAGAGCACGTAAAATTCGTGATCTGATCCTATCTGTGAAGGATGTGATCCCTGGCATGCAATACCCCGGCATCTACAAACTAAGCTGTACCTGCGGCAGTAGTTACATTGGGGAAACTAAGCGACATGTCTCGGACCGTGTTCGTGAACATAAGGTAGATCTGAAACACAGTAGGACCAATACCTTGGCCGTGGCTGATCATTGTTTTAACACTGTTGGCACACACGAAATAGATTTTTCCAAGACGAATGTACTTTGCAAACCCACTGGCTATCAGCAAAGATTCGTTCATGAAGCCATCCAGATATATAAACACAAACACAATTTCAACCGAGACGATGGGTACAAACTGAGCAATCATTGGAAGGACGTTATTAACCAGTTTAAGTCATAACTGGCTGTGATGTTTCCATCCCACCTGCCGATGTTAGCAGTTAATTCCGACTCTCTGAGTTACATTACCATGTTAAATGTCTTTACATTAACAGGCTAAATGTCTCACTAAGAAAGCCACCGTTGCTCGTTTTCCTCGATGTGCGGGTGGTTTTCATGTTGTTCGTTTTTCTTGAATTTACATGCTTATCTCTCACAATATAATGGCCACCTCCACAGCTTCGTCGACGTGGAGGTAGCTCAGCTCTCCGATCTCACATTTACATGCAAATTTCATCTCCAGCCCCGCCCACTTCGCTTATGACCCCTGGGCTACACCCATCTCAAACCTTTATAACATTCTGCCTCAGCAGCTCTCCCGCTATATTTTTCACCTGATGACGATTGCTTGTGTTGCGATAGAAACGTCGTTTTTTAAATTATTATTAGTTTTTCTATCTACGTGGCTTCACCGAAAGACCCAAAGAATATGAATTCCTGCAGTCACGAAAGCTTTAAGTCAATATTCAGAAGATTAGTTTTGGATACAACTGCATTTGCAAATGTGATTGGTAACTTTCATCTTTACCCAGATGTCAATAGTTTATTGTGAATGTGCACTTTGATTGAGTGACTGTGTGTTGTTGTCTTGGTGTGGTCTGGCACTGTTCTTGCTGTTGTTTTGCTGCCTTGCCCAGGCTTGGGAATTGGTGTACTTATGCAATTTGAACGTATATGCTTTACCTATTTAATTATGTATTCGTAATGATTTTCTTACCTTTCCTATACTTTGCGCTGCTATCGTTTTTACTATTAAATGTTTACTTAAAGCTTTCGTGACTGCAGGAATTCCTGCAGGAATTATTATTATTTTTTTATCATTTTTATTATGTTTTCTATCGACGTGGCTTTACCGAAAGACCCAAATGTTTTTACTATTGTTTGTTATATTAACTTTCTGGGCCCCTCTTCTAGACATCTGTAAAAATCTTCAGAGCTCATTAGATTTCTCCAGGATAAATAAAGATTCTGATTTCTTATTTCTCAGGAAGATTGCAACACTGCAGGATCTTGAGAGACAGAGACAACTTGACGCCTTCATGCAGCAGTGGATTGATCATGGCCGATGAAGATGATCACGATGTCAATATGCACATTACATTACTTGATTATTTGATGGTCATGATGGTACAGAAACATTGTAGGTAGCACGCGATCCGTGAAAGTCGAACCTCTTGAAGTGATAAAGACGACGATGCGCTCTGTCACCGGCAGAATGCGCTATGGAGCAACTCAATGACAGCGACTTTTCCCAATAAAATGACAGTCGTTGTACAGCTCCACTGCGATAATTGGTTCGTTAAAGCTGAAATTGTGATGCATATGAACATGTCCATGTAATTTTAAAATGATAGAAGAAGGGCCAGTGTTGAAATGCTTTCATAACTCGTGACATTTTAATGCAATGAGTCAGATAAAATATAAATGTAATGCGTGCACAACCCTAATGAGAAAAAAACGAAATAGGACTTGAGGCGAGTAAATAAAGTAGAATGATAATAATAGGATTGGGTCTCGCTGTGTCGGCCGGGCTGCCCTGAGAGGTCTATTCACAGGCGCTGTCCCACCACTGATCGGCACGGGGACTTTGGCCTGCTCCGTCTCCGGCCTGGGCCGGTTCGTCCCTCCTTAGTAGAACAACCTGGTGCGCGGGAGCTCCCCCTCGCTCACCATATTGATACCGAACTTGGTGCGGACGCCCGATCGGCATAGAGCCTCACAGCGCAGGACTCCCGTCCTCAAGCGATCCCGCAACCCACGCCTCCAAGTAGCTGGATTACAGGCGCAAGCCACCGCGCCCGGCGAGAGCAGCGGCCCCGCTTGGCCCCTTTGAGTGTCGAGTGGCCCCGTCACTCAGGGACGCGACGTGGTGACACGGAGTTGCTCAGAGCTGTCTACATGAGGATGTCAGTATGAGCAACTCTTTCATCAGCTGTCATTAACGTGGGCAATGTCGCTGTAGGAACCTCCTGGTTACACCAGCCCACAGAGGATTATTGTGTCCGTCCGTCCGTCGTGCAGGGAGTGGCTGGATGGGGAGGGTGGGGCTGGGTGGGGAGGGGAGGGTGGGGAGGGGCTGGGTGGGGAGGGTGGGAGGGGTGGGGCTGGGTGGGGAGGGGCTGGTCACTTTGTGGCGTCCTTATAAAACTCAACGTTTAACCTACTCACGCCGGCTTGTGCCCACCGTCACAGTCGGGCATATTTGCGGAATACACCACGCCGCCGTTGACCCTGGCTATTGACCGAGCAACCCAACGTTCCTACCAGCTCCCTCTGCAGGAATGTGTTATTGTTCCTGCTATACATGTCCACGTGATGATGATAAGCCACTTCGCTTTCCTATCATTTGTGGCCAGGTCGCTTCTGCAAAAAAGCTAATAGCTCAGTGCGCTTTACCTGACAAGATAAATAATAATTTAGTTGTATTCGTATACATCCATAATAGATGTTTTTTGGGTTAGATCGCGTAAATATATTAATGTGGCGGGTTTAACGACACATTTATATATTTACGCGATCTAACACTAAAAAACTCTATTATGGATGATATTGGTCGCGAAAGCCTACGAGTTAAATTTGTATACATGTTGAATTGATTTATTTTCCTCTCCTCTACTCTGAACTCCTATCGTGTTTTGTATTGTTCTTGAAACGTTCTGACCCGCCCCTTACTGGACATCTGTGAAAAAGAGCTTCACAGCTCATCGGATTCCTTCAGTAATAAATACATATTCTGATCCTATTCTCACCGCGCCAGCTCGGGATCTTGCGAGGCTGCTATTGCGCTTGCCAGATAACGAGGTTTGATTTCTCAGTACCATTGGACAGCAACGGCTAAAAAGACGCTAGAAAAAAAACAGATGTAATTGTCACGTACAAATTACCAAGCTTCCAAGTATCAACAATTTGAAAAAATTGAGAGGCTCGTTAATCCTATAGCTATCATTCTACCAATTTTCGAATCCTGGGACACTGTTTAAAGATCAACTACTAATGAAACACTAAAGAGACTAAGCCACTGTATCATTCTAACTTTGGATTTGCACTGGATGATGATATACAGGAGCTACCATTATGACCTCTATGTAGAGTCCAACCTCACATCACTTGATGCAAGAATAAAGCTACATTGAGCCCTGTTCATCCATAAAATCCTTATTGGCAAATTTGGACTTTACTAAGTTCATTAACCCCGTTGCCAAGGACAGAAAAATGTCTACATCTGATTGGGACCATGTAGATAACATGACAGCCTCTTCAGTCGCCTCAATCTCAGCTAAATGCAAAGATAACTTCATTTCCGAGTTCAGCCTCCTTTCCAAGAAGAAGCCAGATCCACACATTAAAATGTTAAACGGTAACATGATTGCTATCAATTAGAGTAACAGCTCAATTTCTGACAGCCTAAAATCGGTTCTAGCTAAAGGGTTGAATTTCGAAGTCACCCCTAAACACATCCAAGTTAGTGATATCATTGCCCAGGTCGACGTAGCCACTAAGGGTTTGGGACACATTCCTGCAGATGTGGCAAGATCGTAAATCGCTGCAATCCTCAACAACGCTAAGACACATATTAGCAACATCAGCAAGGATGAGTGCTTTGAGCTTTCCCAACTAAAAAAGAGAGATGACATAGTCATCCTCTCCGCCAACAAGGGCAATGCCACTGTCATCATGGACAAAAGCACATACAATAACAAAATTCAGGACCTACTTAATGATGGCAGCTATACCAAAATCAATAGAAATCCTACCAACCGCCTGGTTACGAAAACTAACAATATCATCATTGATTCGACATATTTAATCGAACCAACCAAGCCGCTTTCATTAAACCCCTCTGCTGCTCGACCACCTAGAATGTATGGCTTACTAAAAATCCATAAATAAGGTACATCACTCCATCCTTTCGTCTCCACCATTGACTCACCCACCTACAAACTGGCCCGATTTCTGTCTGAGACCTTTCACCCATTCCCTGGTAAGACCACCTCAGCTGTACTTAACTCAGCTAATTTGGTATCTTTAATTAAGGACATCTCATTATCTCCAGGTGATTTGCTTGTCAGTTTCGATGTAGTATCTTTGTTTACCAAAGTTCCTGTGTCTGACACCATTGCAATTATTGAACATTTGGTCCAACAAGGACTGAATGTTAATATACCGGCCCTGGTTAGACATTGCCTCACCAATACTTACTTCACTTGGAATGGAGCATTCTACAAACAAGTTGAAGGTATCCCAATGGGTTCTCCCTCATCTCCAGTTGTAGCCAATGTTTTCATGGAAACATTTGAGACAGATGCCATCCAGGCATCCACCCTTCGTCCTTCCGTGTGGACAATGGCGGAGCCAGGATTTATAGGTAGGGGGCAACCCTTCCAGCAATGAAGAATGATAATAGTTGTTAGTAAGGACTTGTCCCTTGCTTTTCATTCGACGTGTGTGCGGCAATGGAGCAGCCATCGATCGAGGGTCGAATTTGAACCGAGCGTGATCGGCATCGTGCTCGCTGAAGGTGAATGCCTTTAGGGAAGTCGTTTACTGTATATGCAACTGCGCACAATTCTGTTGCCTCTTCGGTCCACAGCCCTCCCACACACTCACCATGGCCCCTCCCCTCCCTCCATCCCCCGCGACTATATAATTCCTTGTCACAGCCATCTCTTAGACACACTTAAGCGGTTGTGCTTTCGATACGTTGTCCCCACCTGAAGAAGGACGCTTGTGTTGCGCCCGAAACGTCGTGATTTAATTTAGTTGTTTTCATTTATTTTATTTTTTACCTACGTGACTTTACCGAAAAAACCAAAGAGTATGAGTACAATTCTGTCCGTCACTTGTAACTGCTTTGCCATGACTTATTCTTGGATGTTGTAATCGAAAAGAGACCAGATGGCTCAATGGGACACTGTCTACAGGAAAGCCACCCATACGGTTGCCTACCTAAAACCTGACTCTCACCACCATGCATCCTAGAAGAATTCCCTCATGAAAACTCTACACCATAGGGCCTGCTGCATCTCCGACCAGCGCCACCTAGCTAGTGAACGGGAGCACGTATACCAAGCCCTCAAGATGAATGGATACTCAGACTGCACAATCCGCAAAGCTGTAACCCCAACCAGGGGCGGTTTCTTCATTAGGGCGATTGGGCGACGCACCACCAATCTCATTCAACCAGAGTTACGCGAGCTGTTACTGTGCCTCTGGATATAGTCCAATCAGCGTCATGTCACGTTCTGTGGAGTACCGCCTCTTTTTGGGCGATTTCACTCCGGCTGAGAATCGCCCAGAGTGGTCCCATAGACTTACATTCAAAGATGTTTTTTTTCGAACGGGGGGCGCTGCAATGCATTCTCTATGGCTTCCGGGAGGGCTCGCACTAACGTGCTTACGTCATCATACGTAAGCACGTTGCATCCAACAATATTATTTGTCGCCACCTAGTGGAATCTTTAATAAAAGAAACTTGAGTGGATTGTATTAATAGTGAGTATAGAAACAAACAAGATGTATTGTAGGAGTCACTTTATTTTTCATTAATATTAAAGAAGTGAAGTTGCCTTTACATGCTTAAGCTGTTAATTTATCCTTTGCATGGGTGGACCTTATCCTTATAAATCATCCAGACATTTGCCCCCCCTGAGAGATTTTGCAGGAGCCGCCACTGACCCCAACCATGGGGAGACAACCATCTGAGGACCCGATCAAAACCATTACCTTGTCATACATAGCAGGTGTTACCAAAAAGATTTCCAAAATCTAAAAGAAACACAAGATCCAGGTCCGATTCAATACAGTACACAAAATCCCTGATTTGATCCCATCTGTGAAGGATGTCATTCCTGACATGTGTAATAAAGGACTCCTTCACACGATGTTGGTCTCCGTTGGTCCTTTATTGATGTTCTCCTCCTCGCCCCGCTGGCCTCTTCCTCGGCCCAGCGTCGTCTCTCCTTGCGCCCCGCGCACTCTGCAGCTTCCCTGCTGCCTGTGCAACCTCGCGCCTTCTGCTAGTCCTCCGCTAGCCCTGCAGCTACCCTGCTGCATGTGCAACCTTGCACCCTCTGCTAGCCCTCCGCTAGCCCTGCTGCTACTCTGCTGCCTGTGCAACCTCGCACCCTCTGCTAGCCCTCCGCTAGCCCTGCAGCTACCCTGCTGCCTGTGCAACCTCGCGCCCTCTGCTAGCCCTCCGCTAGCCCTGCTGCTACTCTGCTGCCTGTGCAACCTCGCACCCTCTGCTAGCCCTCCGCTAGCCCCGTGCAATCCGCACAGTCCCGCTAGCCACTCTGCTAGCCCCGTGCAACCTCGCACGCCCTGTGCGCCCCGCGCACTCTGCTCTCTCCGCACCCCACTGGCTGGCGCCGTCTGGCGAGCCCTATCAGCCTCGCGGCTGAGGGCACGGCGGCCACCCAACGTGGTCTCCCTCTTCGCTCCCTCGACTGCCCCAGATGTCTTCCGGTCTCCTTCCTATAACCTCTCTCCCACGTGACCCTGACTCCTCCCTCTCCCACGTGACCCTGACTCCTCCCTCTCGGATCGTCACATCCGGCCTGCCCATTTACGCTCGCATTACACATGCAATACCCTGGTGTCTACAAACCAAGTAGTGTCTGCGGCAGCAGTTACATTGGGGAAACAAAACGACATGTCTCGGACCGTGTTCGCGAACACAAGGCAGATTTGAAACACGGCAGAACCAATACCTCTGCAGTGGCTGGTCATTGTTATAACGCAGTGGGCTCGCACGAAAGTTTTTTTCCGAGACCAAGGTACTTTGCAAACCTTGTGTGACCCACCCGGTTGTGGTTGTCCGATTACTAATTCGAGCTCCTTTGCTTGCTAATTTCTGCAGCCCCACCCGTCCCTGCATGCCACAACCCCTCCCACCTCCCCTGTAAACTCGGACAGCCACGACTCGACAGAACGCCCCCCCCCCCCCCGTGCCTATATAAAGCCACAACGACAGATAATTTGCTCACCTGAAGAAGGATGTTTGTTTCGATTTAATTGGAGAAACCAAACGACATGTCTCGGACCGCATCCGTGAACATAAAGCAGACCTGAAACACGGTAGGATAAACACCTCAGCCGTGGCAGATCACTGTTACAATTCAGTGGGCTCACATGACATTGACTTCTCCAAGACAGAGGTTCTCTGCAAGCCATCTGGCTACCATGAGAGATTAGTTCATGAGGCGATCCACATATACAAACACAGAGACAATTTCAACCGAGAAGATGGATTCTGGCTCAGCAATCATTGGAAGGACGTAATAAACAATTTCGGATCTTAACTGATTGTTGTTCACGTTTACGGTGACTTTCAGACCGCAGTCCACTCACTGGCATTGACTGTGTATCTTGTGTTCTCCACAGGGAATGCATTATTTGCTCCGCTGCGGGTCTCCTGCCACCGCTCTCCCATTGACATGTTTCATTGCTTCTACATACTATTAACATTCCCTCCCTTTGTTAATGCTACCCCCTACCCCCTCCCTTTCATGCTACTAATCCTGCGTAATGCACGGGCATAATATGACTTTGAAACCCCCCCCCGCCCACCTCCTACGCATTTCCCATGAATATGCTAAATTCCTCTTGATATGCACATTCTTTTGTTAAGGCGCTCTTCTCCCACCTCCAACCCAGCTTATATATAAGCTCCAAGCTTGGCAGTGTCTCATTCTTCACCTGAAGATGGCTGCTTGCGTTGTAGCCGAAACGTCGTGAGAATTATTTTATGTTTTATTTTTATTATTTTATTATTTCCCTTCTACGTGACTTTACCGAAAGAACCAAGAAGAAGGATGTTTGTGTTTCGACCGAAACGTCGTGTTTTCTTTCCTTATTTTTTCTATCGACGTGACTTTACTAAAAGACCCAAATAATATGTTTTTACTATTGTTTGTTATAATAACTTTCTGGGCCGCCCCTTCTAGACATCTGTAAAAATCTTCATAGCTCATCGGATTTCTCCAGGATACATAAAGATTCTGATTTCTTATTACTCAGGTAGATTGCAACAGTGGATTGATCATGGACGATGAAAATGGTCACGATATCAATATGCACATTACATTGCTTGATTACTTGATGGTCATGATGGTACAGCAACATTGTAGGTAGCACGCGATCCGTGAAAGTCGGACTTCTTGAAGTGATAAAAAGACGATGTGCTCTGTCACTGGCAGAATGCGCTATGGAGCAACTCAATGAGAGCGACTTTTCCCACTTAAATGACAATTTGTATACAGTTACATTGCGATAATTGCTTCGTGAACACTGAAATTGTGATGCATGTGAACACGTCCATGTAATTAAAATGTGATAGAAGAAGGGTCAGTGTTGAGATTCTTTCATAATTTGTGACATTTTATTGCAATGAGTCAGATAAAATATGAATGTAATGCGAATGAGCACGACCCAAATGATATAAAAAAAAACTGAATGGGACTTGAGGCGAGTAAATAAAGTAAAATAATAATAAAAAAAGAATTGGGTCTCGCTGTGTCGGCCGGGCTGCCCTGAAAGGTGTATTGACAGGCGCTGTCCCACCACTGGGGACTTTGGCCTGCTCCGTCTTCCAGCCATGGGTCGGTTCGTCCCTCCTTAGTAGAACAACCTGGTGCGCGGGAGCTCCCCCTCGCTCACCATATTGATACCAAGTTGGGTGCGGACGCCCAATCAAGCATGGAGCCTCACAGCGCAGGACTCCCGTCCTCAAGCGATCCCGCAACCCACGCCTCCAAGTAGCTGGATTACAGGCGCACGCCACCGCGCCCGGCAAGAGCAGCGGCCCCGCTTGGCCCCTTTGAGTGTCTAGTGGCCCCGTCACTCAGGGACTACCCAACCGTTGTCCAAATGTTCTTTCGTCATCAGTTTGCTACCCGACAATGTCCAACGCGTAAAGCGGCCAGCAACAAACGGCACGTCATGAATGTACGACGAGTTCTCATCCAGACACGGGGGGGGGAGGGTGGGGGGTGCGTGAGTCGACTCCAGCTTGCCATGAACCTCCTGCCTTCTTGTTGCTTCGTGGAAATCCAACCGCGGCCACCACGGTAATGTGGAATGAGCAACCACCACTGGGTTAAACCGCGTCTTCGCCGTGCTGAGGCCTCGGGGAGGAGCCTCACGTTAGTGGGGCGTGGCTCCGCGTGAGGGGGCGTTGCTCCGCGTGAGGGGGCGTGGCTCCGTGTGTGAGGGGGCGTTGCTCCGCATGAGGGGGCGTGGCTCTGTGCGTGAGGGGGCGTGGCTCAGTGTGTGAGGAGGCGTGGCTCCGCGTGAGAGGCGTGGCCATGTGTGAGGGGGCGTGGCTTCGTGCAAGGGGGCGGTGTCCCCGCGGCCTGCTCGCGCTCCCCGCGCGAGCCGAGCCTCCCTCGCCTGTCGACGTCGCCGCGTGAGGGCGGCCACCCCCCGATGCCGGCTGCGCCGCGACCCCGCGCCGCCGCCAACGCCGCCGAGGCGGCCGCGCTCTCGGCCAACGAGCGCATCCTGCAGGCGTGCCACGATGCGTACACGCATCCCGACAAGGGTAAGGGGAGCCGCGACGAGCAAAACACAAACTCGCACCACCATCAATCTCTACTACCGATCGCAACAACAACAACCGCCACCACGAGCGGCCGTGGTTGGCTGTTATCTCGTCACTCTCTCACGCATCTCACGGGGACGAGGGAGTGAGAGTCCGTCGCTGTCGAACGCTGCAGCCCGCGCTGGTGTCACGCCAGCACTGCCAGCAGAGTTCGACCCCAGCGGCTCCCGCCAGCGACCCCCGCCATAGCGCGGGGACGGCACCGCGGCGGGGTCGAGCCGTGGCCGCGGCGGGGTGAAGATGCCCGTCGGCTGTGCGGCGTCGCTCGCGGGGGCGTCTCTGCACCACCTCCTCCTCCCCCCGCGGGAGGAGCGCGCAGTGCTCCGTCGTCTACGGTCGTAACGCGCGCTGCGGTTCAGAAGGCGGCCCCTGAGCCAGTGAGTGGAAATTCCACGTTCCCACGTTGTGCGGGTCCAGTGCAGCAGTGCTGCTGCTGCTTCACCTGGGGTGCGAGGCGTGGGCGATTTGTTTAGAAGGTAAATCAGCTAAACAAATTAAGCACATTCTAGATTTGAAGCTTTCGTGACTGCAAGGATACATACTCTTTGGTTGTTTCGGTAAAGTCACGTAGGTTAAAAAGAAAACAAATAAATTTAATGACGTTTCGGAGGCATCCCGAGCCTCCGTCTTCAGGTGGAACCGTCACAGCTGTGACGGTTCCACCTGAAGACGGAGGCTTCAGCCTTCAGGTGGAACCGTCATTTAATGTATTTGTTTTCTTTTTCACCTACTTGACTTTACCGAAAAAACCAAAGAGTATGTAAATTAGGCGCAGGCACATAAGTGACACATTTCTTCGTTTCAACAAACCCTATGTATTAATATTTTACATTTTAGTATCGATTGAGAGCCAAAGGGGGGGGTGCAAGGCTGCAGTAAAGGTTATTAAGAACCGCTGCTCTGGACTGTGTTCACTGAATTTCCCTGTACAAGAATACGGAGTAAACCGTATTCACGAATTGAATATTAAAGAAAATAAAACAGGTGTTAAAATGTTCGAACACCAAATAGAAACCTTTGACAAGGCATCAAGTCTGCATTAACCACACGTACTTGTGACAAGGCATGCAAACAACATGCTCTGGTATTATAAACTTGCATCGCCTTTGAAACTGATTGGCCTCCACCAGACGTCTTTATGGCATTGTCTCACCAGAGAACAGTACCAAGCAAGTATCAGAGCACCTACAGCTGCGGTCGAGGAGTTACATTTTGCCAGTATCAAAATAATGAAAATAAAAATAGGTTTTATTTCCAGAAACGGTAAACCCTATTCTTATTTTCATCTTTTTTGATACTGAAAAAAAGTCCCGTAGATATAAACACCCCTGTAATCTGTGACCCTTGAACAGAGGAGGAGGAGGAACAGCAAAACGACATGGACTCTGGACTGAAGCCCTCATCAACATCTCGCTGCCGCTGTACGCGAGACGAGCATAATGTTAAAGATTCAGGGGGCGCGAATCAATCCATGATTTTCTCTTGTCTCCTTTTTACCTTAATCTTTTTTTGCGTCCCATTTCTGCGCGCCTCGTTTGTGCAATTTTCGTTTCACAAGCCTAAAGGTTACATTTAATTTGGATATACTGTGCTGTACTTTACATGAATGTAAACGAGGTATTTGTACGCATTTCGATGCGTGTGTTTTTGTGGACTCACAATCGATGTTCATCAAGGAATAGGCGCATCCTTCAGCATGTCATGGTCCACTGCCTTTGCGATTTCATGAGCCGTCAGGTATTGTAGTCACTTTGTAAGAACTGATTAATGATGTAGGCTTTTGTTTGTATTGTCAGCCCATTAGGTTCTGTATTATTTGGTATGTATTTTTCTATGAGCCTGGAGGTAGTGTATATTGTATTACCATATCATGAGGAGACGTTTAAACATCTATTGTTACATGCACGGTTTGATGATCTTGTTCCGAGTGTGTTATTCGATGTACCAATGGATATGAACATTCTTAGAATATTCTTAGGTTCATTGTCCCCAGCATTCAATAACATGAGCTTAAGAGGACGTCCACACGAGATGCAGCTATGAGATCAGTTAATGTGTGTATTTATGTTGAACTTCTTTCGCACCGTACGTAGCCGACCACGCTAACCAGAGGTGCAGGGGCTGGGATGCAACGTTGCATCGCAGGATCGTGAGAGGTGGTGGCGGCGGCTTGGGGGAGGAATTTACCCAGCAGTGGAATGATCATGGTTGATGATGACGACCACTTGGTGATCTTATGTGTAATGTCTGCCACTTGATGGGTAGTGAACAATGCCCTATGTGTTAAACGGAAGAGTGAGTGGGCCCTGCCACGGTCAAGTGGAATTACCACCTCTAGGGCGAGAAGTGGAAATAAGCACTGCACATGGTTACTATATCAGGAGAGACTTGGTTTATAATCTATAAATAGAATATAATCACGTGACTGCTTAAGGTCTCAGATCTCCCTGGTGAAGAAGTGATTAATAAGACTGCCATGGCCACGTGAACATGTATTTTTACAGTAGAAGTTATGTGTCTTTATCAGAGGAACACTAGCCACGCTAGTGCAAAATAGATAAGGGGGGAGGCCTTTGTATGTCTGCGTCATGTACCGTTGCTGTGTATGTTTGACCGTAGCATATATTGGCAGTAGTGAGGTGGATCGTGCACTACAGCATGACCCCAGCCAACCATGCAAAACTCCAAGGGAAATTGGTATGCGCATGTATTATGGCGCTTTGCTGGATTGACTGAGCCTGAAATGAATATCGAGGGTGGTGTGTGTGGTGCTGTCCCCACCACCACTGTGTGTGCTGTGCTCGATTTAAAAAAGCGACTTTGCGAAACAACAGATGCCTCAATACTCTGCCCTTAGGTATGCAGTGTAATCCTCAAATAGAATGTCCTCTTTTCCTTTTTGCTGAAAATGCAAACTTTGCATAGAAGGGGACAAACTCTAAATGGTTAAAGAAAGACCTTGGGCTCATTTTAGCAACGCAACATGATACGGTCCACACACGTCACCGTGGGTGTTAAAGTCCATTTGGAAGTGAGAGAGAGAGTCGAGGGTGGAAGCGCGTGGAAGCTTCGTGCTCCAGTCGCTGGTACAGCTTGCATGGCCCCATAGTTGCTGAAGAGGCTCTTGTGGATTGTGAGAGAGGCATTCCGTTATCGCCAGCTGCTATTGAGTGAAGTGCCTTGGCTCTCGTGCGTCTCCCTTGATAATTTACAGTATGTTGTCAGTCCACTGCTGTACGAAGGCCTGCCTTTGCCGTGGCAGTCATTGGGGTTATTTGACCATACTTCACCATGCTGGTTAGTTCAGCTTGGTGAAGATGGGAGGGTTCTGGATTGGTTCAGATGTCACTTGCCACTGATGGTAGCTGTGGCTGGGAACCAAACTCAGGTCTCCGGGGTCACAATGCACTGCACTTATCACTGCACCACCCCTCCACCACACTTAGTCCTTCGATCTTTACGATAATATGACAGCAGAATGATACTAAATAAAAAAAGATTTTTTAATTTTACCAGGTAAGGGCCCACTGAGCTATATAGCTCTTTTCAGAAGCGTCCTGGCCACAAAGTGGTTTTTCATATGGAAATGTATAGCAGCCAAATACTCTTTAACGCACATTTCTAAAAATACAACATGGGTTCATTACTTGACTCCTCTTAGATCATTGTCGCTGGTTTGTCGTGGCGGGGTCACGGTTTGTCGACATACGTCCACGCTCACACTTGGTATGCAGTCATGTGGAAAGACAGCTGCTGCTTCTTCCAATAAACATACGCAACTGTTTTTCAGCTGTCCAATTAGCACAGCATCTCAGTTTTAACCAATATAGATACAGTTTCCAATAATTGTCCACGTAAGGAATTCCTTACACGTTTTTGTGGAACCGCTGCCATGTGATAATGACCCTTCATTTGATATTCTGTCTTACTGCAACATGTAATCTGCTGTGCAGGTGATTGAGTCGTTTTCTTTTTAGTGGTTAAATTATCCTTTAAAAAAACTTTGTATGCTTTAAAAAAACTTCAGGGCTGGAGTTGGCCGTATGATCTGCTAAACTCAATTTAAACATTGCAGTGTGCTTGTCATGAGAACATGGAACTGTGGACGCTGGTTTAATCTACGGTGGTTGACTTTAGTTATAAATATAATTTATGTACCCAGGAAAACCTTGTTGAGTCTCAAGACATCTTAGAAAGGTCGTGCGTTGGGATGTTTGACCAATTTCATTAGGATTGTTTGCGTGTGAGCGGAAACCAGAGAAAACTCGCCACACAACACAGCATCATTCTCAAAAACTCACACAGGTTCAGGAACCTATGAACTATACTGCCAACTGGCCAACCTCCCAGCCCAACGAGTTTCACAAGTGTACGTGACCCACCAACCCTGTCGCCTCCAAGGTGCTGGTTTAGAGGCGTGCGCCACCATGGCCACACTTGATCTGACGTTCTCAGCACTGCGAGCCCACAGCACCGATGTGAGAATTACGAGTCGTCTGTGCCACGTGGTCCTCTTTGCCACTCGCTGTTTGCAAGCGACTGATGACCGCTCCGTCTCCAGGGCTCATCGTCATCGCGGCGGAGCTGGGACTCAGCCTCCTGCCACCTCGGAAGAAAATCACCGTCATGATCCTGGGCAACCACTCGGCTGGGAAGAGCTCGTTCATTAACTGGTAAGACTGCATTGTGCATGTTGCAGTATGGAGTGGCGTGGTGTCATGATGCTCAATGGTGACGATGCTCAACGTGTGTGTGTTTAGTGTAGAGCAGGGGTCGGCAACCTACGGCTCCGGAGCTGCATGCGGCTCTTTACGGGCTGCTTCTTGACGATATGTACGTATGTACAGTATGTACTCAGATGCATTGCGGCTCTTGAAATACTGAATTTTGTACCGAATTGGAAAGAAATGGCTCTTCTTGTTATTTTGGTTGCCGACCCCTGGTGTAGAGGTTCGCACGCTGGGCTATGGACCCCAATGACCCAAGTTTGATTCCCGCTCACGGCCGACACGTGGCGATAATCTGAACTGGTCCTGGGCCTCCCCTAGGTCGACTCAGCCTCAAACGAGTACCTGGTGCAGTGTGTAAACATCCCCACTGGGGAGACAAAGGCGGTCAAGCGTGGTGCTGGCCATTCACTCCCTCGTGTGCCGTGCCGGCCTTCGTAGGTGCTCGCTAACAGCACTTGCTCCAATAGTCTGTTAAGGCTATGCGGGGAATATTTGTCTTTGTCTTAGGTATGTAGAGGAGCACGTGCTGAGAACGGGCGTCGCCATCGAGACACAGGGATTCACATTCGTCACGAGCGGACGCAAGCGGGAGTCGCTGACTGTGAGTCTCGAAGTTGCTCCTAAAAGTGACGTTCACGCTCAACAAACGCCACCTGCAGTGTGGACAAAGCAGTTCATGAGCCACATGGGATGCTCTGCCCCAACAGTCTGTTGTGTTGTTGATGAAATTCATAAAAAAACATTTATATTTAGTGACTTGCTTATCTTTTTCTCTATGTTGCATACCTATCGTATTTTTGTATTGTTTATTGTTGTAACTTGTTGACCTGCCCCTACTGGACATCCGTGAACAAGAGATTCATAGCTCATCAGATTCCTCCCCCAGTCTAAACAAACGATCCGATTCTGTACTGTGTCTGCTGTAGGGAAATGCGACGCTGCACTTGTACCCGCACTTCAAGGCACTGCAGGAGATCAAAGGTGGGCTGCGTCGCCGCTGTGGGCGCGATGACACCTCGGGGCCCGGTTCATTGGGTTGGTCGACCACTTGTGTGGCGATTTCCATCGAGCAGCTCCCTCGCGGTCGTTGTTTATTTTGTGAAAGAATTTTGCGATGAAATTGTCACCACGAGTGGCCTCGAGCATCACGAGGCTTTGTCTGGACGATGCTTTGGACAGCCTGGTTTTGATGGTTTTTTTTAAAGGAAAAAGTTTGGAGGGAAAGGGAGGTCTGGACCGCTTGCACGTTCCTAGATTCGGCGAAGAACAGGACACCCACCCTGCCACTTGCAGACATCTTCAAACAGGAAAGGGTTCATAGTCCTATTGGTGTGCGGGTGACAATGTTTGTTATTGACATCGGGCCCAGTCAGCAGCTTTATTACCACCAGGCAACTTCTTCTGCAACCGTCACCGTATTCTATAGATTATAAAACACACTTTGTTTCCTCGCGTCCGCCCTATATTTAATAAATAAAAATTTTACACCCTTGTTTTTCACTCCTGGGAAGTTTTTCTTAATGACCCCAACGTTTTGGGTGTCTTACTTTATGGAGCATCTTGTAACCTGGGGAACATGGTAAATATGTCAATGTAAGCATACTGTCTGGCTTGGTCTGGGTGAACTGCCCGTTTTGGACATTAGTGGCCATTAAAACTCACCTATTGAGGATTTATCTGAATATGTAAAGGGCGTTATTATTGTTATTCGGATAACTCGACTCTTCGTAACACCTAGTGATGTCTCGGGTGTAGAGCGTGGGTTGTCGAATGATGGGCTTGTGGTTTCTCGTGTGCTTCGCACACACAGGCGTGACCGAATACCTGGGTACCGAGATCTCCACTTCCAAGCAGAAGAAGTTCAGCCTTGTGACGTTCATCGACACACCGGGCCTGGTGGACGGGGACATGAAGTATCCCTTTGACGTTGACAGCACCATCCATTGGCTCGGTACTGAGCCGTGTTTACTGATATAACCAATGAACCGCACTGTTATTGCTGCAGCTGTGCACTGGACTGATTTTCTAGTACCTGCATATCGCACGGTTGGCTAGGTACGCAGTGAAATAATTTCAACACATACATGGTAGCTGCATATTGCATAGCGTTATTGGTGTACCCCTGTATTGCATTGTGTGTACCCATGTATTGCATTGTGTCATTGATATTTGTATCTACCACACTCCTATTGGTGTACATAGGTGCTGGATTATGTTATTGGTGTATTGTGTAGTCACCGCATTCTTATTTGTTTCCAAACCACTTGGTTTGGCTAGGACATTCCCATTTTTCTATAGCGACAACTTTGAATAGAAACACATCTAACATTACAGTTGAACTTATATCAGAACATCTTCTCGAGAGTTATTCTGATTCCGTGCTAGTAAAATAGCATGACAAACGAGAGGTGACCAGAACAGAGGTGATGCTTATGGGAACGGACGGGAACAGGATACATGATTTTAGAGGCTCGTGGGACAGGACGGGGTGGGAATTGAGCCCATGGGAACGGTGGATATAAAAAATTTGAAGAAAATGTTTCTACGTTGACGTGCATGCGCACCCCCACAGTATATGTGCGGTACTGCACACGTGCCCTGTGGCGATCAATTGATGACACGGTTCAATGAAATGTCACAATTCGGTGTCGTGATTTAATTCAAGAATTGATCGCTCTTGGTGAAATGTTATACGTCTCTGTGTTATTGTCTTTTTTCATGCGCTACGCGAGCACGTAACGCACTGCATTGTAACGTTCAGCTCATCTCCTGCGCTAAGTTTTTTTCCCCGCACGAACTAAATGACTCCCCACGGTCGTCATTAATGCACTCGCACTGTGGGACATGTTAACATTTTGAGCGCATTATAACTAATTTCTTCCGTCATGATAATGGCAATTATAATGAACACTGGCTTCTTCATAATCATTATCATCATTAGCCATGACCAGGGGTGGGCAACCTGTGGCTCTGGAGCCGCATGCGGCTCTTGAAGAACTGCTTCCTGAAGTTATTCATTAAGGACCACCTGTCTTCACGTGCATCTCAGCTCTTGAAATATTGAATATTTGACCGAATTCGAAAAAAATGTCTCTTGTGACTTTGGTTGCCGACCCCTGGCCGTGACCTGTCTACGGATCAATGAAGGCCTCCCCACGTCACCGTCTCTTAACGGTCACGCGATGCCCGCAGATCCGTCGTGCTTCAGCACGTGAGCTGGCCTCATCACTCGGCCTCCTCAATGGTGATCCTCCTAGTTGTGATCCCTTATTTCACTCTCATTCCATCACGAGCCTCAACCATCTACCATCGTCCTGCCCAAGCCCACTTGATCAACACGACGTTAGAGTGTTTGATCCCTCTATTTATTTTTATCTCGGTCTAATTCCCAGCACGCACCTCTAAATACTTTTGTGCAAACTCTTTTGCCTTAGTTTCATTATCTTTGTGTCTGTTTCTGATGAGTGTGTCATATTGACCATGGCACAGCGCCACAATGAAGGCAGCTGCAGTGTTGAATGCAAGATGAATATAAGCAAAGCAAAAGTCGTGTTCTGGAATGTTGTCACAAATAACTTGTGAAGCCACAGGAATCTAAAACACAGCAGAATATGTATATGAGTTGGGTGGTTATTGAAGGCAGATAGGAATCACAACGATATATTTGGAGCCAAGCGAGCAGAATAGAAGGGTGTTTGAAAAAATAAATCATAAAAACTCAGTTCAGATCATCGTGCGTTGCGAAGAATGTTTTCAACCATTAAAATTGGCTCTCAGGTGGCTTCAAATACTGTTTCACTGCTCTGTAGATTGTTTATTTCGAGTGTACCGGCTGATGGACTGACCGATTGGTTGAATGTCGTTATTCTCCAGGTGAGCTGGCAGACCTAATATTCGTGTTTTTCGACCCGATGGGCCAGGCGCTCTGCAAGAGAACGCTCAACATCGTGGAGCGACTCAACGAGCGCCAGGGTGACAAACTGCGCTTCTTCCTGAGCAAGGCAGACGAGGCGGGCACCGAGGTTGACCGCCAGGTGCGGCCCCACACAGCTGGCACCGTGCACGCTCTGGTCGTGTCCACGGTTATCCCAATCGGTCCCCAAGCGTCCCCCCTTTGCACACTGTGAAGGGCAGTGGTACCATGGTGCCGAGATGTTAACTACCTCACTTGGCATACAAGAGGTCATGGGTTCAATCCCAACCATGACGATGCCTGTGTATTTGGAGTTTGCATGTTCTCCCCGTGGTCGCCTGGATTTTTCTCAAGGTCCTCTAGTTTTTCCCTCCACATTTAGAAACGACATTTGTTTAAGAGTATTTGGCAGCTATAAATGTCCACGTGATAAGCCTATTCGTTGAGCTATCATTTGTGGCCAGGTCTCTTCTGAAATAAATAGTTTAATTACTTCTGCAAGTGTGACATCCAGTACTTCCTCATCTAAAAATAATAATTTCAAGGACTCTGAATGTTTTGACAAACTGTACAACTCCTAATAGTCCGAGTTGATGTGTGGGGACTACATCGCAGTTCTTGTCATCCGTGGTGCACCATGGAGGTTTGACCAGATAATCCGTGACGATGCGGTGTGCTGTGGACTATGGGAGGGAAGATTTGTGCGATTCCATTAATTTGCTAAAAATTGCGGATTACAGGAGAATGGCAGCACATGGCTAGCCGTTAAATTAATCCGCATTAAATTAACGTGTTCCGAGGTTATGAGTTTTTCTAAGACCCATATTGCAAATCTCTGCCATATGGGTCTATCGTGATAAAGGGATATTTCAAATTTTTTCGACTTAACAAGTAAAAAAAAATGCAAAGATAACTTTCTACGAAACACTTCACATCAGCACAGCTAGACTTTTCAGATGCTAAACCAAAAAATAAAAACTGTTAAATAAAAATAATAAAAATCTTACCCATAGGTTTCCTTGCAGCTCTGCCTCTGCAGCTCTGCGTTAGTCCTACTTACTCGCGCAGTTTGCGGTCTGCAAAGTGTTTTCAGTGCACCGCAGTGCGCCGCGCATTATGGAAGCAGTTGCGGACGGTCAAAAAATGTGCGAATTTTTAAGTTTTCCGGATTGTATTGCAGATGGCAGAGTGAATCTCTTCTGTATATGGATATAGCAGGGAAGGATCCGCATCAGTGGATATTTCTCTATGTGAGAAATGGCTCTATTGTGTACCCTGGTCAGTATTTATGCCTTGGCATAGCTCTCCTTTTTGATCCTCTTCTGAACTGTGGCAGGAGGGTCAGGTGGGAGCTAAGTATTGTGGCAGTTTTCTGACGACCTTCGTGGTGTCCACATTCACTCTCATACCTGTACGGATGTAACCCTCGGAGCTGGCCAAGGCTGAGTGAGGTACGCAGCTGCCGTGTGAAGTTCGCAGGCCCGCGCTCTGCCAGTCTTTTTAACAAAACGCGTTCGTGTTGTCTCTTTGCAGCGTGTCATGATGCAGATTGTGCAGGAGCTGTGCAAGCGGCCAGGCCTGAACAAGTGTGGCTTCGACATGCCCACCATCTACATCCCCAACCCAAACCGGGTGAGCCCCCCTATCTTCCCGCGCACATACAAGTGACACCGAGTGTCATTCGGGGGAGTCCCCAAAAACCCGGGAGGTCAAGTGGAGTCGGAAACCGCGCCGGTGACGGGGGCCGGTGGTAGCGCGTTCGCCGCTTTGTGGCCGTTCGATTGACGGTTAGATTCTGGCAGGCCGCCCTGGGTAATACTGCGGGTGTACGGATCCGTAAAAATACACGCCATCTACTGCACATTTGACCTTTAATAGCCAGTGACGTTTTTTGCCGGTGTCACGGTACAAATTTTCCTAATTTATTAATATTACTCATTACGCTAGCAACATTGCCCCGACTGTGCAGTTTATGTGAAACACAGCACCTTCATGACAGCCTTGTTCTATTAGAATGGCATGATTACCAAATTAATATGATATACTATTCCTGACTGAACACATTCTCAATGTCATGCTTTCTTGCTCGTATATGTCTGTGCTTTTGATTTTCACTGTATGGTCCAATAACGTTCCAGGTTACAGTGTTTCTAGACTCAACAGTTGGTATTGAAAGGCCATGGGTGAGTGAGTAGGTATCGTTATATGTTATTTGTATGTAACTACAGTGAGGGTAAAAAGTATTTGATCCCCTGCTGATTTTGTACATTTGCCCACTGACAAAGAAATGATCAGTCTATAATTTTAATGGTAGGTTTATTTGAACAGTGAGATACAGAATAACAACAAAAAAATCCAGAAAAACGCATGTCAAAAATGTTATAAATTGATTTGCATTTTAATGAGGGAAATAAGTATTTGACCCCCTCTCAATCAGAAAGATTTCTGGCTCCCAGGTGTATTTTATACAGGTAACGAGCTGAGATTAGGAGCACACTCTTAAAGAGAGTGCTCCTAATCTCAGCTTGTTACCTGTATAATAGACATCTGTTCACAGAAGCAATCACTCAATCAATCAGATTCCAAACTATCCACCATGGCCAAGACCAAAGAGCTCTCCAAGGATGTCAGGGACAAGATTGTAGACCTACACAAGGCTGGAATGGGCTACAAGACCATCGCCAAGCAGCTTGGTGAGAAGGTGACAACAGTTGGTGCGATTATACGCAATTGGAAGAAACACAAAAGAACTGTCAATCTCCCTCGGCCTGGGGCTCCATGCAAGATCTCACCTCGTGGAGTTGCAATGATCATGAGAACGGTGAGGAATCAGCCCAGAACTACACGGGAGGATCTTGTCAATGATTTCAAGGCAGCTGGGACCATAGTCACCAAGAAAACAGTTGGTAACACACTACGCCGTGAAGGACTGAAATCCTGCAGCGCCCGCAAGGTCCCCCTGCTCAAGAAAGCACATATACATGCCCGTCTGAAGTTTGCCAATGAACATCTGAATGATTCAGAGGACAACTGGGTGAAAGTGTTGTGGTTAGATGAGACCAAAATGGAGCTCTTTGGCATCAACTTAACTCGCCGTGTTCGGAGGAGGAGGAATGCTGCCTATGACCCCAAGAACACCATCCCCACCGTCAAACATGGAGGTGGAAACATTATGCTTTGGGGGTGTTTTTCTGCTAAGGGGACAGGACAACTTCACCGCATCAAAGGGACAATGGACGGGGCCATGTACCGTCAAATCTTGGGTGAGAACCTCCTTCCCTCAGCCAGGGCATTGAAAATGGGTCGTGGATAGGTATTCCTGCATGACAATGACCCAAAACACACGGCCAAGGCAACAAACGAGTGGCTCAAGAAGAAGCACATTAAGGTCCTGGAGTGGCCTAGCCAGTCTCCAGACCTTAATCCCATAGAAAATCTATGGAGGGAGCTGAAGGTTCGAGTTGCCAAACGTCAGCCTCGAAACCTTAATGACTTGAGATGTGTGCAAACCTGGTGGCCAACTACAAGAAACGTCTGACCTCTGTGATTGCCAACAAGGGTTTTGCCACCAAGTACTAAGTCATGTTTTGCAGAGGGGTCAAATACTTATTTCCCTCATTAAAATGCAAATCAATTTATAACATTTTTGACATGCGTTTTTCTGGATTTTGTTGTTGTTATTCTCTCTCTCACTGTTCAAATAAACCTACCATTAAAATTATAGACTGATCATTTCTTTGTCAGTGGGCAAACGTACAAAATCAGCAGGGGATCAAATACTTTTTTCCCTCACTGTATGTGTTCGTGTGAGTACTCATGTATGTATTTGTTTGGCCCTGCTTGACTTCAAGACAGATTCAAATATCTACTTGTGAGGCCAGAGTAGCACGGTTCGGTTCTGGCTGAGTATGGCAGTCAGTGGAAAACCAGCCAAACCGTGAGAGCCCGTGCTGGCCTGGCACGAATGGGCCAGTGTTAACTGCTACAACTGCCAATGGTTTTAGGCTGTTCGTCCTTGTAGAAGAGCGGCTTCGCTCATTGGGCATCACCGGCTGAAATAATGAAGTCTCGAGTCGAGTCTGGAAAAAGGGGTTGGAGAGAAAACGGCGAATCTTTTGTCTTTGTCTCCGTCGGCGGCGCGCGGTGCAGGCGAGCCGCTGTGTCAATCAGATAGAGGACGTGTGCCGCACGATTGAGAAGACCATCGACCAGATGGTGCAGACGACGCTGAACACGCTGGAGAGGGACTGCGACGTCATCGCGCTTCACGTCACGCAGAGGCTCGCGGACGACAGGTCCGCCTCGTGGGCGCGTGGCGGTTGGGTTGGGGTGTGCGGGATATACAAACGATGTATTTTTTGCGCCTCTTGCGCATGCGCGTTTGTGTGTGCGTCACACGGTCCGCGCGTGTGCACGTGCAGCGAGACGCGGCAGCACAACCGAACGGCGTGGGTCCGCGGGCTGCTGTATGGGCTCCTGGCGCTGGTGCTGCCACTGTCGCTGCTGGCCGACTTGCTTCACAATTCGCTCGAGTACGGCACCATCGAGGCGGCGCTGGGGCCCAACCTCACCGAGCTGCTCTACGTGATCTCAGTAAGGGCACCACGCCAACACCGCACCGGCGCTGGTGGTGATGATTTCCCACCGCCGAGCAACTATTATGGATTAAGTGATTGAGCTAATGATTTGCTTTGTCTGAGAGTTGATAAATTGCAGATTCACCCACCAACTTTACATTTATGTTTGGGAGAGTGCGAAGTTATACGGTCCATGTTTTGGTGTTTGTAGCTCCAGTTGCTTTCCGGAGAGGCTTTTACCTTCCACCGGTATTGTGTCGGCATCACACCGATAGCTGCTGAGTGTTGGCACTCAGTTGGCACCGCATTGGTACCGTATCAACACTCTTGGCACAGTGTTAGTATTGTGTTGGTATTACATTCGCATTGGCATCATGTCAGTATTGTATTGGTGTATGTCTATGTATGTCTGTATGTGCTTGTCTGTGTGGCCCGATCCTGCACTCCCCCTAGGTAAAATTAGCTCTCAATAAGTATTTGTAGCAGAGTGTAAACATCAACACTGGGACGACGACAGAAGCCGGGCACGGTGCTGGCCACACCTTCTTGTGCTCCGTGCCAAGCTCAAAAGGGGCTCACGAGCAGCACTTTCCACCTACATGACGGATGTGTGTGTGTGCGTGGAGGTCCCGGGGGCGACCCAAGTTCGATTCCCGCTCACAGCCAAGACCAGTGACAATTATTTGAACCGGTCCAGGGCCTCTCCTAGGTCGACTCAGAATCAAATGAGTACTTTGCAATGTGTAAATCTTGCCGTAAGGGAGACAAAAGGCGGCCGGACATGGTGTTGGCCACCCACCCGCTCATGTGTCACAGTGGTGGCTTTCATAGGTGCTCGCTAACATTACTTTCCTCAACAGTCAGTCTCTTAAGGCTATACAGAGGATCTTTGTCTTTGTTTTTTAAATCCTTTATATTAAGTTCGCTTGCTTGCTTGCTTGCTTGCGTGCTTGCTTGCTTGCGTGCTTGCTTGCTTGCTTACGACCGTGCAAATCTTTCGGTCGTTTTTTAACCCACTTTCCGTGATCCAATCGAGCTGACATTTTCCACACAGACTCGTTGTGCGAGACAATTAATGTTCCTGAAAAAAAATTCCCTAAATTTTACACTGTTTAGGGAAAACAAATTAAATATTTAATTACCAATTGCTTAATACTGGCAGACAATCATCTGACCCATAGGTGCCAGAGGACGAGAAGACTCTAGCCGCCACGCATATAAAGGATTTATAGTGAAAAACTTTGTTTTTACGGGTTTACTTGTTTGAGGTGCCGTTTAACCTGCTGTGGAACGTGGTGCCCGAGGAGAGCCACTCCACGGCCTTCCTCGTCGTGCTGGGGCTCGCAGCCATCCTCTTCTACCTGGCCAAGATGCCCAGGTGTGCGCACGGTGTGCGGGAGGAATGCACGGGAACATGCGGGACACAGCGAGACACAGAATATGGCCGCGACACGAGGGACGATGCTGCGTGGGGAACCTCAGGCACACATGGGAGATATCTAATGATACATGGGGCACAGGGGTCTGTGGGCAAACAGGGACACAAGGGACATCCGCAACACGCAGGACACAATGGTGGTGATACGGTGGTAGCGCATTCGCCACTTGTTGTAGACGTTCGCATTTTTATCAAACTATAAACTAAACTTAAAACTATTAAACTATTTTGTCCTTTTATTAGGTAAAGCCCACTGAGCTATATAGCCCCTTTTCAGAAGTGACCTGGCCACAAATAATAGCTAAAAGAAATGGCTAATCATCATTTGGACATTTATCGCAGCCATATACTCTAAACGCATGTTGATTCTAAATGTGGAGGGGAAAACCAGAAGATCCGGAGAAAAATCCATACGATCACTGGGAGAACATGCATACTTCAAATATAGAGGCATCAGGGTCGAACCCACAGCCTTCTATGTACCTCTCGCCACCATGGTTAGAATCTGGCAGGCTGCCCTGGTTATAACTGCGGGTGTTGCAACTGTAAAGTATACGCCGTCTGCCTCGCAGTGGAAGTTAAAGATCCCATTACATAATTTTAAATGACTAGTTCCATTGTATGTCAGTGTCGTGGTCCAAATTAGCCAAATTCTTTAAATTATCTGTAAATTACTTAATTGGGATTACACGTGGCAATATCGCTCTATGCAGTGAAACCACTGCAGCATGTGTGTCTGTGAAACATTGGAGTGCTTGCCTTTGTAATGGCAATTTTAATGTCAACACCAAGCTAACTATTTCGCCATTATCATGATTACAGGAAGCACAGGACACGTGGGGATACCTGGGACACGTGGGATACCTGGGACCCATAGAACACATGGGTATCTAGGACATGTGAATTAGTGCATCACAGGATGCCCAGAACGTGTGGTTGTCAGGAAATGTAAAAGCATGGCACAAATGCAACGCAAAAAATACCTGGGAGATCGGATGCGCATGATACACAGGATGTACGGGATACCTAAAACACATGTACAGTAGTTTTTTATATTTGGAACATGGGCTCTGACACATGTACATACACTGGCATTGATGTTAATCGTGGTTATGGTGGTGTGGTGTTGATGAAGTTGAAAGTTATGATGGCCATGATAATAGTTATGGTACTGGTGATGTTATTGATGTGATGGTGACAATAATAGCAACGATGGCTATTGTGGAGTTGATAGTGATGTAAATGGTGGTGGTTCAAGTGGTTATGGTTTTGTTGATGGCAGTGCTTTTTTGGTGGTGGTGATGGCGCTGGGTGGTGGTGCAGCATTAATGACAGTAATGATGATGACGATTACAATTGCGGCTGTAGTGACAACGACACCTTGGTTGCGTTTCTGGTGCAGGACGAGGTCTGTCCTCACAAAGAAAGGGAAGCGCCAGCTGCTGGAGATCCAGGAGTACGTGCGGGAGGTGGTGAAGCCAAGGAAGGTGTGTGCGCTAACCCCGCGGCCGTCTGCGCTGCTCAGACCCATCACTCATAGAGCCGGGACGTCCAATTGCTCGATTATTAGTTCTCTTACTCGCTGGACAGGAGGGCGCCACGGTGGCGAGATGTTAACTACCTCGCCTAGTACTGTTGAAAACATATCCCGTGGTGGTTGTCACGCAAGTTACTCTACTGAGTCACGTGACCCTGGCCAGGTGACGACATGATGTACACTGGGATATCACCCCGTGACAGTCTATGTATCCCGCGCGTGGAGGGGAATTGTCAAACTTTATGTTATTTAAAATCTCGAATTATGTAGTGCCTTTTTGACAGTGCTTTACAGCAATTACAATAATTATACATGAGATGATAACGGTTTAAGATGAAGAATGGGGTTATTAAAAGTGGTGGTGTCGTTTTTGTGATGGTAGAACAGGCGGGGGGAGTGTTAAGGAGGGGTTGGGGTAGTCCTGGTCATAGCTGGGGGATAACGGAAAGCTGGGGGAAGGAAAAGTATTGCGGCATCGCATTGGGAAGACAAAGGAGTTCAGCCAGGGCGGGAGCCAGATGGGGGTAAGTGGCTGCCATATGACAATCGATTTATAACACGATAGGCAGAATCTTTTGAAGTCACGTTGAGATCTTTCTAATGTCATGGGGGGGGGGGGTATTCAATGCACCCCACAACGTGCCCTGAAGCTGAATGCCCAAATGAGATCATGAACAAATAAATTCCACTGACGACGTCCCTCTTGTATGGGATCTGAGAGTGGCTGCTTGCCTTGGGAACTGCTCCCAGCTCACAGGTGCTCGCGAGGAAAGCGGGGGAACCATCGGCGGGTGCTCGCATTGCAGTCCAACAGCAGGTCCCTGCATGTCCTGGCAGGAGTCTTGCTGAACCATGAGTTTGGCTGAATAGAAAACGCCTTTGGAATGTGTGGTTGCGGGGGTTGTGAACGGCGACATTAGGGAGGCGCTTGGCCAATGAAAATCGCGTCTCCTTTCTTTACGAGGCTGCTTTTTCCCTCTAGGGCAGTGCTTTTCACAAACAGCATCCACTCTGCACATTCGCTAACCTCACCTCAAACCCACACAATATTGGGCTGTTGGGTGGACGTACAGAGCGGTCAGCGTCCATGCCACGACTCGGCCGCTTTGTGAAGAATCCTTGGTGTGCAATCTCACTGTAGCCACGCTGGATTTTTTAAAACTGGGAATGACCGACTTGAGGTTTACTGCAAAGTGGATGTTAATGATCCCTAGTAAACATTCACGACAATAGACTGTTGAGTGCTGACATCACGGCTCAAGTACCAGCTTTAAATGTACGTGAAACTTCTGTATGTAATCAGTATGAAGTTTGTATGTTCTCCCTGTGGTCGCGTAGATTTTTTCTCTGGGTCCACCAGTTTTTCCCTCCACATTTATAAACATGCATTGAGATTTTTTAGATTATTTTGCTACTATGAATGTCCAAATCATAAGCCACTTTGTTGAACTATCGTTTGTGGCCAGGTCGCGTCTGAAAAATAAGTGAATATCTGGGCTTTGTCTGGTAGGAAGGGGATGGTTTAGTTGTATTTGTTTGTGTTTGGGTGATTTGTTTACCTTTCTTGTACTTGCACTACTATCTTGTTTTTGTATTGTTTGTTGTAACAACAAATCTAAATGATCTGCCTTCAACCTGCACGAACCAGCGTATTGTTTGTTGTAACGTTCTTTACCCCGTGCCCCTATTGGACATCTGTGAAAAGAGCTTCATAGCTCATCGGATTTCTCCAGTATAAAGAAATATTTTGATTCTAATGTGCTGTCACATCACGGAAATTCGATATCAATGGGCCATCCCCCGGCTAAAATGCCATGGAGCTGGGTGAACCAAGTACTTCAACACCTTTGACATTAGCACCGCACCATCGTGCAGCCTGCTCAACAAAAGAGCCTTTTAATATATCAATTTTATTACCAAAAATTCACCAACACGGCATGTTACATTTATGTTTATCTGTCCCAAGTTGAATGGCCCCATGGTGTTATTTGAGTGCTCCTGCCTCTGAACACCATGCAAGCCAGCAGTATTTGTTGACTCAGGAAGTTGAAACCCATCCAGAGTTTGTTGCTTAGGCAATACGGTCGGATAGGCTCATAGACTGATGTATTTAATTTATATTGGCATTTCTGGTGGTGAAATAGACCCCTTTGTCCATCCGTTCTTCTGTCATTCCTTCATCGCTGAGAAGCCACCAGGACGGCGCATGGTAAATTGGGAACACTGTAGCGGAATAACCAGGATTGAAGGTGTCCCCCCCCCCCCCGGTGTGAGGGGGGGGGGGTTAAGGTCCTCCTGATCGCAGCGAATTGACAGCTGCTGGGGAGAGAGCTCAGTTGGGGGGGACTGTGCGGAGAAGGGACCCCTCCCCCTTTTGGGATTTTGCTGGGCGTCCGTGTCCACGCTTAACGTTCTAGCCAGTGACCCCCTGATATGCGAAACACTTGCCTACATTCTCTTTGTTAGTGATGATAGCGCCCATCGTCAAATCGCCCGGAATGTGGCCGACCTCGTCAGGTCTCGTCTCGGAAGATAAGCTGGATTAAGCCAAAATAATTATTGGGATGGGCGGACACCGTGCGTGGTTGGCGTTATAAGCTGCAGGGTCTGGTTGTGGGCAACAGAGGGCAGTGCAGCATAATCCATTGCACTGCGTTTACTTCCACGTGTCAGCTGTCTGCCTTTAACCCGCACGAACCAGCGTGACGAAGCAGTGTCACAGTAACCCCCAGCGTGGGAAGGCACCTCATCCAGCAGTGGATTTACAAAAGGGGTTGCGACATGTACACGAAAGAATCATAGAGTAATGTACACGGGAGTATTTGTTTTTGCTTGTACAGCACTACCAATGCGTTGAGGCCGATTGGCTTTAGTGTGGTCACATGGTAGTATTTCTGTGCACAAATGTGACGACTCTTTTATCCGTTCTCCACTGGGGTTGGCTGCTTTGGCTTCCCAATGTTCACATCCCACCATTATCTGCCGCAGCATAGCCTGTAAGGCCCAGTCCTCTTCACTTTCATTCACTAAGAACACTTAACTACTCTCTTAGTATTCCATTAACAAATGTTACTGTTGTTAATTGGGAAGTCGTCATTGTACAAGTATTTAATTTTAGTCGGTGGCAAGATGTTAACTTCCCCGTCTTGTATACAGGAGGTCATGGGTTCGATCCGGATCCTGACGCCTGCTGTATATTTAGAAGGGGGTCTTCTTTTTCTCTGTGCATGCATCTTTATATGCAAATGTTGTGGCATTATGGCTATCCCAATACAGTTCCAGCTGGCGTCGTGTGGTACACGACCAGCTATATTTAGCTTCGGTCTCCCATAGGTTGACTCAGCTCAAATTAGTATTGCCTGGTGCGTAGTAAACAGCACGAAGAAATGTGGTCGTGTTATATAAATGAAATATAATCACCACTATACGTATGAATGTGGCTCTGACGTCGTGAAGGGAGTCTGCTGTGTTGTGATGGCTAAAGGTTGTATTGATCTCGGCTGTGCGATTCTCTAACCCGCACGCATGTTGTGTTGCAGAGAGAGCTGTACAGGGAGTACTTGAAGCAGAGCGTTGGAGAGCAAGACATGGACTGAAGCCTCACCACTTGCACCATTCTCACACTTAGTACTTTCTTTTAGCCAGAAAGTCCCAAATGTTGTTCCGAGAATTATTTTCGCATGCTACATCCATCTCGCCTCGTTTTATGCTAAACCCGTTCGTAAGATTAAAGCGATATTGATTGCAATAAGTTAGTATTATGGATCGGCCTAGTGGTTAGTGGTAGTGCCTTAAGCCGGTAATCCCTACTCCATTCCAGCCGAGCAGCTCTCCGAGAAATATGACTTGAGAAATGTGCGGACGGATACCCACTCAGTGCGTCACTGTTATATTTGAGCCCCTCGTTAGGAAGTGCTTGACTATCCCCACCTACTACCGCCCCTGTGTACCACTGTGTGTGTGCTTTCAGTTGAATCTCATTTGTGTTGTCAAAAGCCCTAGTACATGACACTGGATTATTTAAAAAAAAATTCGAAACCACGCTAAATCTTTGTTGTCGCTGTCGTCATCGCGGCGTCGCCACCAGCGGGCGCTGAAGCAGCACTCGCTCACTCACACCCACCACGTGTCCACGATACATTCCGCCCGCGGTCACGTGCGCGAGGGTCCGCCACGTGGGGACGTGCCTATGACGTCATCCCGCACGTGGGGGAGGCGGGTTAGCGCACGTGCACCCGTGACGTCATAGTGTTGTTGAGTCGCGGACGTCACGAGGCTGCCGCATTGTCGCCGAGCCGTTTTGATTTGTCCACACGAACACAATAGAAAGGCGCTGCGTCGCGATGTTGCGGTTTGGCGAAAGGGGGGCTGCGCTCGCCGCCGCGTGCGGAAAAGACGACCGCCGGCCCCCGTCGGGCGTCGCTTCAGGCGCTGGACGGAGAAACGGTCCCGCGGGGAATGTTTCAATTCGCTCCGAGCGAGCTTTTGGCGCGCCCATGTTGGGTGAGGGACGGGCGCCCTCGAGTCGGCTGGGGGTTGCGTGACGTCACTAAGATGCGCAACAGCTCCCGCACGGCCCCCCCCCCGCACGGTCACACCCCCCCCCCCGCACGGTCACACACCCCCCCCCCCGCACGGTCACACACACCCCCCCCGCACGTCCACGGAGCGGCACCTCAACTCCTTTAGCAACATGGCCACCGCGGGCGTCGGCGGTCGCGCTCCGGCGACGTCACGCCCGTTTAGAACTCGCAGGCTGGATGGGCGCAGGCAGCGGCGTGTGATTGGTCGCGGCGTGGATGGGGGGGCGTCACGTGGTGCGGGAGGGCGGGGTCACGTGTGGGGGGGAGGAGGAGGAGGAGCAGCAGAGGGAGCGAGATGGCGGCTGCGGCGAGCTGCTCGGGCGTTCCGCTCCCGGCCGCGGCGACAGCGGCGACCGCGGACGGCAGAGAACTCTCCGAGCGCCTCGCACGCCTCTACCCGGCCGTGGACGAGGCCGAGAACCCCCTGCCGCGATCATGGAGCCCTAAGGACAAGTTCAGCTACATCGGCCTCTCGCAGAATAACCTTCGCGTTCACTACAAAGGTGCCGGGTGGCGCGGCCCGGGCGGGGCCCTCTCCCTCCCGTGTCTCTCTGTCTCTCTGTGTCTCTGTGTCTCTCCGTGTCCCCCCGTGTCTCTGTGTCTTTCCGTGTCCCCCCGTGTCTCTCTGTGTCTCTCCGTGTCCCCCCGTGTCTCTGTGTCCTCTAATCCGTGGCAACCTTGTGCTCCCGTATCTTGTGTCCGTCTCCGCACCCCCTGTGTCTCTGCGTGTCTGTGTCCCCTGTGTCTCTGCGTGTCCTGTGTGTCTGTGTGTCTCTGTCTCCTGACTCCGTAGCCTTGTATCGTGTCTCCTGGTTGCTGTATCTCATGTGTCCATCTGTCTCCCTCCTTGTTTCTCTCTGCCTCACCGCGCGTCTCTGAGCATCTCCTGATTTCGCGTGTCTAATTGTCTCTGTTGCCGTTCCCCGTGTATCTCCGACGCCGTCTCCCAGTCCCCAGGTCTCCAACCATGTACTACTTGGTTTTGCGGATCTTATTTCCCCGCCGCCTTGGCTTTGTCTTCATCCCAGTCGCTCCCCCACTTGTCTAACCCCCTCCTGGTTACGTCTCTCCCAGCCTCTGCCCGCATATCGCCAGTCTGTCTCCGTCACCACTTTTGCCTCCACGGCTCTTTTTTCGTGTCACCATTCTCGTCTCCGTACATCCTGCATCCTCCTCTCTGCCTGTCCATCTCGCTCAGTTGCTGTCTCCGTGTCTCTCTCTCTCAGCCCATCGTCCTCGTCTCCCCACCGTGTTGTACCGAAGCTGTCTCCCGTCTCTCCATGTCGCATCCTCATACCGCTCTCGTCTCCGTGCTCGACTCTTTTGTCTCGCTATTTGTTTATATACAGTGCAGCACACACTGTATTCTTTGTCCCCAGCTCTCTCTTCTCTCTCCCTTCCGCCTTTGTCTCGGAGTCCGCATCTCAGTTTCTCTCTCTCTGCCTGCACGCATCCCTTTCCGTGTCATCTCCCCCCTCTCTCTCTCCACGTCTCTCTTTCACTCACGCCATCTCGCCTGGCTCTCTCTCTTCCATCTCCTGCCCCCACCGTTCACCCCCAATTCCATCACTGCTTCCCAACGCCATTCACTGCCGTCAGCATCTTCATCCTCCCCTTCGCCACCACCACCAACCGTAATGCCTGCGTCGTCGTCGTCGTTATAACGTCAGCACTTTAACGTTTGATATTCATCGTGCGTTTCAACCACTCACGTCGCTATTTTCATTGTCGCCACGATCGTGACTTAAATGCATCGCCATCGTCAACTTGACGCACGTACTTGTACATCAATCATCATCGCCATCATCGTAATCATCGTCGCCTGGGTCTATGTCTGATTCCGGCCGCAGAAACCCTCGCTGTTTGCTGACGATGCAGCCGCAGCTTCTGCTGCTGCTGGTGGTGGTGGTTGTTGTTAGCGGTTGTTGTGGTGGTGGTTGTTGGTGTGGTGGTGGTGGTTGTTGGTGTGGTGGTGGTGGTTGTTGGTGTGGTGGTGGTTGTTGGTGTGGTGGTTGTGGTTGTTGGTGTGGTGGTTGTGGTTGTTGGTGTGGTGGTGGTGGTTGTTGGTGTGGTGGTGGTGGTGGTGGTTGTTAGCGTTTGGTGTGGTGGTGGTTGTTGGTGTGGTGGTGGTGGTTGTTGTGGTGGTGGTGGTTGTTGTTGTTGTTAGCGGTTGTTGTGGTGGTTGTTGGGGTGGTGGTGGTTGTTGGGGTGGTGGTTGTTGGTGTGGTGGTGGTGGTTGTTGGTGTGGTGGTGGTGGTTGTTAGCGGTTGGTGTGGTGGTGGTGGTTGTTGGGGTGGTGGTGGTTGGTGGTGTGGTGGTGGTTGGTGGTGTGGTGGTGGTTGGTGGTGTGGTGGTGGTTGTTGTTAGCGGTTGGTGTGGTGGTGGTGGTTGGTGTGGTGGTGGTGGTTGGTGTGGTGGTGGTGGCTGTTGTTGGTGTGGTGGTGGTGGTGGTTGTTAGCGGTTGGTGTGGTGGTGGTGGTTGTTGGTGTGGTGGTGGTTGTTGGTGTGGTGGTGGTGGTTGTTGGTGTGGTGGTGGTGTGGTGGTGGTTGTTGTTAGCGGTTGGTGTGGTGGTGGTTGTTGGTGTGGTGGTGGTTGTTGGTGTGGTGGTGGTGGCTGTTGTTGGTGTGGTGGTGGTGGTTGTTAGCGGTTGGTGTGGTGGTGGTGGTTGTTGTTAGCGGTTGGTGTGGTGGTGGTTGTTGGTGTGGTGGTGGTTGTTGGTGTGGTGGTGGTGGTTGTTGGTGTGGTGGTGGTGGTTGTTAGCGGTTGGTGTGGTGGTGGTGGTTGTTGGGGTGGTGGTGGTTGGTGGTGTGGTGGTGGTTGGTGGTGTGGTGGTGGTTGGTGGTGTGGTGGTGGTGGTTGTTAGCGGTTGGTGTGGTGGTGGTGGTTGTTGGTGTGGTGGTGGTTGTTGGTGTGGTGGTGGTGGTTGTTGGTGTGGTGGTGGTTGTTGGTGTGGTGGTGGTTGGTGGTGTGGTGGTGGTTGTTGTTAGCTGTTGGTGTGGTGGTGGTTGTTGGTGTGGTGGTGGTTGTTGGTGTGGTGGTGGTTGTTGGTGTGGTGGTGGTGGCTGTTGTTGGTGTGGTGGTGGTGGTTGTTAGCGGTTGGTGTGGTGGTGGTTGTTGGTGTGGTGGTGGTTGGTGTGGTGGTGGTGGCTGTTGTTGGTGTGGTGGTGGTGGTTGTTAGCGGTTGGTGTGGTGGTGGTTGTTGGTGTGGTGGTGGTGGTTGTTGGTGTGGTGGTGGTGGTTGTTGGTGTGGTGGTGGTGGTTGTTGGTGTGGTGGTGGTTGTTGGTGTGGTGGTGGTTGTTGGTGTGGTGGTGGTGGTGGTGGTTGTTGTTAGCGGTTGGTGTGGTGGTGGTTGTTGGTGTGGTGGTGGTGGTTGTTGGTGTGGTGGTGGTGGCTGTTGTTGGTGTGGTGGTGGTGGTGGATGTTAGCGGTTGGTGTGGTGGTGGTGGTTGTTGGTGTGGTGGTGGTTGTTGGTGTGGTGGTGGTGGTTGTTGGTGTGGTGGTGGTTGTTGGTGTGGTGGTGGTTGGTGGTGTGGTGGTGGTTGTTGTTAGCGGTTGGTGTGGTGGTGGTTGTTGGTGTGGTGGTGGTTGTTGGTGTGGTGGTGGTTGTTGGTGTGGTGGTGGTGGCTGTTGTTGGTGTGGTGGTGGTGGTGGTTGTTAGCGGTTGGTGTGGTGGTGGTTGTTGGTGTGGTGGTGGTTGGTGTGGTGGTGGTGGCTGTTGTTGGTGTGGTGGTGGTGGTTGTTAGCGGTTGGTGTGGTGGTGGTTGTTGGTGTGGTGGTGGTGGTTGTTGGTGTGGTGGTGGTTGTTGGTGTGGTGGTGGTTGTTGGTGTGGTGGTGGTGGTGGTGGTTGTTGTTAGCGGTTGGTGTGGTGGTGGTTGTTGGTGTGGTGGTGGTGGTTGTTGGTGTGGTGGTGGTTGTTGGTGTGGTGGTGGTGGTTGTTGGTGTGGTGGTGGTTGTTGGTGTGGTGGTGGTTGTTGGTGTGGTGGTGGTGGTGGTGGTTGTTGTTAGCGGTTGGTGTGGTGGTGGTTGTTGGTGTGGTGGTGGTGGTTGTTGGTGTGGTGGTGGTGGCTGTTGTTGGTGTGGTGGTGGTGGTGGATGTTAGCGGTTGGTGTGGTGGTGGTGGTTGTTGGTGTGGTGGTGGTTGTTGGTGTGGTGGTGGTGGTTGTTGGTGTGGTGGTGGTTGTTGGTGTGGTGGTGGTTGGTGGTGTGGTGGTGGTTGTTGTTAGCGGTTGGTGTGGTGGTGGTTGTTGGTGTGGTGGTGGTTGTTGGTGTGGTGGTGGTTGTTGGTGTGGTGGTGGTGGCTGTTGTTGGTGTGGTGGTGGTGGTGGTTGTTAGCGGTTGGTGTGGTGGTGGTTGTTGGTGTGGTGGTGGTTGGTGTGGTGGTGGTGGCTGTTGTTGGTGTGGTGGTGGTGGTTGTTAGCGGTTGGTGTGGTGGTGGTTGTTGGTGTGGTGGTGGTGGTTGTTGGTGTGGTGGTGGTTGTTGGTGTGGTGGTGGTTGTTGGTGTGGTGGTGGTGGTGGTGGTTGTTGCTGTCACTGTGGCTATTGTCATGAAGATGTTGTGGCCGCTTATTGTAGTCGTGTTCGTTGTCTTCTTGCGATTATTTGTAGTTTCAGCTGCGCTGTTACATTGTCATAATTGTTGTTATTGTCACGGTTGTCATTTTGGTTCAAGTTGTATACACGGGGGCTATGGTGTTGTGATAATTATCGTTATCGATTGTTGTGTCCACCATGCTCGTTGTGGTTATGCTGGTAAAGGTTATTGTTGTCAATGTTGTTATGGTTGTGATGCGATTGTTTTCTGTGTGTAATGGTTGTAATGTGCTTGTTTATGTAATGGTTGTGGTTTGTATTATGTCATTGACGTAATGGTGGTTGTTACGTGGTTGATGATGTAATGGTGGTTGTTATGCTGTGGTTGTCGATGATGTAATGGTTTTGTGGTGATTGTGATGGTCGTGGTTACGTGGTTGGTGTAACGGTTGATGTAGTAGTTGTGCTGTTTGTTGTGGTTATAATTTGACAGTTTTAATGATGTGGTTGTCGCTATTTTCCAGTGCGTGGTGGTGGTGTTGTTGTTGTTATTGTTAGGCTATTGTCGTTAGTCGAGGTGTCTTTTGTTGTGCCAAGCGGCTTTCAGTCGCCACCCAGCAGTGAGCCAGCCCACGTTAATGTCGTCGCGTTAAATGTCCTGGCGCAGTGGGCACATTGGAGACTGCAGCACGGAACGCGGTCGCGCCGAGGTGGAAAACGCCCCGCGTTGCCGTGCCCGCGCGGCACGGCAAGACCGAGAGAGCCCTGGTGACTGGGTTCACGGTGAACTGGGTTCACCTTGAGCCGGGTTCACCGTGCAGGGTTCACTGTGAGCCGGGTTCACCGTGAGCCGGGTTCACCGTGAGCCGGGTTCACGGTGAGCCGGGTTCACCGTGAGCCGGGTTCACCTTGAGCCGGGTTCACCGTGAGCCGGGTTCACTTTGAGCCGGGTTCACTGTGAGCCGGGTTCACCTTGAGCCGGGTTCACGGTGAGCCGGGTTCACGGTGAGCCGGGTTCACGGTGAGCCGGGTTCACGGTGAGCCGGGTTCACGGTGAGCCGGGTTCACGGTGAGCCGGGTTCACGGTGAGCCGGGTTCACGGTGAGCCGGGTTCACTTTGAGCCGTGTTCACCGTGAGCCGGGTTCACCTTGAGCCGGGTTCACGGTGAGCCGGGTTCACCGTGAGCCGGGTTCACCGTGAGCCGGGTTCACGGTGAGCCGGGTTCACGGTGAGCCGGGTTCACGGTGAGCCGGGTTCACCTTGAGCCGGGTTCACGGTGAGCCGGGTTCACCTTGAGCCGGGTTCACTTTGAGCCGGGTTCACCTTGAGCCGGGTTCACTTTGAGCCGGGTTCACCGTGAGCCGGGTTCACCTTGAGCCAGGTTCACGGTGAGCCGGGTTCACGGTGAGCCGGGTTCACCTTGAGCCGGGTTCACGGTAAGCCGGGTTCACCTTGAGCCGGGTTCACCTTGAGCCGGGTTCACGGTGAGCCGGGTTCACCGTGAGCCGGGTTCACCGTGAGCCGGGTTCACCGTGAGCCGGGTTCACCGTGAGCCGGGTTCACCTTGAGCCGGGTTCACGGTGAGCCGGGTTCACCTTGAGCCGGGTGCACCGTGAGCCGGGTTCACGGTGAGCCGGGTTCACGGTGAGCCGGGTTCACGGTGAGCCGGGTTCACGGTGAGCCGGGTTCACCGTGAGCCGGGTTCACCGTGAGCCGGGTTCACCGTGAGCCGGGTTCACCGTGAGCCGGGTTCACCGTGAGCCGGGTTCACCGTGCAGGGTTCATTTGGGATGCGCAATGGATCTCGCGCGCATCGAACGTTGCCGCGTACACCTGCGTGGAGTGCTAAATGTTGTGTTTGTGTACGACTTAGTCCGGATGCAGTTTTTCCGTATTGCGTATACTTAGCTGCACCGGTGTGCTCTGGGTAAGACTGGCCCCTGTCGTGGGAATGTCGAATTTCCACCGTTGGTCACAAACAAATTGGGAACTGCTGTGTGCCCATTTGAGCACGGAGATGTTTTGATGGGTTTTTTTCCTCTTTGACTCCATAAATGCGTTCCACCAAGCAGCCCTCTGTGTGTGTACAGTGCGCTTTGTGTGGTCAGTGCACTGCGGTGGGTACAATTTGCTGTGCGTGTACAGTGCATTATTCGTGCGCGCGGTCCACACTGAGAAATCAAAAGGTAAAGATTTCTCCCTGCTGTCATCGCAATGAGCCAGCATCGTCACTGGCTGCCGTGGTAGAAATCCCACATTCCCGCACCGGGCCAGTCCTTTAATGTAGTACAGCTGGGATTTATACAGCATCTTAAATCAAGTTGTGGATGATGCACAGCAAGCAGTACGGCTCTGGGAACCACACCACATAGCAAAATATGTACATTGCAGCAGTTAGTCAAGGGCAGAAGAGAAGTTACATACATGTAAGATAAGATACATCTGTATAAGATACAATACAAGTCTCGAGCCGAGACGTGAACATTGGCAGCGCAGATTGCTGGGGAGATGTAAATGCAGACGACGAGAGCTGCAGTGGAGAAGGAGAGACCTCCACTGAGCGGAGTTTGAGGGTTTTTCTGAGAGAAGATCTTGATGACTGGAGAGCGTTTCCCATGTTAACAACCCCATGGAAGAGATTGCCTTAGGTGACCCTTGAATGGAATTGGAACTCCTCAAGCTTCTGATTGGGGGTTGAGCACTCAACCACAGGCCCAACCTGGATGATTGCGGTGTCGTGTAAACTACGTGTGGGAAATTCGCTGCCCGTGTTTTGTGCATGAGTAGACCTTGTGGGGAGGGGTTGCGGTTAGCGCTGCGACCTGGCGACCTGAGTTTGATTCCCGCTCACGGACAACACCAGTGATGATTATCTGAATCTCCCCTAGGTCGACTCGAACTCAAATGAGTACCTGGTGCGGTGTGTAAAAACATCACCACTGGGGAGACAAATTTCAGGCGTGGTGCTGGCCACCCACCCCCTCATGTGCTGTGCTGGCCTTCATAGGTGCTCGCTAACAGCACTTGCCCCAACAGTCAGTTCAGGCTATCCAGGGGATTTGTGCCTTTGTGTACACGTGTATTAAAATATTCCTTATATTTCATGTTTTCTTTAGTCTGTGTTATGTGCATGTGCAACACCACAACTATGTATTTAATGTGTGTCATGCAGAATTTAATGTTATATTTCTGTGGGGCACCCTATCACTGGGATAAATATAGTTTTATATTGTCAAACTTACCCTACTAAGTATTGTATATTTTCACACGTTTTCCTGTGTGGGTTTGTCATAATATTTTTGTAACATTTCTCATCGGTCTTAAGTTAATGCACGTGTCACATCTGCAGCACAATATGTGAAATCCCTGACAGAGTGCATTATGTAACGTGCAGTGTTTTCAATACGAATGCGAGTTTAAGGCGTGTTAGGTTCCACTGCATCTCGACACATTGTGCACGGACGAGCAACGCGCAACGCGTGTGTCGTAACTCCACGGGAGGATGGGGATTGCGACCTGGCAAGGGAGAGGCAAAGCGAGCGTTGTGTGTGTTGGTGTGTTCTCACGAGCGTTGTGTGTTGGTGTGTTCTCACCGTGTTCTGCATGGGTTTCGTCTGGGTTTAACCGGTTTCCTCCCATGGCTAAGAGATACATTGCAACCAATGTCGGCCAAACATCAAAATTCTGAAAAATTACCTGAAATTTTGCTCATTTGGGATTACGCAGAGGAATATTGCCCCCTACAGTGAAAACTTGGCAGGACCCTGAGACTCGGTGAGGCTTTCTTGGGTTAACAAGTGTGATAATGTTAATAGTAGCATCGGAGGGGATGAAAACACAGGACAGAGAGAAACGGTCATAGGCATGGCAGAAAAGGAAGTTCGTGTACCCTGACTGGAGCAGGGGAGAAGGAGCTGGCAGCGTGGTTGATGGGGGAAAGAGTTATTTCCAGCAAAGAGAGGAGGAGTAGTCGACTGGGGGTATTGGTGTTGCCATGAACCATTGCAGTTGAGGGCACGTGTGGTGGGGAGTGGAGAGCTGCGTGGGCAGCCCAGAACGGATCATTAAGACAGTGATTTTGTAGTTGATCTGTGATTGGGATTTGGTTGTTGGAGTAATGTGGTCACATTTATGTGTGCGAGTGTGACATCTGCCAGCATTCTCCCAGGTTGCCCTGATGTTTAGACTCGTGAGTAAGGAGGGCAGAGAGGAGAAAGTGATATTTTACGTCTAGACCTGAGTCGTAACACGTTTATGAATAACGACTGTGGTGCCATGGTCACACGAGGCGGTTCCTTCAAAGCCTTTGGGCTGTGAGGTGTTGAGGAGATTGCAGTCCATTCTAGAGGTTTGTGGACCCATTTGTGTGGACGTTTGCCTGTAATTTTTTTTCAGGCTGCTCCAGATTTTCCGCTTATTAAAAAGGAATGAACCGCACATTCCAATGCAGATCACTTCTGAAAAAGTCTTGAGACTCGGTGAGACCTTCCTGGAAAAAATACAATCATAATGTATAGACCTAATTTTCTTTGCTGTGTCTGCAACCAGCGACTTAAACACATTTACACAAAGGGCTGGGGGCCTATTAGCTCGAAGAGGAGGTAAGCGAGCAGCGGTTTGTCAGCTACATTTTCCAGTGGGCCAAGTAATAAAATTAGCATGGGCTTGCAGGTCACGCGATGCCGTGTGTCATGTGTACATTTGATATAATGTCACACGTGGTTGTGACATATCACCTTTCCATAATTCCACTAATCTGTATCTCTCGTCTACGGCGCTCTCATCTCGGCCTTGTTCATCACACCATTCTGCGTCTCTTTGTCTCGGCAAGCCAAATGAAGAACCCCGTGCAGGGGGGGAAACGCGGTTGGGAGCAGATAAAGATGGTTCATTGTAATCTTCGTGTAGATTTTTGTTACAAGTCTCTTGCACAAAATACTTGCTACGTTACATTGTGCGGTGCTGCGTGTAGACACTTTTGGGTGTCATGCACCCACACGCCGGATGCACGTAATGTGTGGCGGCGGGCGCAGTAGAGAATCAGCATGCAAAGTGTGTATGTGGAATGCTCCGTGCCTCGCAGAGCGTACACCGGCAGTGCTTGTACAATATGTGCGTGTGTGTCGGACAAATTTAATTTGCAGCCCTTTGTCAGTCCATCGCTGGAAGAAGACCTCTCCACGCCGTGTCAGTGAAGGCGGGTAGATTGACACTACTTCACCACATTGGTCAGTAGTGCTTGTCGGTGAAGGTCGGGGTGGCTGAAGGCACAGGCCGCTCAAACGCCACTTTCCGCTAATGTTAGCCGTGACCAGAAATCGGAACTCGCGTCGCCGACTGCATCGTACAGTGTGATACCCACTGCTGCGTGGCTCCCCGCCCTCCCCCGCTCCGTCTCGCGCGCTATATATGGACACCGTATATCACAGTCTGTGTAACGCGGCGTGTTGAACGAATACATAGTCGAGTCTGTTTCCTTTGCTCGCACGCGTGGGCATTGCACAACCCCGTTGGCTGCTGTGAAAATTGCACGGGGCTACCACTGTTGACTACTCCACAGAGCGGTACTCACTTTGTATACCCTGCAGAGATGATGGGCTCAAACAAACCCCAAACCAATAAGTGAGCGCTCAACCTTCTCATTGTTAGTCGACTGCTCTTAAATTAAGCAAAGAAGAAACGTACTCGATATATTTGCATAACAAAATGCAAAGACTATTAACTGTGGCTTCCCCGTAGTCAAATGAGCCCCAATTTTAAAAATATTAACAGAAGTGGTTTCGTCATTGGGGAAGGGTAAAAAGATTATTTGGCTTGAGGGCCTCCAGCTAGCTCATTGTTTGGCTGCTGGATGCCGCTGTTGAGCGTTGGTTTTACTGTTTACGCGCACTGTAAGCACAGCTGGTGCGGTGTGCGCTGCCACTGACCCTCGTCTCGTGCTGTCGCGCCCGTTCCTCTTCAAACAGCAGTTTGATGCTGCATTAGCGCAGCAGTGTTGGGTCTTGCAGAAAAACAAACGGGAGTGGACAAACACGCTGCACCATGTCACTCGGCCAGGGCCCTTGGTCCGTTTCAATCCCTGTGCCTTTCATTTAACCAGACGTAAGCGCTCTACGATCGTTGCCTCTTGTGAGGAAAGACTCTGCGAGTTGTAACGCGGTAAAAGCACTTGGCAGTAATTAACGCGACGTTATTTCTGGGTATGTTTCGAAGGAGGCGCTCTTTGTGTTTTGTTAGTACACGATGTCGTGCTCTTGCTCACGATGCCCACAGGGTGTTTATTGTTAACTTTATACAGCACACTGTGGGTTTGGGTGTTTGCGGACATCAATCACCGGACTCCTGTACTGAGAACTGCTCCATCAATTTCTGTACCGACTCGCTCAAAATGCCGAGTGCGCCGACCGCTGGACAATTCAACTGTGGCGAAGATAACGAGATGTTAATTGTCGAGTCTCAGAATCGTGTTCATATTAGGGGGGGCGATCACTGGAGTAACGGAGGGGTCTCAGCCGGCCTTGCCACTCGCCAATTCTAATCCGAGGGGGGGGGGGGGTCATGTGGCCACCATAGCACTGTGCCACCTCACAGTGCTGGGGAATGCTCCCCGAGCCGCTACGTTGTCACACACGTGGCTGGCCCAGATCTTGCGATTGGTCGCAGGCCAACTTCGCATTAATTTCAGGTGAGCGGGTCTTGTATGCTCTCGGCTTGGCCAGGTGTAGCACAGTGCAAATTCTGCAAAAGCAACAAAGCCTATATGCTACCCCAGCCTGGTGCCTTGCCCAAGTTGTATTTTTTAGGGCAAGCACCATCCCACATAAAACATGAGTTATCAATTATTGATGAATGGTTGTCGATCTCGATGGAGCTGTTCTGTCCTTTTAAATGGCTTTAGATAATTTCTTGTTTTGTGAGAGCTTGAATGGCTGCGTCAGTTCTCTCTCTCTGAGTCAAATTCCTTTGATAATGATTTGTCTCTTTATAATCTTATTGATTGTATGTGGCTTGATGGTAGAGAAACCTTTCCTAAACCCGAGTGGAACAAAAATGCATCCGTTCCTGAATTCATGTAACAACGTTTTTATTTTTAGAGTCTTAGTTGGGGTTCTTTTTAATTATTGTTCTTTAGCCAGTTATGCATATTCCATGTTTCTGTGATAATTACTCACATCCAACCAAGTGGTATCTATAGGCATTGTTAGTTTCACCAACTCCCAGCGGCGATGATAATGGCTGGGCTTGCTTGACCCTGAACAAGATTTGACTTTGCGACCTTTACAGCCGGGAGCCGCCTCCTCATCTACTCAATGAGTTTTTCAGGCTGAAAGTAATTTCCACGTGCACATAGCATTGTCGTGAGATCATGTTTGAGACTGGGTTGTAGTGTGGTGATGACCACCCCCTGTGGCTGTGGATTGTTTTATTTGGGGTCCACGGTTCAGATTCCTGGCAAGTTTGTCACAGAATTGCCGTAGCACGATGGCGATTACAGCCAGCTGGTCTTAGGATCGAGAACATCTGACATCTGGCGAATGGAATTGCCATAGCATTTTATGGCACGGTCATCGGCCACACATTCAATGGCAATTCCACTAGGCCTGCCCGGTCCCATGGGCCCTCCCTTCTTGCCTGAAAGTCATGCTGGGCTCCGCAATCCCTCCTCCCTACCCCCCCCCCATGTCCCCCATGATTATACGGAATCATTGATTTAAACTTTTTTATTTAAGATTTCATGATAGGAATCGTGAGAATCGCCCAACCCGTGCGAGCTGGTTCTGAGATCTTTCCAGATGGTAATGGTATAGTGATGGTACTGATGGTTTTTGACGTTCATGGTGATGTTCGGTGAACCTGTAAGTTATGATGTATGTACGTTGAACTTTTTTCACACCGTACATAGCCAACCGTGCTAGTCGGAGGTGCGGGGAGTGGATAAAAAAATAAAGACTTATAGCAGGCGAAGGTTTGGTTGGCGGTGTTGCTTATTGTGGAGGTTGAGGCTTTGATGGCGGTGTGGGTGATGGTGCGGTGAAGTTAATTGCGATGTGTTTGGGGCTGTGCTTCAGGACATGGAAAAACTCCCAAGGATGCGGCGTCCGTTCGCGCCACACACCCGATCCCGGCCGCGTGTGGGATTTACTACTTCGAGGTGAAGATCATCAGCAAGGGACGAGACGGGTGAGTTGGATGCTTCCACTCGACGATGCACGTTGCATCCAGACCATCCTTCAGTCGCCAAGCCTGTTTTAAAAATGATTAAAATTCAGGAAGTTGTCACGGCTGAAGCCGATTGACCCAACTACGCCAGCCGGGTCACATTCTGCCTTTTGCTGCATTCTACAATTTTGGCTCAGTCATCGCCACCTCAGCATCCATGATGTGCTCTTACGGCAGTGGTTCTCAACGTTGTTGGTATGGCGGCTTCTCCAATCAACACCGCTGGTTCCAGTGGCTTCCATCCTCTTCCCCACAGGCCCTCCGCCCCCCACCCTCCCCGCCCAGTTACGGAGGCCACAGCACACGGAGAGAGCACACGTCCATTCATGGTCCATGTGCCGGTGTGTGTTTGTTGTTACCGCAAAATGGCACTGATGTTCCCTATGCACGTTGCGCTGACGTTCCAAACTTCTCCTGCACGGTATCCATGCCGCAGGCTGATAACTGCTGTCTGAGTGTTTCCCCACCATTTGCTCTTCGCTCTTCCCTTTTGGTTGCTGATCTATGGGAGCCGCTCCCCAGTGCCTCCCGGTAACCTCGTCCCCCCCCTCCACCGCCCTGAGCATGGCCCCACCCATCGCAACCTTCCAGATTACATCGGAGATGTTATTTCTCTGTGTTCCATTCCAAACTTCAAAGTTGCTTCCCCCTGTGCTGTCATGAGCACTCCCGCAGCCTTTGAATGCACCTTTTATCAATGGCCAGGGGCTTATTTTCCAGTTTCTTTTCTCTCCCACCCATGCAATTAAACACACACTATTCCTGTCTCCAACACCCATCACCCTATGCTAATGTTGAATTACTCTACTTACTATTCCATTGTGGTTGAAATAATGCATCAAGCCTACTCTCAAAACTCAATGCATCATCGGTTGCCCTCTTTCACACAACCCCCTGTATTATTCACAAATGAATACCTGATTGCACAAAGTGTAGTAGTAATAATCATCTATATCCCGCTGCAAACATCGCACTGGATGAAGACCTCACATTTCCTTCATTTCTGGGGGTTGTGTGACCATGCCTCGCCATGCTGGTCAGTGCAGGTTGTGGTGTATTGACACCTGTGATTAAGAACATATTGTTATTGTTTTTACATGAGGCCAATAACTAACCTTAAGAATGCTGCTGTGGTGTAATGGTTAACACACTGGACTCATCTCCCAGCTCGGTAATTCAAGCTACAAGGCACATTTTTTAAATCCCGCAGCCTTTATTCCACCCAGCAGCGTGAATGGCCACGCCACAACTGAGTCAATTGGCAGGTTACATGTTACGGGGTAAAGTGTGCACACTGCGGTGGCTAGGAGATGTTAACTCCCTCGCCTGGTATACACGAGGTCGTGGGTTCGGTCCCGACCCTGTGACGCCTTCTGTATATTTGGAGTTTGCATGTTCTCCCCATGGTCACGTGGATTTTTCTCCGGGTCCTCCGTTTTTTTCCTCCACATTTAGAATGAACGTGCGTTTAAGAGTATTTGGCGATGTAAATTTCCACATGATAAGCCACTTATTTGAGCTATCATTTGTGGCCAGGTCGCTAATGAAAAAGAGCTACATAGCTCAGTGGACCTTAACGGGTCAAATAAAAAAAATAGTTAAAAGTCTGCTGTGAAGTGGATGTTACTGGCCTGTTATGAGTTTGTGCCATTGTGTGCTGATTGATTGCCATTGTTAACAGCCGTGGTCTATCCACTGCTAAATTCAGCCTCCCCAAACTATAACCATTCCTCATCCTGCAATGCAACGCTCGAGCTCCTTGCACCCGAGCTGATTTAATCGCTCCATCTCCACTGTTGAGGGCCTCCTCGGACATGTTTCGTATTTTGGCTGTCACTGCCGTATGTGTCACCCACTGGCTTCGACTAATGTGTTCGGCCCAAGTCAATTTCGTTTTCTTCACAGATAATGTAATGTTCGCATCTCACGATTGCACAGATGTTCACGTTGCGTTTTAAAAATGACTTCCGCTCCCAGTAGCCTGTTGGTTATTGACAAAGGTTACCCATCTTGGCTGACATACCAACGGCGTGGTTAAATTTAACGTGGCGGCCTCCAGTAGTGGCAGGGGTCACTTTGAATGCCATTGTGTACAAGATATACGAACGCGTGAATCAAAGGACAACCGATCGGTTTTGATGCATGGCGAGTGTCATAATGGGTTTTTTCTTTGGAAAAGACGCGTTGTTACGCGCCCATCCTAAGCAGTAGCTGCTGCTGCTGTTCCTGCGAGGAGGTGTGTGGTACAGGCCCTGATATTCCTTGTCCCTGTCGTGGTTGCAGGTACATGGGGATCGGGCTCTCTGCCCAGGGAGTCAACATGAACCGCCTGCCTGGTGAGTGTTTGTGAGGAAATTATTGTTAATAACAGTATAGAATGGTAATCATGTGTAAGTTGATATTCGCGCCATTCTCAGAACTACGGGGCTATCGGTGAAGGCGCTACGTTTCACAGACATAGCCCGGCAATAGGGGGCGATGTAACGATGTGTAATTCCAATTGAGGTTTTGGGGGGGGGGCTGGGGGGTTATTACGTGCCAGATGGGGGCACCCAGCGGTGGGGTGGTGGGAACCTTGTTCAAGGATGGGTACTTTAACCAACTATATTACTTTAAAAGTTTGGCTGGCTGGGTGGAGGGAGGGAGGGACGGATGGATGGTCACATACAAAGGATGTGCATGGTGCTGCGGGTTTCATAAAAATCCTGGGTCAAGTCACTGGATTGCCGGACAACAAGAAAGCTCTCTAGCCTGAGACTCTTAAAATTCTTAGTCATCTAGATTTGTATGGTTAGTGTGTTTTACATCTCGTGATCTCTTGGACTGTAAATTATTGACGTGGATTTGTAGATTTATTTTTTCTCAAGCCACGGGTTTGTTAAAGGACAACAATCGTTTAAAGCGCCCGACAGGACATGAGTTCTCTCTCATGCATGACGCATACAAACATCAACACACGTACTTCTTGATCGTGACTTCATTCAAACCGCTTTTATAAAATGTAAAAAAAATAATTACGAGTCAAAGGGGTTCATTTATATTTGTTCTCATCCAAAGTCGCGCGTGTGGTTGTGTGACTGAGGCCGCAGTGTGTCAGCGCTTGTGCAGCGCCACCGACCTCCCGGCTGGAAGCCTGAGAGCTCCCATGATCATTTTTTTTTACGCTCCAAGTTGAACGATTTTAGCTTCGCATTTTTCACCTTGTTAAGCCCACTATAACTCCACGGCTTATTTGACAGATGGGAGACGGCGTTAAGCATTTGCACAGCTGAAGAGAGTGTAGTGGTTGCATAGATAGGCCCTTAAAGGATATAGAACAGAGGCCTATAATGTGATTTCCTGGTGTTTTCCACAGTGTGACAGCTCTCTACCTCTGTGGAGGATTAGGAATAGCGATGCTCTCTGGGTGTGCACTGATATGGATATGGCACAATAGGGATGCATATGGCAAGAACATACTTTCTATAGATCTCAAGTCGTCTTCCTGTTCTCTTGTATGGCTGATGTTGATGCAGAGTAACAACTACAATTTCACATTCAGGTTATCAAGCCAGACAAACGTGTCAGGAGGAGCGGAGTTGTGTATCGCTGTGATGGCTCATTCCTATTTGTGGATCGGGCATTGAGTCTTTATACGTTGTACGGTCTGTGCTAGATGACCACAGTCGCACACCACTACTGGAGAGTTTTTAATTTTCCATTTGTGCTTCAGGTATCATCCACATCTACTGCCATGGTTCGTGCAGTGAATGTGATTTAGGGTGGACCATGAGCTTCATGGAAGTTCAACAGGATCTTCTGCATTGGGTCTTGCGAACGCACTAAGATAGTGCGTTCGCATGTGTGACTCGGACTGTTTTGTAAAGAGAGACGTTGGGAAAGTAAAGTGTAAATACATGCTATTGAGAGGAGGAATACCAAAAAATGGCATCATGTGCAACTGTCTTTATTGAGATGCTTGGCCACTTCCAGCAATGAGTGTCCAGAGAAACCTTAAATGTCTGATCCTTCTCCCCATCTGGACATCTGTGAAAAAGAGCTTCATAGCTCATCGGATTTCTACAGGATAAATATTCTTATTTTGAACCTCATGCGTGCGGGAGGATATCATTAAAAGTTCTACACAGACAGGTTCACAATCCAGTTGCAGTACTGGCCACCATGAAGCCCAGTGGATTTGGGAGATTTGCGTGGTCCACCAAACCTTCCTCCAAAGCACGTTGGCCTTCAGGCTGTCTTGAGAGTTCTTCGTTTCAAGCAATAGTTGTACATAGCGACCTTACTGGGGTTGTTGTCTGATGATGCTGTGCCCTCCCTGGGTTAGCGACTGGGCCACGGTGCGTAGGTGGAAGAGAGTAAGCTCGGTACAATCAATACGTACCGTCAATACGTACGCCCATTTCCATCGGCGTATCTGAGCCGAGCCAGCAAGGGGCCCCTCGGAGTACAGGTGGTTTTCCACTGGCTGTTTGCCGTGTCGAGTGAGAACTGAACTGTGATACACTGTCCTAACAAGCAGTGCCAGGGGCAGGGATGACCCGTTCATTGTGTGTGGCGTCATTCGGCAGTATAATTCGAACGCAGCGTCGCTTAGTCATCATTATGCATCTAGGACTCGTTCATTGCTTGTAACTTTGGTGGCATGGCACGCCTCAGTTTCTGCAGTGGAAAAATACATCTCACACGGCCTAAAACGTGCCGGGCTGGCTCGGCATGGAGTCGGCGTGGCTTGGCTGTGCAGTGGAAAAAGTTGTTGTATAGGTCCAATTGGATGTGTGCTTACGTTCACGCATCCATTTGGTAGTGACTTGACCCAGGATTGCTCCAACGGTATTGCGTGTGTTGCACTCGTATATCTTTAACGTACATCCCGTATGAATGAATTAATACATCCTGTATGCTGTACGTTAGTGAGCATGTTCACAGACTCACAGTGAGTCGGCAGTTAGTGGACGTCACTTTCCAGGATGTTCGCATGGCCCCTAAAGCAGCTCTAGCTACGGTCTGTTTTGGAAAAGATAGTCGCTTATTGTGCAGTAGAGATGAAACGGGCGGCAAGACCGGTTGACATATAATTGTAAAGCCACTGGAATGTTAAGCCGCAATCCTTTAATGGCATGATGAGGTCATTTGTTTGTCCCCAAAATAGCCTCAGATGTGTTTATAGATGTACTTTTGATGGATTAATTGTGGACTCTACATGCACGAGGTCACTGTGAATGTTGTGACGTTTTCTTCAGTTGGAATAGCGCTTGTTAGGGCGAGGCACTTGGGGGGGGGGGGGAGTGCAAGGTGACGAGAGCGAGCGCTGCCCTGAAATAAAACCAAAGCGTATGCGTGTTGTCACCCACGTGGCTCCGGTGTTCAGTGCCGATATGGCCCTGTGCTTATTGGCCCTGGTAAAGTGCGCTGCTTTCCTTTAACAGAGGCCGTGTAAACTCTGCCAGATAAGAGGACAATGGGTAAGCGGATTCTTTCCTGCGCCTACGAACCGGTGTGCGATGGTTCATGTCCAGAGCCATGAACATGGCGACCTGAGTTTAATTCCCGACCACTGTTTGCGTCAGTGGCGAGCGAGCGGTGTCTGAACTGGTTTTGGTTTAGTCCGTCCTCTCCCCACCCCTCGCCAACCCCCCACCCAGCGGCGTGACGCAGGGCTGTACATTCAAACTACCCCATGGCACACGTGGGGCGTGGAGGCCTTCTTCAGTACTGGATTGACAAAGTGCCGTAACAAAAATAATTTTGAAATATTGCTCAAGCACAAGCTTGTAAATGTCACGCGACCACCAATTCTAAGGCCTTTCCAGCTCTGGCGAGCAGGCATGTGTTGTGTACACAAGAGCCTAATTGTGTGGTTGGAGTAATACGGGTTTTTCCTACGATGCAGCCAACTTTGGTAACTTGTGAGCCTGTGCTTCGTGGTGGCACCAAGACTGGGATGAAATGTGCTTGCATGTCGAAAGGGTCAGATGATGCAACGGTTTTTGGAAGAGCATTGAATTTAGATTTGTATTGAAATAATCGGAGGTTGACTTATTGTTGTTCTCATCAGGACAGTGGTTGGTCTGTCTACAGTTCATACATCTTTTGCCAACTTAAAGCCTCTTTAAATATAAAATGTGATCAGACTTTATAGAATATAGACAACCGTAAATCGCTGTGTGATGTGAATTCTAACGATGCTTGGGAAAAGCGAGACTGCTGAAATTGGCAGAATTATACTAAAGTCTGTTTACACTGCAACTAGAAAAATGTAAACCTTTTTTTTTTATCATAAGTCATCTATCTACTGCTAGATGAAGGACATGCTTACGTTGTGGCCATCTATCATTACCCTGCAATGCCACAATCCACCTCATCTGCAGTATGATATGTTGCCTCTGGGGAGGTGTGCCATGGTGCAAGCCTGGGAGATGTAGTGGATGGGTGGCTATGCCTCTTTGCCCTTGGGGGAAAATGTGTTCCTAGTTAGGTATTGTTCGCCGTTGTCCTTATTAATAGTCAGAAATGTAGCCCTGGCAGGTAATACTGCCTGTGACGCGTACACAATGCAGCCACCCTGCGTTTCCGTGTATAATTGCAGAAAATTCTTGCTTTTATAAAGCAATGCCGATCAAAACGATGAAATACAGAGAACACGAGCAGGGTGGGAGGGCCTTTATGATAGAGAAAGAGGATCTGCTCATGTATGTGAAGATTACAGTTTTCAATCGGTGCGTACGGCCAGCTGTGACATGGATCAGAAACATGGACGCCGAATAAGAAAAGGGAACAAAAGCTGCCAGGTGTGCAAAGGAGCGTAGAGAGACGCAAGCTCGGAACGGCACCGAGAGGCACGTGTGGCCTGATGGGCCCCCGCGGCCGAGACCGGAGTACGCGACAACTGGCGCGTGTGTGTGCGGGTCCTCTTCACGTCGTAGCCTCAATTCTTCACTCTGGTGCTTTTGATGCATTGACGCATGAACGTATTGGCGGTACACCGGTGGGCGGTATAAAAAGAAAAATATACATTTTTGCAATAATTAATTATTTCCTGCAATTCGCAACCCGGGTCAGAAAATCTTGCGGAGTTGGTGGTGGTTGTGGGTCAAAGTCAGTTCTCGTGATGTCGAAGCAGTCGGAAGACGAACGTTATGTGAGCAGCCAAACACGAAGCTCCGCAGGCTGTTGCCGTATCGCAGCACCCAGCCTGAGGACGATTGGCTTGCTCTGTGTTCCAAAGGGAGATTTGACTCTTCGTACCCTAGAGTTGTTGGGACGGTTACTCGATTCAATGGACCCAAATTAACGGTCAATGTTGACCTTTTTAAGCAAGTCTCAGTAAAATGAATAAACCTTCGAATCGCGTTACACTTGGCGATGGGGTCAATTAAAGACTGTTAAACAGATTTGCTGATTCAACTTTAGATTTTAGACTTTTATGAGGACTGGTATATTATGCTGCACCGGTGTGCTGCCAATACGTCCACATGTCAGTAGCCCCGATTATAATTATTGAAGGATATTTTTGTTAAAGTTATATCCATGGTTATTAAGATGTACAAAAACACACCCATTGATATTTCTGAAGTCAATTAGCATGATAATTAGATAATATTACGACGTTTGATAATTATTGTGTGAAGATTAATCGCTCAGTCATATTGCCCTTGGGGTTAATATGTCCAGTTTACCTTTGTACAAGACAATATAATTTGACTCGTTCTGTGCCCCTGAAGCACTTATTAACGAAATGCAGCACCTATGCAATCACCAAACACCGTTGATGTTAACTTTATATGGTTATTAAATGACACATGGTGATAATGTGTCGGAGTGTACAAGCGAAATGCTAAATTAAGAAAGAGATAATAACATTCAAATCTACGTGGAAATTAATTACAAATCGGTACCTAACCGATTTGAGATTTGGTAACAGTAACCTTTTAATAACAATTCACTTATAGAACCATTATGAAACAAACATTCCTGATAACAATTTAGCAATAATAGTAACATTTATTTTAACATTACTCACAAATGGGAACAGTAAAATAACTAAAAACGTATTGTCATATCGTACTGTGATTCAAGTATCATGGTAATCTTTCACGGTTCCGGTATAAATGGCTGCACCGCTGGCACCTTGGAGCGGAGGCTGCGCCGGGCCTGCACAGTGCGGGCGGTTCTCCACGTCTGCCCGTCGTGCTGACCCGGAGCCAAACCCTGATGCACTGCTGGCCTCACAAGATGGCCGAATCTGTCTGGGGGGGCCCAAGCAGGCCCAGGGCCGGTTCTAATGACACGTTCGTTACGCGTGTCCATCAGTCGGTATATCACGACGCAATGCCCGATCCACAAATACGAAGGAGACGTCACAGCGATACGCAACTCTGCTGCTTCTGAGGCGGTTATCTGGCTTGACTACCTGAATGTTAAATTTTAGTCGTTGCTATGCATCTACATCAACCCTTGTGACAGCAAGAAGTCGGCGTAGGTGAAACACAGCGTCGCCCACGTGCGCGTCTCAACCCATATATTGCGCTCGGGGCCTTGCAGTGGAAACACAACTGGACGCCTCCCGAGCCACACCGGGGCTGGCTCGGCGCGGCTCAGATTCGTGCGGTGGAAACGTTTGGGGGGACTATGAAAGCCTTCAAGCGCTGGTTGCCCCCAGTGCGTTTTAACGGCCACGTAGAACCTCGTTCGCGTCCGAGGACGAGGGGGCGAAGTCGTGGAGCGCCCCGGCACAGACGCCCGCTTGCGGTTTTGAGTTGCAGACGTTGCCGCAGCTGGCTGCGGCTCGCAATTTTTCACCTTTTTTTTTGCCCCCTCCCAAAACACTGGCTTCTCTGTGCATCTGAGGAGGGTGGCATTCAGGGTCGTGGCATGGTGCCAGTCTCATGTGAAAATTAAGTCACGTTTAACTTTACCAACCTTGCAGAGAATACGAGGAAGATGAAGACGATGGGATGAGTTGACTCTTGCAGGAAATATGATTGCTGTCATGGTTGAGAAGATATGGCCACTAAATGGCAATGGCTGCAATGGTAATAAGCGGTGTTTGTATACCGCATCAATGCATCATTCATGCAAACTGCATCTCGAAACACTGCACAATCCATAACACACGGAGGCACACACATATACTAATATAATGAGCCAAGAATGTGTGTCCCGCGTGTGACGTCATTCCACTTGAGGCCCACCCCCCTCATTAATATTCATGAGTGGGTGAATTTTTACACGAACGCAGAGGAAGGTCGAACTGAATTCAATCATTTATTTTGCAAAGTCGCTTCAAATATGACCTTTCTTTACAGAAAGTGACAGTGAAAAAGAAATCTACGCTACATCCATGTGTGACGTCACTGCAAAAGAACCCCCCCCCCCCATTCATTAATATTCGTGCCCGCGTGAAAATTTACACTAACGCACAAGAAGGTCGCGCACGCCACATGCCACACCTCTCCCCTCGTTAATAATCATGAGCAGGCGACGTCACTCCACATGTCGCACCTCTACCCAATAACCATTATCGGGTGACGTCACTCCACATGGGGCAACCCCCCTCATTAATAATCATGAGCTGAACAATTTTTCTATTTAATATTTCTGATTTACTGCAATATACACCCGTCCTTGGACGGGCAAAAAAGGTAGTATTTATTAAGATTCTGTAAACCAATTAGTGATTGTTTATACATGTGAGAGGAAACCAGAGAGAGCACCTGGATAAAACCCTCATGTGCGAGGAGGAAACACTATATCCCATTCAGATGAACATTAGTGCACCCTTGCTGTACCACCTTCTGGTGAGCCAGGCGATGGTACCTCGGCACCTACGCAAAGGGAGTTTTGCTACATTTGTGAGATCTAGCAACCTGCGTCTCCACTGTGCTGGATTAGAGGCCACTTGCATAGCCACCTCTGCTGGCATATTGACCGCGTGACCTTGTGGCATGGTGGAGGGAGCACAACTGCATGGGTCGGCAACCAAAGTAACAAGAAGTTCAGTTTTTTTCTAATTCTGTAAAAAAAACTAAATATTTCAAGAGCCACAATGCACGTGAATATGGGACGGTGGATCCTTAATAAATCACTGTCACAAAGCAGTCCTTAAAGAGCCGCATGCGACTCCAGAGCCGTAGGTTGCCGACCCCTCCTGTAGTGTAACAGGTTGGGGTGATGGTCCAACTGGCGTTTCACAACCTCTGATCTGATGCTGCCACCAGCCTGTAATACAAAACATCCCCCTTGTCAAAACTGTGTGGTCCTTCACCATGAGAGGAACTGGCTCAGCCCAGTGGCTCAGTAAACATGCTGACATCCTCTCCAGCCAAAGAGAATCCCAATCAGCTGCAAAGCATATGTGCAGTCCAGAGACAACATGTGTGCAGGCCAGTACAAATAGTCCAGTACAGCGTGTAAGGAGGCCTCTTTGGCGAAGAAGCCTTCCTGGGCAAAATTTAAAAAGCAATTGGTAGTTGAGTTCTGCGGTGGAGTGCTGGCACGGTGGTCAGGGCATTGCACTGTGGACCCATTGACTCTAGTTCGATTGCGGTGAAGTATGGTCAAGCAAACCCCCATGACCGATACGGCGTGGGGGAGGCAACGGACAGTAGGAAATTTAAGTTCGACATTTACACCACCTACAGTGCTCGCATTGTCACATTTGTGAGGCAAAAATTAAGTGTTTTAGTTAAAATATTTTACCTGAAAGCACTTGATGGAACATCCTTTTTACAAGGGTGTGCAGAGTGTCGAGCGGACGAGAAAGAGCAAATGCATGATTACACGAATTCAAACTCCTTTAAATGGATAATGTATACAGGATAAGTAGTTGCCTTAAAATGTAAACCTGGTGCGGTGTGTAAATTCCAGCACTGGGGATATAAAGGCGGCCCTGGCGTGGCGCTGGCTCCCCTCGTTGGGCTGTGCCGGCCTCCGTAGGTGCTCGCCAACAGCACTTGCCCCATCAGCCTGTCGAAGGCTATGTGGGGGGATCTTTGTGTTTTGGGAAATGTGTGGAGGACGCTTAAGGTTGTTGTTGATGATGTGTGGAGGAGGTGGGGGGTGCGAGGGGATGGGCGACATGTTTTGTTTGTGCTGTCCATGCCCTGGGTCATGGGTCCAGAATACCCAACCCTCTTGTTTTGGGTTTGAGTTATGAGATGAAGGAGTCAAACGGGTGCATTACTGTGGTAGTGTTGTAAGTGACGTTTATCCTAAACAACATTTTACAAAGCAGTTTGCTTGTAAAAATGTGACCGTTCTTCGAGTCGGCTCCTTCTGTGTAACCCCTTCCTTGCTCTCTCACCTCCTGATGCTGAGTAACTGAGCCAGCTCAAAATATCCTTTTCTGGCAGGAATGTAAGCTATGGGAAAAAAAAAACCTTTATAATAATTAAACGGTGTTTAAAATGTTTGTAAATATTCATTGGTGTCCTTTTTAGCCAGTTGAACTTAAATGCCTGTTTTACTACTTAGTGTCATGTCCCCCTACTTTATTACCGCATAGTTAATTAAGAACAACTTAGTACATTTGTTTACAAGTTTCTCATAAAAAAACATATACGCGTGCGTTTGAGTCGGTGACTCGGCACTTACAAAAGGATTGTTTACAGGGTCTTTAATATCCGCTTTCTAGCAGACGGCAACGCTTTGGTAATTTTCCCGTATGACTTTTGGGTCACTGCAGGAATGGAATCTGTGTGGCTGTGGAAGCCAGCCTCGGCCGCTATAAAACGTCTGGGCTGCCCGAAAACGATAATGACGTTGTTTTGCCCTGCGCCATTTCAAGATGTGTCCTGTTGACCGCGCGTGGGCACGTCCCGGCTGCGGCGCTGGCACACCGACACAGATCGAGCGCCGTGGTGGTGGTGGTGTTTAAATCCAGACGAGCAGCGGGGTCTCCAGTCTAGCCAGATTGCCGATCCTCAGTCAGCGCAGAAGGTGACTGCAGCTAAGATGGAATTGAAAGAGTGGTAATATATATAATAAAGAAGGGTTTTCTGGATGTCCACAAGCCAATTTTATTTATATTTTGTACATAGCTTAGGTTGTGTGGGAGGGAATATTTTTGGAAGTAGCAAAATCTTAATTTTTATTTGTTACTTTATTTCCTTTCTTCCACAACTCGCATATCTACAACTCACATCAGGGTCAGCTGATCATGAGTTTATCCGGATACATTCATATAAAATGGCACACGTTTAGATTTACGATCCCCAAAAGAATGGCTCTGTGGAGGTTTTAGTGGCTATCGCCTTAAGGTCGCAGTTGGTCCCGTGCAGTGTGACGTTAAAGCCAATATAAAGCAAGCATTAGCAGTGAATGTTGTATTTCTAGCTTGCGTACCCACGTAAATTGTACAGTGCACGTTTTGCCGCGATAATCATAAACACTGCCACATGGCAGAAATGTGTGAGGCTGGCACTGCAGTTTATCGCTCTCTGTTGTAGGGCAGTGTTATATTGATGATAACGGTGACACGTCTTCAACTTATACATCAACTGCCAATTCAGTCCTCACAGTGCGCTTGTACTTTTGTGTTGAACAGATTTATGTTTTTGTGTTAAAACGGGAATATGTTCCAGTATAAAACAAATATTGATTCGACCGCTGTTGGCCATGGCGATGTTTTAACGGCAAACGTTCCGTGCCGCCACACTTCAGTGGAGCCCACTGGAGCTCTTGGTAAATCGCGGGCATCTTTCACGCGGTGCATACACAGCGCTTGCTCCACTCGTGGGATGCGCAAAGAGACTCTTTGGGCTGACGCGCGCTTGCGTGGACGCAAGCACCCGCGTGCTCTCGCAGTCCCTGGGATGCGTGTCACCGGTCACCACCGGGTCATGTGTAACTTGGCTCGCGTCAAGGGGACAAACAAGCCCAGACGTTTTGTTCACCCCGTCCCCTGTAATTGCTACAGCTGGCCCCGGGGGGAGGGAGGGGGACTGTTGGGGGGGAGGGGCTTGCTGGGGGGGGGCTTGTTTGGGGGGGCTTGTTGGGAGGAGCTATCAGGGCGGGGGGGGCTGTTGCTGCTGCTGGGGCCAAGCGGATATGGGGGCCTCCCAGCCCCAACAGCTGTTTTTGTAACCGGAGACGCACGCGGAACATCACGTGCCGGTGTTGTCCCAAAATATCAGCCAGCGCCGCTGCTGCTTCTGCCTCTCCACTGCCTTGGGCAGGCACACTGACTCACGAGCGAGCGAGCACTTACTCGATCATTCACTCGGTAAACTCCCAACCTAACCACTCACTCAACCGTTTGCTAATCGCCTCACACACTGGCTTAATTCCACTCCCGACACAACCTCTTTTGTATTCTTGCGTATGTTCATATGTTCAGAAACTAAATGCCAATGTTTGAGGTTTGCTAGCCACGAGAGGGGCTTCAAGAGAGAGTTTGTGGGATTGCTATTCTGCCCTTGAATGAGCGCAGACGACAGTGGTTTACTATACAGTCTCTAACCACTCACTCAATCGTTCACTCATTGTCTCACTCATAGCTCACGAGCTTCCATCGTCACTCAAGCACTCCAATTATTCGGTGCTCATCTCTTCACTCTCTTGCTTGCTCGCTTACTGAATGCTCACCCAGTTTACAGAGTTTGCGGAAAGGGGAAATAAATTGCTGAGCCCTCTAAATCCAGCAGTGCTGTGTAGTCCACGATCAAGCGATATTTGTTTAACTGGGTGAAAATCCTGAGATTCCTTTTCGCTTCCCAATAGAGACCTGTGTAACCTTAATTATGTAGTATCGTTTTTTTATTGTTTGTGACATTGAAGTCATAAGCATTGAAAGATTTAAAGCTCAAAATGTATATTTCCTTTAATTAGCCACACGAGAGAGACTCATTGAGGCCTGAGGGGATTGGATTTGCCTGACGACTCGTTTTCCCTGCAGTTCATGAGCAGGTAATTGTGTACACTGTGTGTGCTGTATGCGCATACCTGTACACAGCGACATGTGATGTCACGTAGCGATTATATCCACTTTACGACAGACACAACATACTTTGGTAATTTTCAGCTTTGGTGGCTCGTGGGTTGAAAATGACTAAATTGGCATTACCCACGCAGCAGCGGTCGGCGCCCCCTACGGGCAGACTAAGGCCTGCGTGGAGGTCAGGTGCCGAGTCGACTTGTGCCGCACAGCGACAACTGCCACTGGGGGTGCCCTTGAAAATGTTTGTGATGATGTAAGGCGCTTGCAAAATGCTCTGTACGTACGTGTGTATTTTGAACTTCTTTCGCACCGTCCGTAGCCAACCGCGCTAATTGTAGGTGCGGGGAAAGGACAAAAAACTAAACACAAAAAGCAGTTTTAAATGAATGAGTTTTCAATCTCGATGTAAAAGTTCACAGCTGCATCCTCTGATACTCCCGGCCGTAAGGAGCGTTCTATTAAATATACAAATATTATTAAACTAGTTCGTAAAGCCTCTCTTCGCCAGGGTAAAAGTTTTCAATAAATATAATAATTTACCTGATATGATTTGTTACAATTTTTATGTACGATCAGACTCGAAAAACGACTCCAAACATTAGTATTTTTCCACAAAAACATTGTTGACGACTTGATTCAACTTGTATTTAAAGACGTACCCATAGTAAACCACTCAATTTAAAGATTCCGTAATTTTTCTATTATAAAGAACAAAAATTTATGAACGTAATACTCTGTGAAGGGAACCTCCTGTCTTTGACCGTTTTCGTATTGTTCAGGTTTGAACATTTGAAGATGTGTATTTTTTGTTCAAACCCGATTTGATCTGAAATATCTCAAACAATAAATAATAGAACAATGGTTCTAGTTTTAATTTTATTTGCTGTTTAATGCTCTAACAAACGAAAACAATTGAATCTTATATTTTGAATGGTTTCTGAATGACATGCACGAACATGTTTATGGGGCACTTAAAATCAATATTTGGCATCTTTAAAATTAAAAAGCTCAGATTTTCTGATTTTTTTTATGTTGTTTGTGTCCTAAAAGCTACCGATGTACCAAATTTCAGCTTTGTACCTTGTCGGGAAATACCCTAGACGTTACTGGATGTACAGATTAAGGTCTTTCTTTATATCGAGAGATTCAGCGGGTCATGGACTGATGGCTATTAAATAGGCGAATCAAGACGCTAATATTGGGTAATATAATAAGTACAGATATCCTTATTGTGCTCCGTAACAACTTTGTGGTGTAAGTGACCACAAAGTACATCCAACATAATAACCTTGTTCCACAGATTCTATTTATTGGGCACTTATTTAGGGAAGCCGCTTTCCCCACTGTGTACGGCCTTAGCTAAACGCCGCGGTACTTCTCCGAGGCTTAGGCAGCAAGCAGACACCACGAGTCACCGAAAATCACCATCAGGTGGAGAAACCTGTGCACAATATCTAGACCCTTAATACAGATCTAATTATGTGATGTGCACACACGCATACACTAACCAAGGCAAACACCTCTTATTAACTTACAGACTGGGGGAGGTGGGAAGGGACATTTTAATGAGCGCCTATTAAAGGTGACACTGCACCGTGGGGGTGGTGAGCCAGCACTCTGCTGCTGCTGCTGCCCCTTCGTCTCCAGAGTGCTGCTGCTGCTGTTTACGCTGGTTTATTTCAAGTCTTTTTAAAATATAATTACAACAGTATATTTCGATACAGGCGTCCCTCACTTGCCACTCCGCCCCCCCCCTCCATCGCGCCAATTCGCAGTTACGCGATTCATCTTTTAGGGACGTACAGTTACGCCCTCAAAAAAAAAGTTAATTTAAAAAATATTACGGTTTTGTTTCTATGATTACTGTACGAATGCTTCGTTATCTCCAACTCACTTCAGTGGCGAATTTGTTGTTGTCGTCCGGTTTATGATGCTGATTGGCATGCAATCACCATTCTCTCTCTTTGCCCTGTCCAAACGTGAACCGCTGCAATGTCTTATTGCTTTGTAACTCGGAGTGAGGCGGCGGCGGTCGTGGGGCTGCCAGTTCGTTTTATGAAACGTTTTCTGACCGCCTTTGCAGACTTTCCTGTTTTCGCGTTGTATGTATGCACGTTGAACTTCTTTCGCATGTTACGTAGCCAACCGTGCTAATCGGAGGCGCGGGGTCCCGCTGTGTGTGGGCCGTGTGCTCGCTGCTAACGTTTAGAGATTGTACATTTGGCATTGCAGGGTGTCGTGGTTTGAGTTGTAAAACAACCAGGCACATTCACCAATAACACTGGTCGTTAAAAGAAAAATATACATAATGGGTGACGTTTCGGGCTGTGGACCTTCTTTGTAGCACAAATAGGGCGGTCAGAGAAACATTGGATAGTTCTATTACATGTAGCAATATGTTCATGAGCGAGATGCCAATGTTGAGAGTTTCAGGAGAGAGTTGGTTTAGTTTTGCTGTTCCTCCTCCGTTGAAGGTGCACAGGCAGACCACAGTGGTTTACCAAGTGGTCGATTGTGGATAATAATCCGAGTTGGAGACTGCACTCTACACCATGCGGCCTGATGAGAAATACAAACATTACTGGATTCATCTTCAGTCATGTGTCATTAAGTCTCAGGTGTGATACCAGTATCACGTGAATTGGTCCCCTGTTATGTGGATTTTTTTAACGTATGAAGGTGTTGCCTGTATTTCATCCTCTTCCTCGTGATACTGTGGATGAAAGATTGTGGATTAAGGGGTTTTCTTGGGACAGCAGGCTAACATCGCTGGGTCTGCCCAGGTAACACACTGTGTGTCTGCCCTTTATCCAGAGAAGCCCTCATCTTGAGTCTTCACACACATCGCGAGGCTCCTGCATTGTGGCGTTTGAGTAAATCCTTTTTAACGAGCGCTTTACACAAAGCAGGAAACCGGGGTACCTAACCCACAGAAAATCCACGCATTCCAGAAGATAACACTTAAGTTCACACAGATGGGGTCCCTAACCAACTTCTGTACGGTTGGCTTACCATGGCTATATATCCTAGCTTATTGCAGATAAAAGGAGTTTCATTGCCTGTTTCTTGCGATCTTTGAAATAATTATTTTAAAATAATGTAAACATTCACAATTACATATAGATGTTAAACACATGCAGTGAATGAGAATTCGTGAAGTCCATGATTAATTTCTCCTTAGTCGACGTGCTTTGTATTGCACCTTGTTGCTTGTGTTACCGGCAGCCGGAATGGAGGTTTGGTGTCCCGTAACCCCGCGTTTGTCGCCACGGGTGACGTGGAGTTAAAGGATTTCAAATAACTGTGTTCTGTCACGAGTGATGGATGGAGAGGGGGTAGTGTAGGTAAACTAAAAAACAATGGATCTGGGTGGATATCAGCGTGTAAACACTTGGATCTTTTTGTAAACATGGGCATGGTGCCGATAAGACTTGACGCACCATACCAGCCATGTGTATAACACACCATACCAGCCATGTGTGTATACAGTGAGGGAAAAAAGTATTTGATCCCCTGCTGATTTTGTACGTTTGCCCACTGACAAAGAAATGATCAGTCTATAATTTTAATGGTAGGTTTATTTGAACAGTGAGATACAGAATAACAACAACAAAATCCAGAAAAACGCATGTCAAAAATGTTATAAATTGATTTGCATTTTAATGAGGGAAATAAGTATTTGACCCCTCTGCAAAACATGACTTAGTACTTGGTAGCAAAACCCTTGTTGGCAATCACAGAGGTCAGACGTTTTTTGTAGTTGGCCACCAGGTTTGCACACATCTCAGGAGGGATTTTGTCCCACTCCTCTTTGCAGATCTTCTCCAAGTCATTAAGGTTTCGGGGCTGACGTTTGGCAACTCGAACCTTCAGCTCCCTCCACAGATTTTCTATGGGATTAAGGTCTGGAGACTGACTTCTTGAGCCACTCCTTTGTTGCCTTGGCCGTGTGTTTTGGGTCATTGTCATGCTTGAATACCCATTCACGACCCATTTTCAATGCCCTGGCTGAGGGAAGGAGGTTCTCACCCAAGATATGATGGTACATGGCCCCGTCCATCGTCCCTTTGATGCGGTGAAGTTGTCCTGTCCCCTTAGCAGAAAAACACCCCCAAAGCATAATGTTTCCACCTCCATGTTTGACGGTGGGGATGGTGTTCTTTGGGTCATAGGCAGCATTCCTCCTCCTCCAAACACGGCGAGTTGAGTTGATGCCAAAGAGCTCAATTTTGGTCTCATCTGACCACAACACTTTCACCCAGTTGTCCTCTGAATCATTAAGATGTTCATTGGCAAACTTTAGACGGGCATGTATATGTGCTTTCTTGAGCAGGGGGGACCTTGCGGGTGCTGCAGGATTTCAGTCCTTCACGGCGTAGTGTGTTACCAACTGTTTTCTTGGTGACTATGGTCCCAGCTGCCTTGAGATCATTGACAAGATCCTCCCGTGTAGTTCTGGGCTGATTCCTCACCGTTCTCATGATCATTGCAACTCCACGAGGTGAGATCTTGCATGGAGCCCCAGGCCGAGGGAGATTGATAGTTCTTTTGTGTTTCTTCCAATTGCAAATAATCGCACCAACTGTTGTCACCTTCTCACCAAGCTGCTTGGCGATGGTCTTGTAGCTCATTCCAGCCTTGTGTAGGTCTGCAATCTTGTCCCTGACATCCTTGGAGAGCTCTTTGGTCTTGGCCATGGTGGAGAGTTTGGAATCTGATTGATTGATTGCTTCTGTGAACAGGTGTCTTTTATACAGGTAACAAGCTGAGATTAGGAGCACTCCATTTAAGAGTGTGCTCCTAATCTCAGCTCGTTACCTGTATAAAAGACACCTGGGAGCCAGAAATCTTTCTGATTGAGAGGGGGTCAAATACTTATTTCCCTCATTAAAATGCAAATCAAGTTATAACATTTTTGACATGCGTTTTTCTGGATTTTTTTGTTGTTATTCTGTCTCTCACTGTTCAAATAAACCTACCATTAAAATTATAGACTGATCATTTCTTTGTCAGTGGGCAAATGTACAAAATCAGCAGGGGATAAAATGCTTTTTTCCCTGGCTGTAACACCATACCAGCAGATGTGTGTAGTGAGTTCAACTGAGTCGCAGACTTTCTCTTGGAGGCAACACATTTATTTAACTCCAACACACGGAGTAACTGCCCCTTAACAGAATAACAACCTATGGTGGTGACCACCAGGCTAACTACTTTACTTTAATTACAACGTAACTGCTACAACGGACCGGACCACAGCTTGGGTCCAGGTCCACGTGTTGGAGACTCTGTAGGACGTAGACGAATGTTTCTTCAGGATGAACAACAACGCCGGTCCCCCTGGGGGACCCGGCTTAGATCCTCTGCGGCATGGCCGGCTCCGCCCTTGGCCACGACCACCTTCCAGAACCCTCGAGCAGGATCTGGACCCCGACCACGTGACCACCCCGAGCCCCCACTTTGGGCCCCTTTGTAGACATAACCAGTCACGTGTCCTCTGGGGTCAACCAGAGTGCCACAGCCTCCAGTAACCCCTTCCCTATGGCCAGCACTCGCACGCCCGATCCTGTAGGGCTGGCACTGCACGCCGAGCGTGGTGCCATCCAGCGCTATCCATCAGCGCTGATCGAGCCCCTCTAGGGCTGGTACTACACCCCACGTGGTGTCTGCGATGTCAATACATCGCACGCCGTGCCTCTCTAGGGCCGGCATTACACAGTGACATCCCGTGATGTCACGACATCTGTATGAAGCTTGGTAAAACAAGATTGCCAGCTGGGATAGCACAAACATGAAGTTATCCCGATAGACACAGCAAAGTAATTCGTGTGAGTAATTCCTGTTGAGGCTGACATGTTACAGAGTCAATTCAACTCCCATCTTCATCATCTGTCTGCGATGAGTAAAGTGAGTCTCACCTGGTGTATGTGTTTCTGTGTGGGGGTGGTGAAGGGGGCAGCGTCAACAGTGGTTGTTATTTGATGGGGCCTGGATCCCCCGTAGGAACACTCAGGTTCCAACATGGGCTCATGAACAACAAGAGTGATCCCCAGTGTTTGAAAACACAAGGCCACTCTGACTTTGACAGAGATACATATATATAGACAAGAGGACTAAAGGGGAGGTTTATATGGGACAGAAAGGCCCCACATCTCTGGCAGTCTTGATTTCAACTGTTAAAGGGATGAGATGGTATACAGGAGGTTGTGGGTTCAGATCCCGACCCATAACCCTGTATATTTGGAGTTTGCGTGTCTCTCCCTGTGGCCATGTGAATTTTTATCCAGGTGCTCCTGTTTTTCCCCTCCACATTTAGAATCAACGTGCGCTTTGGAGTATTTGGCTGATATAAAGTTCCACTTGATCAGCCACTCTGTTGAGCTATCATTTGTGATAGCCAGGTCACTTCTGAAAAAGAGCTGCACAACTCAGTGGGCCCTTACCTGGTAAAAATAAACATAGATGGCAGTAGAGTATCAGAAGAGAGGTGGACGCCGCTCCACATCGTGCGAGCACGCGAGCAGTCATGACCTTGAGTGGTGGTGACGAGCAGGTGGCGGCCGTGGTGGTTGGAGAGTGGAGAGAGTGGTGTGAAGGGCTCGAGCTGGTCATGTTGAGACCACCGAGGGCAGCGGCACGAGCCAGATTTACCCAGTGCTTTGGGCCACGGTTGGTGGATCACGGAGAGATTAATCCCGTGTGTGAGAACTCATCCGAAGGCAAAGCGTTGTATACAATGCGGGGCATCCAGTCATTTTTTTTGCAATCTTATAGCATAAAAGCCTCATGCCCCAGTGTATGCCCGTATATCCTGTGCGTTTGCAAAACATTCCAAGCATCGTCTTTCTGAAAGAGAGTTCCGGGATCTGGACTGTCAGAAGGAGCAAGATGGCAAAATAGCGTGTCCACTCATGAAAGATGGTTCTCGAGCCTCCGTAATCGAGATGATAATGCTCTAATGGCGAGTGATGGTTTAATAAACGTGATTTACTGCCTATGCATCACCATGGCACTGCTGGCTGAGCACCAACTCGGAACCGTAGTCATGCATTCAAATTGCACTCGGGGATCCACTCAGACAATCATTTTTTTCAGAGCATCGCTTTGTGGGAGACACTAAAACCTAGTCAGGAATGTGGGGAATTTGCTCGCCGTCGAAGAAAGAAGGTGGTCATGGCATTGCACGCTTTCCGGTGGCACTTCTGCGGCTGTCTGGAACGCTCTTCTGATATTAGGAAGCCACTGGAGCTGTGCATTTTTTAAAAATCACCTTGATTGAAAAACGAATTTCTTTAAAAATGCTTTTTGTGTTTAGTTTGTTGTCCGATTAGCGCGGTTGGCTAAGTACGGTGCGAAAGAAGTTCAACATACACACGTGCGCGCGTACAATATCCATCACTGCCATTGACGAGTAGCGCCCCATTGCTCGCTGGAGCCGGGAGGCACTTTGACTCAACGTCACGACAACAGAGCTGGATCTGTTCTAGATTAGTATTTTAAGATGCTTTGTTATTCACCCTTGGGCTTAACGATCGCGTGGTGACCATTAACTCTGCGTTCCCTTGAGCCTCGGAAACTCGAGCGGCGGCACATTTTGTCTCGGGGAACTCTTACGTAACTTTCGTGGAAAAGCGGGGCCCGCCGACAGCGACGCTTATTGCCGTGTTTTGAATCGCATCGGGTAGCCCAAAAATAAATAATATTAATAAAACGTCGTCGTCCCCGTATCGGCGGGGGGCGGCCCTTACGTAAGAGGAGGTGGGGGAGCGCGCTCGCCGGGGAAGTGATGCGGCGGCGGTGAGCGGACGGTGAGTGGACGTTCGCCGCACAGCATTCTGGCAGGCCCGGGCAGGTCTCGGCTGACGTTGGCCCCAATTTTAGCCAGAACGACAACAGCCTCAGGAATTCTGCACGGGGTGGGTGACACGTGGGGATGGTGGGGTGGGTGACGTGGTCTGGGGGTGACGCGGTGCAGGTTACGCCGTGTGGGGCGATAAGGTGTGGGGGCAACGCGGTGTGGAGGTGACGCGTTCCGCGGTGTGGGGGCGACGTGGTGCAGGTTACGTGGTGTGGGGGGCTTGACGGGCCAAACGGTCTCACACTTGCTGCACGGCAGCGCCTGCTGCCGTGTGAGCCGAACCTTTGACAGCAGCAGCAATGGCGAGATACTGCACTTAAATGCTAGGCAGCGTTCTGGGTTAAGTAGGTAGGTGGGTGGACGAGTGTGGCTGGGCAGTAGTGGATAGGTTGGTGAATAGAGAGGCAGACATTAAGTAAAATAGATAGGTTTGTCGTAGGTAGGTCAGTACATTTATGTATAGGTAGCTAAGTGCATGTGTTGCTAAGTGGGGAGGTGAGTATAGGCAAGGACGTTGATCAACTCTGTCTGCAGCACCAACCGGATGTGGAGTGGACACTGCAGCCGTCAGACTGCCGCGTTCCTCCTCAAGGTCGCCTCGGGGGGGGTGGGGGGGGGTATCTCTCGCGCTACGAAGGACATGGAGCCACACAAGTTGACTGTGACCAGGCATTTTGGTTCCTTTCTCACGAATTGTGAGAAACCCTCCTGGAAATCAAGGCAGTTGTTTGGCCTGCTAAGGGAAAGTGTCAGATGACTGCCAGCTTGTAAATCAATTAGCAGCGGGGTTATAGAAGTGAGTTGTGGGGGGGGACAGGACCCTCGGAGGTAGAGCGAGGGGGGGGCTACATAGCATGTGTAGGGAGAGAGTTGCTTCAGTGTTGAATCGTCAATGTCAGCGCCCATGCAGGAGCTGATAATTAATAATTAGTTATGACATTTAGTATTTGCACCATTCTTATCGCGCAATGCTCTCAGAGATGCACCGGGTTTCACAGACGCGGGCTGCATTATCACAGCAGCGGGCGATGCTGTGATAATGCAAACGTGGCAAATTTGTATCCATGGCGCCGGCATGTGACAGCCTGCTTGTTTCAAACTACGTCAGGGGGTCTTTAACATGCACGGGGAAGCAAGACGACGCTTAATTTACCATTAATACACCCGCGGTCGTAACTAGGCCGCCTGCTAGATTCGACCTGCGAACATCTGCAAGAAGCACTTCGATATTCCGAGCAAATAGCATCTTCCCAGGTGGGGGCGGCGACGGCCGTCTGTCGTGTTTTTGTATCGTTTGTTGTAACTGTTCTTCCCTGCCCCTCTTGGGTATCTCTGAAAAAGAACTTTACAGAGTATCGGATTCCTCCACAATGTATAAATATTCTGATTCTGAAATATTCTGATGCTGGCACAAACACGCGCGTAGCAAGTGGCCCCGTCACGTCACCTTGCTGCTGCTGCTGCCGCCGTTCATTTTCCTTGTGCTGCTGTGCGTGACCGAGGGGGGCCGGCTCTGCGAGACGATGAGATGTGCGCCTCCGTCCTGTGCGTAAATTGCGCTGGATGGGACCGTGTTTCTTCAGTTCCCCGTCGACTCAAGTAGATCATTCAGACTTTAATCGGCGATAGAAAAACACAACAACAAAGAGCAGTTCCCTCTGGCTGTCAATTACAAAGGTCATTTATTTTTTGCTCAAGAGCCCCATTTATTTTTTTTAAACGCGCAGTCTCCAGAAACCTCTCCGTGCACGCCGCTGTCTGCGACCCCCCCTCCCCCCGACGGTTCTATATCGGGGAAGTGTTGTCCTTAATTTTTTTATTTGTAAGTTATTTCAGTTGCAAAGGCACCCCCGCTGGAACGATTGTTTTGGCCAAGTCAAGAGATTTGCGAAGGTAGGGTTCTGTGTGGAACAGTGGCCTGCACCTCCTGTTTGTTGCAAAGATCTTTATCACTCTTTATCGGAGCAGGGACTGTGTGTGCGGTTAATACAAACACAACTTAGCCAACACAAACCTGCAGCTCACCACCGTGATCAATATACTGGACACGAATAATTAACCCCATCCCCCTCAAAATCCATCCACCAATCCCACTCACAATCAACTGAATTGTCCTTTCAATTAAGAAGTAATTTCTTTGTCAGTTTTTATTGCCTCATTTTTGCATTGTTTCTCGACAGGCAGTTCAGTCTCGTTTGTGACTCTTCCCTGAATGTAATGTCGAGCTGTGATTGGTGTAAATCGCAGCCAGTGGCTTCTTACACCCGTGGTTCAGTGCAGGCATTGTGTACAAGAATCGCTGGTCAACTCAACTGCCACCAGTCCCTTGCTAAACGTCTGGAGGGAATGACGGTCATATGTTGTCCCTTTTATAGAGTGGATGTTAAATACCTTGGCATAATTCCGAAGAGTGTACAATACAGTTTTAATTTCATTTCAAGATGTTAAATCGCAGGGGAAAGCACACAACCACCGGTTGAGCCAGTGGATGGCTTGCAGATTTGAAAGGAGGCATTGATTGCATTGAGAGCCGAATGTTGCGTACCAGTTTTGGAACAAAATCCATAATGTCCATGATGGTTACGTGCATCTATTGGTTACCTGCTTAAAACACCATCTATCAATATGAGCAACCCTGCATTCGACTTAATTTGGAGGCTCGGATTCAATCTTGATCTTGGCCATGCCACTATAAACACTTTGAGACGAGCCTTATGGTCTCCTGCCCCTTTCTTTTCAGATGAATTTGCAGCCTTGGCCTAGTGCCCAGATCGTAAAAATAACACGTTGATGTTGTGGCTCACCACGTGGAAAGCAAAACAGGTTAAACTACGTCTTTAATTTCCCAATGCATTGACCATGGGCCTGTCTTGGAGTGAAGCAGAGAAGGCTGCTAAAGACTGCCCGGCATGGCGTGAGCTGTTTGCGGCCTTAAGTTCCACAGGGAGCGAACAGGAGTAAGTAAGTAACGTCTCCTGTCCGCTTGTCGCAGCTCTTATTGGAGAAGTTGCGAGTGCACTCGTTCATCGTTCCTGCTTGTGGGATGTCCCCAACACTCGGTGGTGTCGGGGGCGGTTCATAGCCCCCCCCTCCCCTTTACCGTCGTCGTGCTCCACACCGCTATTGATTGTTGCCTCGGCTGTTTAATCAAACGTGTGCGACATTGTGACAAAATGCCTTCCCCTCTGCACTGCGGTGTGACACACGATGCAGCAGCTTCTTTCTTGTACGCTGCACTTTGACCCCGTTTTATGTATTCGGTTGCACCAGGCGTGCGTTGTGTCGGTTTCTGCCCCCTGTGTGCAGTGAATGGTGATTGTGTTTTGCCCCAATAATCAAAACAAATCCACCGCTAATCAGCTAATGCACTTCATCTCCCTGTGAGACCTGACTGAGATATTTTTTGTCTACACAAGTGGCTCTTAATATCAATGTATTTTTTTCTGGTTTATTGGTCAGAGTTGGGCTCTCTGATACGGGAATACTCCATTAATTCCTCCGCTAGCAGAGCACCCGTTTTTATTCTGCTGAAGGTGACGTCGCTCTATTCTTCCAGGATTTTAAGTCGCCCGTCAAAAAAAAAACTCTTCCGTGCCATTTCGATTTGTCTCTTGAATTAATTCCCACAACCCCCTTGCATTACGCACATTGTGTTAGTCCCAGTGTAACAGGCCGTAGTATACCCACAGGCCGTAGTGTACCCGGGGTTAAAACGGCCTAGGCTAGATTATACCCGGGTATATTATGGCCTAGGCCAATTTATACTCTGGGGTATATTATGGCCTAGGCCAAATTATGCCCCTCTAGGCCAAATCATACCCCCATGGTAGTAATAGTGTTGAGCGATATACACATGAATTACTAAATTTTTCCAACATTTTATTTAAAACTGTAAACACATAGACTTTGATTGCTTCAACCACAAAAAAATAATAATAACCCTAACCCTAAAAATGCTTTAATTGATCAAATTGAGATTCTTACTTCCATTTATACGCTTTTTAGATATCGATTGAAGTTCGTTGTCGGCTGTTTTCTGTGGATAATTGCCTTTGAACTTTCACTTTGGGCATATTTTGGCTTGGAGGGGTATGGTCTGGCCCAGTCTAGTTTAAACCCCCGGGTATAGTTTAGCCTAGGATACTTTATGCCCCCGGGTATACTCTGGCCTGGGCCAAACTATACCCGGGTTTAATCGGGGCAGGGGTTATTTTAGCCTGTTACACCGGGTCGCCCTCGCAAAAAAGGTGGCACGGTTTCAATGGTCTCATTGAAGACGCTTGAACCTGTGTGACCTGACTTCGGTTCAGAGCTGCAGCTTCCCCCTTCACCGATCCACACTGACCAGCGCGGTGAAGTATGGTCAAACAACCCTCGTGACTGACAGATTACAGGGAGGCCTTCATCCAGCAGTTAATGGATAAAGTATTGTATCTCATTATTATATATTACAATGTGCTTTTCTGGAGTGTGAAAAATAATTTCCTAATGTGGCTTGATGCAAATCGCCCACTATCTTCCTGCCAGAACGCTCATTGAGCAACATCAACATTTGTCTCAACGCTTGGCTAAGAATTGATGAGTTGATAATGAGGGCCCACCGTGGCAGGCGGCCGAAGGGGTTGTCCGAGCGGTCCGTGCCGCGTGTGCCACTTGGGCGACTGGCACCGAGACAGCGTCTCGTCCCTCCCCACAGCTGCTCGTGAGTTCTTCAGGGATTTCTGCAGGGCGCTGTTGTTGTTCCGAGACGGCGTCTCGTCCCTCCACATTTAGAAACCGGCGTTCAGAGCGTTTTAGAGTATTTGGCTGCTATGAATGTCCACCGGAATAAGCCACTTTCGTTGAATTGTCATTTGTGGCCAGGTCACTTCTGAAAATAAGCTTTTTAGCTCTGTAGGCTTTACCTTGTAAATTAGAAATCGTTCTTCTGAAGCTGGCGATCTGCCCTGTGATAAACGCAAATGATGCAATGATACTATCTGAATCATAATCTGTTTTTCCTAGAGGAATCCGATGAGCTATAAAGCTCTTTTCCACAGACGTCCAGTACTATGGTCACTCACGAGCGTCGTACACTGTGGTGTGCTGGCGTCATGGCGCAAATCTTAACTTCAAACTCTTCCTGCTCTCTTCCCCCTCCGTTCCGTGATCGATGCTTTGCACCGGGCTCGTGTTGAGTTGTAATATAAAAGAGATATACATTTCATGTTTAAACTTTATTAATGTGTTGTTGATGCAGACAAGCATTCTTTAGCTCTCTCAGAGTTTTAACAGATGAGTTAACTGGCCTGTCTTGAATTGAGCAAGGTTATAAGAGCTTGGGAAAAGAGCCATGGGAGGGGAAAGACTCCCAAAAATGTTCTGACCGTTGCCACATTTGTTGGAATGATTGGCACATTCCTCGAGTATATTTGCTAATGGGGAAGGCAAGTCCCCAGGCAGGAGATGGGAAGGCGCTCAAATTCAAAAAGCAGGTTCGTGACTCACCGGACTTGCCCGCGGGCAGCAAATGGCCATTCCAGGGGGGTTCCCGTCATCGGTGAAGGTGTAATCTCTGTGTGATCCGCCAATCTCACTGCCCTACACGTTGCTGGGTTATGGGTGTAGCATCGCCACCACACCCAAAGTTTTGCCTTTTTTTGTCCATGTGTTTTATATTAAATACACGAAGAGCCTCAAATTATTCTTACCGGGCTAAGGGAAGGTACAACCAAAACACATTTGGAGTTATTTTACTTATATTAATCCAAGGCAGTGGCAGTTGCAATCCGCTTGTGAAATTTGAAGACGTCCGATTAACGTCTCAACCTTGGCACCCTGCTACAGGTTGGCGTGCAGCTATTACGGGTTTCAACTACCCCTCTGTGCGTCGGGTTCCATTGACGAGCGTGCATAGAGTGGGGCTCCCAGCGTGCACTGCATGCCGTCATGTGGTCGGGATCTTGTTAAGGCTATATGGGGGGGATCTTTGTGTTTGGGATCTTGGGGGTCTCGTGTCATGCGAGGGGGATGCCCGTGCAAGGCCACTGGAGGGCGCTGTAAGCGGTGCGCCTGGAGGTCACAGGTCAAGAGGAAAAGTGAAAAGTTATTTCTGGCTCTAGTTAGTATAGAGCTGGTGGTGTTCATCTCCAGTTTACGGCCCTCAAGCCAGTGGCGGAAATTCCACATTCCAGAGGCGGGGGACGAGGCTATCCATAGGACAGCCGCTGTTTACTTCCCCACACAATGGTACCCCGGGTGACCCCGGGTGGATAATTGGATGTCAACACCCAACCATCCCTCCCGATTATTTAATTTGATGTTAAGTGCCTGATAGGTATGGATCTACCAAAGAAGACGTAATTTTTTTAATTCGTATGAACAGCCTAATCAAGCTTTGCTGCGGCCGTTTCTGTGGAAGTGGTGGTTGTGTGTGTGGTTATAGTGGTTAGCGCAATGTACTTTGACTATTTACTATTATTTACTATTTTATTTTACCAGGTAAGGCCCACTGAGCTGTATAGGTCTTTTTCAGAAGCGACCTGGCCACAAATGATAGCGCAACAAAAGTGGCTTATGTGAAAATTTATAGTAGTCAAATATTCTTAAGACATAGAGTTTAGGAATCGGGTTTGGGGTCAGAGGTTAGGGTTTTGGTTTAGGTTCTAGATTTGAAGCTTTTGTGACTGCAAGGATTCATACTCTTTGGTTTTTTCGGTAAAGTCACGTGACTTTACCGAAAAAACCGAAGAGTAAGTTTTGGTTTAGGGTTAGGGTTTAATTTAGAATGTATGGTTTGTCTTGAGCGATTAACATCCAGAGTTAGAACCCGGTGACCTGAGTTTGATTCCCAATCACGGCCAGCACTAACGCCGGTGGCGATTATCTGAACTGGACCTGGGCCGCCCCGAGATAGACTCAGCTCCACATGAGTGCCTGGTGCGGTGTGTAGTCAACATCGCCACTGGGTGAGACTAAGGTGGCCGAGCGGGCGTGGAGCTGGCCACCCACCACCTTGTGTGCTGTGCTGGCCTTCATAGGCGCTGATGCTATTCGCTCACAGCTCTTGCCCCAACAGTCTGTTCGAGGCTACACGGGGGAATATTTGAAAGGTTTGATGACGAGGGTTGTTGATGGTGGTGATGTTCTTAGCTACAATTATGTCATATTGCCATCACTGTGCACCCCGGCGACCAAAGTTAATTTCCCGCTCGCCATCAAAATCGGTGACAAATATCTGAACTGACCCTGAACTTCCTGTAGGTCAACTCGGCCTTAAATGAGTACCAGGTGTGGTGTGTTAACAGCATTGGGGAGTTGAAGGCAGCCGGGTGTAGTGCCGGCTACCCACCCCCTCGCGCCGTGCTTCCTTAATAGGTGCTCGCTCACAGCACTTGCCCCAACAATTCGTTAGAGGCTATGCTGGGGCATATTTGTCTTTCTATGCACATTCGCTGTGGAAGTGGTGGTACGTGTGTGTGCGTGTCTGTACGCGCTACCACAGCTCGCGTGGTTTAATGCTCCGCTGCGTAGGGCATCCAAAGAGGACGTTTAATATCACGTTTATAACATAATTGGTGATAAAAAAAAATATCCTTAGAGTCGCCCATCGCAAAAATAAAAAAATAACTAATCACAGTCACACCACGTTTCCATTACCACCAGCTTAACGATCAGATGGTGTGTAATGGTGTAGGTCAGGGGTCGGCAACCTGCGGCTCCGGAGCCGCATGCGGCTCTTTTGAACCTTGACCGCGGCTCTGGGGCGGATGCTAGCGAGGGGAGGAGGCGCACTGTGACACCTGCTCTGGCGTTGCCGCTGCTGACAGGTCGCCGCTCAGCTCCACACTGCCCGCCCGGTGACAGGCAATAACGTTGCCGTTGCTTTGTCACATGTTTGGAAGAAGTAAAAACCTTCCTGGGCAGCAAAGAGCTCACCTTTGCTGAGCTGGAACAGCCAGAGTGGCTGGAAAAATTACATTTTATGGTAGACATGACAGCACATCTAAACACGCTAAATACAACCCTTCAGGGGAAAGGAGGCACAGCCCTGCACATGCTGGAGGAGGTTTTGGCATTCGAGCGCAAGTTGACAGTGTTTGTCAAAGATTTACAGAGAGGTACACTGTCTCACTTTCCCTCTTTGAGAGAGTTCAAACAAAGTCATGATACGATAAATTTGGAATATTTCAAGTCTGCAATCACCACAATGCAAAGTTCGTTTGGGAAACGATTCTGTGAGTTCAGAGAGGAAAAAACGACATTATCCTTCCCTGTCACTCCCCTGGCGATCGATCCATCCCTATTGAATATGACTGCATTTGCAGGTGTAAGTCAACCTGATCTTGAGATGGAACTGGCTGATATAGCCGACAAAGATATATGGGTGTCCAAGTTCAAATGCTTGACCGCTACTCTTGAGGATGTTGCCCGTCAGAAGGCCATTCTGGCTCAGAATCATAAATGGAGTGATATTGAAAACCTTCCCAAACAGGACAAACTTGTATTCGAAACATGGAATGCCATCCCCAACACTTATATAAACATGAAAAAGTATGCATTTGGAGTCCTGTCGATCTTCGGCTCCACATATGTATGTGAGCAGGTCTTCTCCAACATGAACTATATTAAAAACAAACATCGATCACGCCTCACAGATGACAGCTTGCAAGCCTGTGTGAAAATGAAGGTGACGTCTTACAGCCCTGATGTGCAGACACTGTGCACTGAGGTTCAGGAGCAAAAATCCCATTAACCAGGTAATTTAGCTATTAATTTGCAAAAATATATTTTACATTGTTAAGTGAAAAAGTCCTTTTTTTATTCAGATTGACAGCTGACTGCACGATCCTGTATATAGCAATAAGGTAAGAAACAATATATGCAGTGTTATATTTGTTTTAATAGTTGCAATGGTTTTGCGGCTCCCAGTTTGTTTTTTCCTTCGGAAACGGGTCCAAGTGGCTCTTTATGTCTTAAAGGTTGCAGACCCCTGGTGTAGGTGATCCGAGCAAGCGTTAGCCACATTTTCACGGTGGCAAGCACCGTCTCCATCCTCTAACGCCACAATTACTGCGGTTCTGACTGTTGCGGGTAATGGCGCCGTCGTCGCCGTGGCTCCACCATCGGAGTCGCCCCGTACATCGTTGGGGCTGACGCGCCTCGTGGGAGGGTCTGGCGGTGGGGGTTGCCGCTCTCCGTTTTCGCCTGGCGCGACGCCAATCAACCGGCGACCCCTCGCGACGTCCGTAGGGTTGCGCGTCTTGTATCGCGGGCCGAGAGAGCGTATCCTCACAGCGCGTGTGTCCCCCCCCCCGGCTCGGCGTCCCTTCTCCCCCACCCCGTGTCTCCGTGCAGGTTGGGATAAGTACTCGTACGGTTACCACGGCGATGATGGGCACAGCTTCTGCTCGTCAGGCTCGGGGCAGCCGTACGGCCCCACGTTCACGACGGGCGACGTAATCGGCTGCTGCGTCAACCTCGTCAACAACACGGCCTTCTACACGAAGAACGGGCACAGCCTGGGTGGGCACGCACGCACACACGCGCACGCACACACACGCACACACGCGCACGCACGCACACGCACCGTCTGTGGTGATGTGGCCCGCGTGGAAGTGGGGTGTTGCGGGTTTGGTGATTGTGTGGAGGTAGTTTCAGTCTGGTCTACTCGGCTGAAATTGTTTCCAGATATCGTTTTTACACGGTGATGCCTGTTCCTTTAAAGCTATGTTTAGAATGCCATAGTGTCGTACCACCACCCTGTCGCGTTTATTTCCATTTCCGTACCAGGTACCGAAACTGGAAAAATCTTTGTGCCTGCTGTGGTCCGATTCAATCGTGAGATTGTTGTTTCATTGCTGAAGAGAGTTCGTGATTCCGTAACCCATCCCCGAGATTTCAGTAGAATTGTGTAACCGTTGGAGCGTGGATCCCGGTACTTGTGGCGGTGGCGCTAGCGACGCCGGGGTTTGCGCAGCGCGCGACAAACCCCACGACCCCGGTTGGTTTCCCAGCCACGGCTGACGTCCGCGGCAGGTGATGTCTGAACACTTGTCTGGGCACCCCCCCAAACACCCCCTCCCTTCACCAGCTGACACTGCTATGCGTGGACAACGAGGACAACCAGATAACTCCCACTCGAGGATTTCACCCAGTAGTCGATTGAGCGTGCGCAGTAGAAATACAGTCCGTTTACGTGAATGAGTGATGGCTGTTTTGAGGCTCGGTGTGTCATGTGGTGCGTTTGCTTGCGTTTGTGTTGGTGAACTATTTGTCTTTTGTCAACGTGACACTTTTTTTTGCTGATTGGCCGTGTCGGGTGGTGGAGGGTTACGACACATTTATAAATAACGCGATCTAAACCCAAAAACGTTGATTATGAATGGTGTGTTTGTGTTGGTGGTGCGGCGCGTTTGTGTTGGTGGTGTTTGTGTTGGTGGAGCGGTGTGTTGGTGGTGCGTTTGTGTTGGTGGTGCGTTTGTGTTGGTGGGGCGGTGTGTTTGTGTTGGTGGAGCGGTGTGTTTGTGTTGGTGGAGCGGTGTGTTTGTGTTGGTGGTGCGGTGCATTTGTGTTGGTGGTGTTTGTGTTGGTGGAGCGGTGTGTTGGTGGTGCGTTTGTGTTGGTGGTGTGTTTGTGTTGGTGGTGCGGTGTGTTTGTGTTGGTGGTGCGTTTGTGTTGGTGGGGCGGTGTGTTTGTGTTGGTGGTATGTTTGTGTTGGTGGTGCGGTGTGTTTGTGTTGGTGGGGCGGTGTGTTTGTGTTGGTGGTGTGTTTGTGTTGGTGGTGTGTTTGTGTTGGTGGTGTGTTTGTGTTGGTGGTGTGTTTGTGATGGTGGTGTGTTTGTGTTGGTGGTGCGTTTGTGTTGGTGGTGTGTTTGTGTTGGTGGTGCGGTGCATTTGTGTTGGTGGAGCGGTGTGTTGGTGGTGCGGTGCGATTGTGTTGGTGGGGCGGTGTGTTTGGTGGTGTGTTTGTGTTGGTGGTGCGTTTGTGTTGGTGCGGTGCGTTTGTGTTGGTGGTGTGTTTGTGTTGGTGGTGCGGTGCATTTGTGTTGGTGGGGCGGTGTGTTTGTGTTGGTGGTGTGTTTGTGTTTGTGGTGCGGTGCGTTTGTGTTGGTGGTGTGGTGCGTTTGTGTTGGTGGGGCGGTGTGTTTGTGTTGGTGGTGTGTTTGTGTTGGTGGTGTGTTTGTGTTGGTGGGGCGGTGCGTTTGTGTTTGTGGTGCGGTGCGTTTGTGTTGGTGGTGCGGTGCATTTGTGTTGGTGGGGCGGTGTGTTTGTGTTGGTGGTGCGGTGTGTTTGTGTTGGTGGTGCGGTGTGTTTGTGTTGGTGGTGTGTTTGTGTTGGTGGGGCGGTGTGTTTGTGTTGGTGGTGTGTTTGTGTTGGTGGGGGAGTGTGTTTGTGTTGGTGGTGCGGTGTGTTTGTGTTGGTGGGGCGGTGTGTTTGTGTTGGTGGTGTGTTTGTGTTGGTGGGGGGGGGTGTTTGTGTTGGTGGTGCGGTGTGTTTGTGGTGGTAGGGCGGTGTGTTTGTGTTGGTGTTGTGTTTGTTGGTGGTGTGTTTGTTGGTGGGGCGGTGTGTTTGTGTTGGTGTGTTTGTGTTGGTGGAGCGGTGTGTTGGTGGTGCGTTTGTGTTGGTGGTGCGTTTGTGTTGGTGGGGCGGTGTGTTTGTGTTGGTGGAGCGGTGTGTTTGTGTTGGTGGAGCGGTGTGTTTGTGTTGGTGGTGCGGTGCATTTGTGTTGGTGGTGTTTGTGTTGGTGGAGCGGTGTGTTGGTGGTGCGTTTGTGTTGGTGGTGTGTTTGTGTTGGTGGTGCGGTGTGTTTGTGTTGGTGGTGCGTTTGTGTTGGTGGGGCGGTGTGTTTGTGTTGGTGGTATGTTTGTGTTGGTGGTGCGGTGTGTTTGTGTTGGTGGGGCGGTGTGTTTGTGTTGGTGGTGTGTTTGTGTTGGTGGTGTGTTTGTGTTGGTGGTGTGTTTGTGTTGGTGGTGTGTTTGTGATGGTGGTGTGTTTGTGTTGGTGGTGCGTTTGTGTTGGTGGTGTGTTTGTGTTGGTGGTGCGGTGCATTTGTGTTGGTGGAGCGGTGTGTTGGTGGTGCGGTGCGATTGTGTTGGTGGGGCGGTGTGTTTGGTGGTGTGTTTGTGTTGGTGGTGCGTTTGTGTTGGTGCGGTGCGTTTGTGTTGGTGGTGTGTTTGTGTTGGTGGTGCGGTGCATTTGTGTTGGTGGGGCGGTGTGTTTGTGTTGGTGGTGTGTTTGTGTTTGTGGTGCGGTGCGTTTGTGTTGGTGGTGTGGTGCGTTTGTGTTGGTGGGGCGGTGTGTTTGTGTTGGTGGTGTGTTTGTGTTGGTGGTGTGTTTGTGTTGGTGGGGCGGTGCGTTTGTGTTTGTGGTGCGGTGCGTTTGTGTTGGTGGTGCGGTGCATTTGTGTTGGTGGGGCGGTGTGTTTGTGTTGGTGGTGCGGTGTGTTTGTGTTGGTGGTGCGGTGTGTTTGTGTTGGTGGTGCGGTGTGTTTGTGTTGGTGGTGTGTTTGTGTTGGTGGGGCGGTGTGTTTGTGTTGGTGGTGTGTTTGTGTTGGTGGGGGAGTGTTTGTGTTGGTGGTGCGGTGTGTTTGTGTTGGTGGGGCGGTGTGTTTGTGTTGGTGGTGTGTTTGTGTTGGTGGGGGGGGGTGTTTGTGTTGGTGGTGCGGTGTGTTTGTGGTGGTAGGGCGGTGTGTTTGTGTTGGTGTTGTGTTTGTTGGTGGTGTGTTTGTTGGTGGGGCGGTGTGTTTGTGTTGGTGGTGTGTTTGTGTTGGTGGTGTGTTTGTGTTGGTGGGGGGGGTGTGTTTGTGTTGGTGGTGCTGTGTGTTTGTGTTGGTGGGGTGGTGTGTTTGTGTTGGTGGTGTGGTGTGTTTGTGTTGGTGGTGCGGTGTGTTGTGTTGGTGGGACGGTGTGTTTGTGTTGGTGAGCGCGGTGTGTTTGTGTTGGTGGTGCGGTGTGTTTGTGTTGGTGGTGTGTTTGTGTTGGTGGTGTGTTTGTGTTGGTGAGCGCGGTGTGTTTGTTTTGGTGGTGCGGTGCGTTTGTGTTGGTGGGGTGTTTATGTTTGTGTTGGTGGTGCGTTTGTGTTGGTGTGGTGCGTTTGTGTTGGTGGTGTGTTTGTGTTGGTGGTGCGGTGCATTTGTGTTAGTGGGGCGGTGTGTTTGTGTTGGTGGTGCGTTTGTGTTTGTGGTGCGGTGCGTTTGTGTTGGTGGTGCGGTGCGTTTGTGTTGGTGGGGCGGTGTGTTTGTGTTGGTGGTGCGGTGTGTTTGTGTTGGTGGTGCGGTGTGTTTGTGTTGGTGGTGTGTTTGTGTTGGTGGGGCGGTGTGTTTGTGTTGGTGGTGTGTTTGTGTTGGTGGGGGGGTGTGTTTGTGTTGGTGGTGCGGTGTGTTTGTGTTGGTGGGGCAGTGTGTTTGTGTTGGTGGTGTGTTTGTTGGTGGGGCGGTGTGTTTGTGTTGGTGGTGTGTTTGTGTTGGTGGGGCGGTGTGTTTGTGTTGGTGGTGCTGTGCGTTTGTGTTGGTGGGGCGGTGCGTTTGTGTTGGTGGGGCGGTGTGTTTGTGTTGGTGGTGTGGTGTGTTTGTGTTGGTGGTGCGGTGTGTTGTGTTGGTGGGACGGTGTGTTTGTGTTGGTGAGCGCGGTGTGTTTGTATTGGTGGTGCGGTGTGTTTGTGTTGGTGGTGTGTTTGTGTTGGTGGTGTGTTTGTGTTGGTGAGCGCGGTGTGTTTGTATTGGTGGTGCGGTGTGTTTGTGTTGGTGGTGTGTTTGTGTTGGTGGTGTGTTTGTGTTGGTGAGCGCGGTGTGTTTGTGTTGGTGGTGCGGTGCGGTGCGTTTGTGTTGGTGGGGTGTTTATGTTTGTGTTGGTGGTGCGTTTGTGTTGGTGGGGCGGTGCGTTTGTGTTGGTGGGGCGGTGCGTTTGTGTTGGTGGGGCGGTGCGTTTGTGTTGGTGGGGCGGTGTGTTTGTGTTGGTGGGGCAGTGTGTTGGTGGGGCGGTGTGTTTGTGTTGGTGGGGCGGTGTGTTTGTGTTGGTGGTGCGTCTGTGTTGGTGGTGCGTTGTGTTGGTGGTGCGGTGTGTTGGTGTTGGTGATGCGTTTGTATTGGTGTGGTGTCTTTGTTGGTGGAGCGGTGTGTTTGCGTTGGTGGAGCGAGCGGTGTGTTTGTGTTGGTGGTGCAGTGGGTTTGTGTTGGTGGTGCGTTTGTGTTGGTGGTGCGGTGTGTTGGTGTTGGTGGTGCGGTGTGTTTGTGTTGGTGGTGCGGTGTGTTTGTGTTGGTGGTGCGGTGTGTTTGTGTTGGTGGTGCGGTGTGTTTGTGTTGGTGGTGCGTTTGTGTTGGTGGTGTGGTGTGTTGCTGTTGGTGATGCGTTTGTATTGGTGTGGTGTCTTTGTTGGTGGAGCGGTGTGTTTGTGTTGGTGGTGCAGTGGGTTTGTGTTGGTGGTGGGTTTATGTTGGTGGAGTGGTGCGTTTGTGTTGGTGATGCGTTTGTGTTGGTGGGGCGGTGTGTTTGTGTTGCTGGAGTGAGCAGTGTGTTTGTGGTGTGTGTGTGTTGGTGGAGTGGTATATTTGTGTTTGTGGTGTGTTTGTGTTGGTGGTGCTGTGCGTTTGTGTTGGTGGGGCGGTGTGTTTGTGTTGGTGGTGTGGTGTGTTTGTGTTGGTGGTGCGGTGTGTTGTGTTGGTGGGACGGTGTGTTTGTGTTGGTGAGCGCGGTGTGTTTGTGTTGGTGGTGCGGTGTGTTTGTGTTGGTGGTGCGGTGTGTTTGTGTTGGTGGTGTGTTTGTGTTGGTGGTGTGTTTGTGTTGGTGAGCGCGGTGTGTTTGTTTTGGTGGTGCGGTGCGTTTGTGTTGGTGGGGTGTTTATGTTTGTGTTGGTGGTGCGTTTGTGTTGGTGCGGTGCGTTTGTGTTGGTGGTGCGGTGCGTTTGTGTTGGTGGGGCGGTGTGTTTGTGTTGGTGGTGCAGTGTGTTTGTGTTGGTGGTGCGGTGTGTTTGTGTTGGTGGTGTGTTTGTGTTGGTGGGGCGGTGTGTTTGTGTTGGTGGTGTGTTTGTGTTGGTGGTGCGGTGTGTTTGTGTTGGTGGGGCAGTGTGTTTGTGTTGGTGGTGTGTTTGTTGGTGGTGTGTTTGTTGGTGGGGCGGTGTGTTTGTGTTGGTGGTGTGTTTGTGTTGGTGGGGCGGTGTGTTTGTGTTGGTGGTGCTGTGCGTTTGTGTTGGTGGGGCGGTGTGTTTGTGTTGGTGGGGCGGTGTGTTTGTGTTGGTGGTGGGGTGTGTTTGTGTTGGTGGTGTGGTGTGTTTGTGTTGGTGGTGCGGTGTGTTGTGTTGGTGGGACGGTGTGTTTGTTGGTGAGCGCGGTGTGTTTGTATTGGTGGTGCGGTGTGTTTGTGTTGGTGGTGCGGTGTGTTTGTGTTGGTGGGGTGTTTGTGTTGGTGGTGTGTTTGTGTTGGTGAGCGCGGTGTGTTTGTGTTGGTGGTGCGGTGCGTTTGTGTTGGTGGGGTGTTTATGTTTGTGTTGGTGGTGCGTTTGTGTTGGTGGGGCGGTGTGTTTGTGTTGGTGGGGCGGTGTGTTTGTGTTGGTGGGGCGGTGTGTTTGTGTTGGTGGGGCGGTGTGTTTGTGTTGGTGGGGCGGTGTGTTTGTGTTGGTGGGGCGGTGTGTTGGTGGTGCGGTGTGTTTGTGTTGGTGGTGCGGTGTGTTTGTGTTGGTGGTGCGTCTGTGTTGGTGGTGCGGTGTGTTGGTGTTGGTGATGCGTTTGTATTGGTGTGGTGTCTTTGTTGGTGGAGCGGTGTGTTTGCGTTGGTGGAGCGAGCGGTATGTTTGTGTTGGTGGTGCAGTGGGTTTGTGTTGGTGGTGGGTTTATGTTGGTGGAGTGGTGCGTTTGTGTTGGTGATGCGTTTGTGTTGGTGGGGCGGTGTGTTTGTGTTGCTGGAGTGAGCAGTGTGTTTGTGGTGTGTTTGTGTTGGTGGAGTGGTTTATTTGTGTTTGTGGTGTGTTTGTGTTGGTGTAGCTGTGTCTTTGGTCTAATAGCTGTCTGTTGCAACTCCAGTGGAAATTGCAGTCTTGAGCTTGGTCTGAGCCGCTCTTATCTCTGCTCAGCCTAAAATGAGTCCCTAAAGCAGTGTGCACTGAGAAGACAAAGATGACCAGGTCTGCTTTTGATCCCATCTGCTCCCGTGTGCTATGTCTCACGCGGCACTTGTTCCTACAGTTATTCTGATAAACAGGGATGAAGTGTGTGTTTGTGTCCGTGTGCGCGCATGTGTGTGTCTACGGTGTAGGAGGGCAGTGGAATTCGCACTACGCTATGAACCTGGCAACCCGAGTTTGCTTCCCACTCGTGGCAAACATCACTGATCAATATCTGAACCAATTATGGCTTCCCCTACATCAAATCCACTTGAAATTAGAATCTGGTGTGTTATGTAAACATCAGCACTGGGGAGACAAAGGCGGCCGAGCATGGTGCTAGCCACACCGCCCCTTCGTGTGCGGTGCCAGCCTTCGTAGGTGCCCACTAACAGTACTTGCCCCAACAGCCTGCAAGGGCTATACTGGGAGTCTTTGCTTTTGTGTGTATGTGGTGGATGCTTGTAAGCCATCTGTGCTGACATATATCTTTGTCTTCCATCCACCTTCCTCCCATCCCTTCTGTAGGAATTGCCTTCACAGACCTCCCGGTGAGAAGCGTTGAACCTCGGCACAACTTGTTTAATTTCAGACGCCTCGGTGTGAACAATATAAAAAACAAGTCATTATTGCAAGTGGAGCGTGTTCAGTTCGACTGTAAACTACCGCAGGGTTTGCCACTCGTCTGAATGCGAAAGCCACTCGTAAATTACTCTCCCTATAAAATGTCATCGTCGGTTGAAAACAAGAGCCCTAACCCGGGTAGTTTCCGGCACCATGTATAGATACGGAGCCGGCGATTCCTCAAAGGCCACTACCTAAGTAGTGGAAACACCCCACTGATTGGTCAGTATTTTAAAAAATGTGTAAGTGTTGAGTCGTTGGGGTTAAATGTAATGACGTGTGTATTCGATATACCCTGTGCAGTGCAATGTGCAACTCCACTGTCATGTATGACACTGCTTGCACAACAACGTGTTAGCTCAATTCCCACTTGTACACATCCTACTGGGAAACATTCATCTGCAATCCCCATCGGCTAGTCACACCAAATGTGGTTTAATTTCAGCAATTAAATCGACACCTTTTTACCTTTTTACCTCTCATCGTATTTTTTTACCTTTTTACCTCTCATCGTATTTACCCCAAAGGAGCAAAATAAGTGACAGAAAAGTTGTTGAGGGGACCAGTTTGTCACATGTCCGGAACGTGCTTCTCACGGCGTATCTTGCAAATCCTGTCGGAACGTGACGCGGTTGAAGATCACCAGGCGATGGAAGTGGGGGGGGGGAATTGAAGGCCAGAGGGCTGTGGGGCGGATACTGAATCATGACTTTCCACCGTCAAAGTTGAGGTCCAAACAAAACATGACTCCCATGGAACTTCGGTTAACCTGCCAACATTAACCCCTATTCATGAGAGGTTTTTTTTTTGGCAATTTTTGGAACCGTATGTGAATAGTGCACTGCATCTTTACTTTAGTGGGGAGCGTATTATCAGGATAAAAACTTATCTGCGTTCATAAGTTGGCAGGGCATTGCTCATGGAAGTAATAGGTTTGGAGTGTCGATTTAAACATCAAAAATGCATATTCTTGGGTCTTTCGGTAAAGTCATGTAGATCGGTTCAAAGAAAATAACAAAAAATAACAAAAAAATGAAGACGACCGCTTGTGTTGCGATAGAAACGTAGTTTTTTACTATTTTTGGTTATTTTCTTTGAACCTATCTACGTGACGTTACCGAAAGACCCAAGAATATTAATTCCTGCAGTCACGAAAGCTTTAAGTCAGATTTAACAAAAATGCATATGAACATGTCGGCTTTCGCGACCAATATTATTCACACGTGTTTTTGGGTTAGCTCGTGTAAGTTTCAATGTGTTGTTAAACCGCCACCACCCGACACAGCCAATTAGTAAGGTTTGTCACGTAAACAAAACATACCAATTCGTTTCTTGTACAGCACACCGGTGTGTTGGAGAGTAAAGCCACAACATTTACAATTTTAGTTCCTTGATATTTTGCCGGTAATTACAACTAGGATCATCAGGCGACAGGCAGAGTAATCATCCTGCTGTTTCGGTGTTAAGTAGAGAGATACATGCGGTGTCGTCACTTTTGAGCCAATCAGGTATGAAGGCCAGTGGGGGTGGGGGGGGTTAATGGATGCATATCAATTATTGTAGGAAATGAAAAAAAAAATATCACGACGTTTCGATCGCAACACAAGCAATCGTCACCAGGGGTAATTTATTATTATTTTATTGTTATTATTTGTTCTATCTACGTGACTTTACCGAAAGAACCATAGAATATGAATTCCTACAGTCACGAAGGTTTTAAGTAAAAATTTATTGTAGGAAATTATTGTAGGAAATTGGTATCAACCTTCTCAGCAACTTAATCTGGGTAAATCTTTTAACAAAAAAAATAACATTCATGTTTTTCGTGGCAATACCTGCAAAATCCCAAAAGCCAAGTACTGGCAATCTTCCACAACTTCTTATATTGTTTTGGATCTATTTCTAGTGTCATTCATCACTCACAATTGGTGGACTTGTTTTTTGAAAGGTGAAAATAAAGCTTGGGGGGTATCATCATCTGCTCAGCTGCATACACTGCTTCAGTCATAGCCTGCCAGAGATATTGGGTGGGGAAGCCGAGGGCGGCCTAGGAGTGCCCTGGCTGGCTTGTCCAGCCCAGTTCAGTTCCTGAAGAAGCTCCCAGCCCGTCAAGCGATTAACACGGAGCTATACAGCACCACCACCACCACCACCACGAACACCTGCGCAGTCACCGTACATGTCTCAACCTCCGTCTCTTCTCCATTCCTTCCCTTCTCCCCGCCATCCATGTTCCATCCTGGCTTGCCCGGCCCTTGCAGCCCAACCTGTACCCGACGGTGGGGCTGCAGACGCCGGGCGAGGTGGTGGAGGCGAACTTCGGCTCGCGGCCTTTTGTCTTCGACATCGAGGACTACATGCGGGAGTGGCGGTCGCGCATCACGGCCGCCGTGGAACGCTTCCCCCTCGCGCAGCCGCACGGGACCTGGCAGATGACGCTGCAGACGTACGTCACGCACGTCACGCACGTCACGCACGGACAAGAATCCCGTGTGCGGTCTGCATGGACTGTAGGTACAAATGCTGTTAGCGAGCAAATCGTGAAGGTCGGCACGGCGTGCCGAGGGGGTGGTGTGGCTACTATCAACGCCTGGCCGCCTTTCCCTCCCCAGTGCCTGTATTGGTAGATGCTGACTTGAGGCAACGAATGGGAGGCCCAGGACTGGTTCAGATAATCACCGCTGATGTTATCTGTGAATGGGAATCGAACCCAGGTGGCCAGGTTTGTAGTGTAGTGCACTAACTGCTATACCAGCACTTCAACTTGCACACACTTACACGCACTTATGCGCTCTCCTGCATGCACCGCAGCAATCGTAGACTGGCAGTGGTGCCGAGTGAAGCCGACGTGGTCCTTAAGTGTCCTGGCCAGTTTGTCCAAATCCATTCTGCGCAGGTGGCGATGGGGAGGGAGAGGTGTGTGCGTGGTGCGGTGTGTGCGGTGTGGTGCGCAGCCTGCAAGATGGCGCAGTAGTACCCGCACTGTGCCACAACCGCATGGACCTGGCGTGTACGCCGGTGATGAGCGATGTCTGAACCTGCCCTCGGCCTCCTCCCCTTAGTTGAATCGGCCTCAAATGGGTGTGCCTGGTGCGGTGTATCAACATTTTTCATTGGGAGACGAGTGACATCTGAAACCTATCTCTACCTCCCTTTGCTTGGCTCAACATTAAGCGAGGGCCTAGTGCCGTATTTGAACATTGCCACTGGTCACACGACGGCGGCCAGGTGTGGTGTTGGCGACGGATGATGATGCGCTCTCGGATGATGATTGAAGGAGCATGGAGATCGCAATTTCCCAGTTGTATTGTTTGCCTTGTGCATTTTCAAATGTTCAATGCGAGGTGTAACCTTGGGCGCTTTGAGTTGCCGAGGCATTTAAGCACCACATAAACGCTACTGTTATTATTATTGTGTGGGCTGTGCACGGGCTGTGCGGTCCTGTGGCGCGTGTGCCATTACGCCGTTGGTGTTTCGCCGTGGTGGTGTGGGCGGCGCTCCGTGTGACGGTCGTGCGCTCGCGTGGCACAGCATGATGGCCTCCTACCTGGTGCACCACGGCTACTGCACGACAGCGGAGGCGTTCGCCCGCGCGACCGGGCAGGCCTTCCAAGAGGAGCTCTCCTCCATCAAGAATCGGCAACGTGAGTGCCTCCCAGTGCACAGTGCGCAGCACGGGAAATTGGTGGTGCGTGCGCAGGGCGCGCGTGTGTCTCACATGTAGTGTAGCGGTTAGTGCGCTGCACTACGAACCCGGTCACCTGGGTTCAATTTTTGGTCAAGGCCAACACAAATGACAATTATCTGAACTGCTCATGGGCCTCCCCTAGGTCGGCTCGTCCTCAAATAAGTATCTAGGGCGATGCGTAAACATCGCCTCGAGGGAGACAAAGGTGGCCGGGCGTGCTGCTGGCAAGCCCACACACCCTCATGTAGCGTGCCGGCCTTCATCGGTGCTCGTTAACAGCACTTGCCCAAATAGTCTGTTATGGCTATACGGGGGATCTTGGTCTTTGTTCGTGTCTCATGTTGTATTGAACAGGTAGTGCATCTGCCAGTCATCTCACAGGGTTAACCCATTACACCTGGGTCTGTCCATGACCTCCTGTTAGCAAACCTTCGATACTTCACAATAGGGGGCCATCCATTTTGTAAGTTTGCAAAAATATGTCAAAACTTGACCCCTCTCCTCCTCCCTGTACACACGCATACGCTTGATACGCCCCCCCCCCCCCCCGTATCCTATGAACGGCCGATATTTAATCCACGCAGAAACGATCAAGGATTAATAATATTAAGGTGTTTAAGCAAACAGATAGTCCGCTGCCGGACTATCTAACTCATTTGAAGGCCAATGTAGACAATACGCAAGTGAACGCATTTGGGTTAACTCCCCCCTCCATGCGTATGTACTAAATGGATGGCCCCTAGCCTCAAAGTGCACCTAGCCTGGCACAAGCGCTGTGGTGATGTCACCACCACTTAGTGGCAAATGGCGGTAGCTTTTGCCTTCTCGAATGCAGCTAGTGCCGTCTGTGTTGTGTGTGTGTGTCATGCGGATCGTTTGTGTTCTTCAACAAAGACTTGGTGCTGCTGCTGTCTACATGAATTGCACGCATTTTATTACAACACTCGTTGGGATAGCACACAGGCGCTATTGATTTCCGACCCCAGCCGTTTTTCTGTGAACCCTGTGACCCCGTGTACCCCAACCTCTGCCGACCTGGGGACCCCGGGCTGGCGTTTCTGCAGGGAGCATGCATTCTGTCCCAGGGTTTATCGGCCACGCTGCTGCCTCGCTCTTTGGACACAGGATGCCAGTCCGCTCGTGCGCGCACACGCACGGTGTATTTTTGTTCGCCTATTAAAAGAAAACGGCCGGGCGGATTATTTTAACGATGCGCGAGTATTCCTCGTTTGAGGTCATGCGGCATGTGTACGGATGAACCTGCGAATTAGCATCCGTGTTTTGCGCGTGTGTGTATATGTGTATGCGTTACGAACCTGCCAACCCGACTTCGATTTCCGCTCACGGCCAACATCGGTGACGATTATCTGAACCGGTCTTGTGCCTCCCCTATGTCGACTCAGCCTCAAATGAGTACCTGGTACGATGCGTAAAAATATCACCACTCGGGAGACAAAGGCGGCTGGGCGTGCTGCTGGCCGCTCACCCCCTCGTGTGCCGTCCTGGCCTTCATAGGTGCTCGCTCACAGCACTTGCCCCAACAGTCTGTTAAGGCTATACGGGAATATCTCTCTTTGTGCATGTGTGTGTGTTAACATTTCACATTCACCAGTTTGCTCTTGGTGGACGTTTGAACAAATGGCATCGTACCCTATAGTCCTTGTATTGTGCGCAATCAGCTGATGATGTCGGTGGCGAGGTCAGGCTTCGGTGGATACCTCGGCACCCTTGAGGCTTGCACAGTGTTCTGGGTGTACAGCCTCAGCATTGTATTTAATCTCGGCATGCAGTGTTTTGCACTGCGTAGCCTTGGAAATACAGCGTCTCATTCACATGAGACAATTTACCTTATTTAATCCGGAAGACACCGTTTGCTCGTTCTTGTTGTTTATATGTATATACTTTGTGCTTGCGTATTTTAAAATAACAGATTCCTAATCCAAATGTGTCCGTGCTGTGCTCAATTATGGAGAACCCAGGTTCAATTATATTGTTTATTGTTGTAGCTTACTGACCCGCCCCCACTGCTTCATAGCTCATCGGATTTCTCCTTCAGTCTAGATTCTGAATTCCAGCAGACAACTGATCACCAGCATTAGTTGGGCCTTCCAACCGCTGTGTAAGTGGTTGGGCTCACATGTCAGTGGGCCAGATGCAACGAAGCTACGGCCCGGTTACGGCCTGCGGGTGGTCGGTTCTTCGCCCGTAGTCGGCGAGACTAAAGCGGGAGACGTTGGTCTGCGTGCGTGCTTTTGGGTCGCGTGCAGGCATTCAGAAGCTGGTGCTCTGTGGGAGGATGGGAGAGGCCATCGACACGACCCAGCAGTGCTACCCGGGCCTGCTTGACCGCAATCCGGAGCTGCTGTTTCGCCTCAAGTAAGGGGGCACGTTGCATCTCCACCGCGCCGCCAGCACCCCCGGCCGCGCGCAGGCCAATAACACTCACGCCGCTTGGTTTATCTGCGGTCCCCGAGGGCGGAGACTGTTTTCACGAGCTCTCGGCCTTGGGACGTTTGACTTGTGTCTCGCCGAGCGATTTCCCCGTGCGAGCAGCAAGCGTAGCGGGTTAGCGCGCTGCGCTACGAACTAGGCGACCCGAGTTCGATTCCCTCTCACGGCCACCCACCGCATCGTGTGCCGTACTGATGCCCAGACGAACAGCACTTGCCCCAGCAGTCTATTAAAGGTTACACGGAGGATCTTTGTTTGGCAAGTACATCCGGAGAAAACCCATTCAGAAGTGGCGTTTGCAATATATTCCATGCGGACTGGATTCTGCTGTCTTCACATTAACCCTGCCCTCGTCTTCACCCGATGTCGCTCCAAAACGCCACTCAAACGTCTCACTGGCTTCCCTCCCCACGGAATCGCGAGTGTTTGGTGCGTAATCCATGCCGATGCTGGGAGGTGTCCCCCGGTTGTATAACTTGCTGTGGATGAGAGGCTTTTCTCATACCCAAAGGTGCATTCTGCAGAAAGACAGGAATAAATTAGGATATTGTGTTGAAACGGATTGTACAATTGTGTTGTCAGCCCAATTATTATTATTGTTGTTGGCTGGGTGCTGCAATAATCCATTTCTCATTGTTCTTTGTGCCAGCAGTGTCAACTCATTGCTTAGCATTAGCCTCTTCTGGCCATATGAAAATAATTGTATTTATAGAAGGAGAACCTAATCTTATCAAATGCTTTTCCTTTTGCCATCATTAGAATTATAGGATAGTTGGTGTAAGTCGTAGACTGGTGTTTTGAGTGTAAAACACAATTTTGGAACCAATAATCCTGGTCTCACAGTGGACTCTTCTCTGGTTGGTTAGTGCACTGTCCACCAGGGGTCCATGACGGCTCTCCAGGTGGTCTATGGAATAATGGAAATTCAAGTTGATCCCGAAATATTTTTGCTTCGGGCATTAATTCATATTTCACTAATTTAATTAAGAAAAATTACTTGGGTAAAGTACCCTGATTGCCACCACAGAGGCAACTCTAGAGATCCCGTATAAAGGGTATGTGGCCTATTCTTTCACGTCGGGATACATCTTCCATCACGTTGGAGCTAATTTAGCAACAGCCTTTCATGTGGGCAGCACTTCCAGGTGATGTCTGCGTCTGCCAAGAGATCCCCGTAGCCTCAGCAAGCTCCCGCGGCTTTGTAACAACCGGTCCCACGCGGCAACCGCCGTGGCTCCAACCACGTGTGTGTCCCCCCCCCCACCTCGCGTGCTGCGTCCCCCAGGGTGCGGCAGTTTGTGGAGATGGTGAACGGCACGGACAGCGAGGTGCGCTCGCTGGGCGGCGTGCGCAGCCCGAAGTCGCAGGAGCCCTACCCGGCGAGCCCTCTGCGCTCCTGCCACACGCCGGGCTCGAGCCCCGCGCACGCGCAGGTCGCGCCCGTCGCTGCCGCCGCCACGGCAACCGCCGCGGCCGCCGGTGCCGCGCCGGTGCTGCACCCGGCCACCTCCTCGTCCTCGTCCTCCTCTTCGTCGTCTTCGTCGTCCTCCAACGGGGCCTGCACACATCCTCTGAGTACGCGCCTTGGCGCGTGGGCCCGGGCGCACGAGGCACCGTCACGCGCGCACGGAGAGAGCGTGGGGACGGTGATGTAGGGTTGTGGGGACCTACAGCGCAGGCCGTGCTGGTGCAGCACTAAGCTCCGAGCGGGAGTGGTAGCGCAGCACCAAGCTGTGACCGCCTCGTATTGATTCCCGGCTACGAGTAACATCGGTGGCAAGTGCACCTGGGCCTCTCCTACGTCAATTGAACCTTGAGTAGGTTCATGGCGTGGGTTGTGAACAACAGCACTGGGAGACGATGGTGGCCGGGCATGGCCACACCACAACCTTTTTTTCCATGCCTGCACTCATAGGTGCCGCCCCCGCTCACAGCAGTTTGACCCTCTTGTCGCTGTTTGACCCTCGTGTGCCGTGCCAGCCTTCGTACGTGCTCGCGAACAGCACTTGCCCCAATAGTCTGTTAAGGCTATACAGAGGATATTTGTCTTTGTGTGATAGGTGAGGGGGCGGGCAGCAGTAATGGTGTGTCGGAGGGAAAGCCGCCCGGCTCTGCCCGGCACGGCAAGCACACAGCCAACCACAACGGCAGCTCCAACACAGACGACAGCAGGTCAGTGTCGCCGGCGTTCGTGGCTTGGCTCCTCGGCTCCTCGGCTCCTCGGCGCCCTGGCGGGGGGGGGGGGGAGCCGCGTGCCATGGTGGCCTGTAGAGCGGAGAAGCCGTCGTGGCGGCCCGCGTGCCCTGCAAGCTGCCAGCGAAGAGTTGAGAAGCGAATTGCCAATGTCTGATTTCAACCGCAGCGGATTGGTGTTATTTTTTCGCAATGAAATATAATAGCACCCGGTCATTGTCTTGAGTGTGCATCTCGCTTAAGTAGAAGACTCTGGCTGGTAACGACGCCTCCCTTCCTACCCGGCTCCCTCCACCTCCCATTTAATTACACGGAGCCAACCCCCCTGTTCGCCCCCGCCCCCCCCCCCCCGTGTGCGCGCCTGCAGCAATGGAGAGGACGACGATGACGAGGAGGACGAAGAAGAGGACGAGGAGGACGACGAGGAGGAGGGGATGGACTACTACAGCAACGGCGTGACGGAGCCCGCCGAGACCAATGGCGTTCTTAACGGCAGCTGTAAGCACGACGGCACGGTGACGGCGCGCCTCGATGAGGAGGAGGAGGACGACGCCGACATGGGTACGACGTGTGGGTCTCCCGTCGTGCGCACGCGCCCCCGTAGGGTTTTATTGACATTGCTCTTTAGCTATTTTTATTGTACCAGATAAGGCCTGCTGAGGATTTTTTCTCTTTTTCAGAAGCGACCTGCCCACAAATTATAGCTCAACGAAGTTGCTTATTGCGTGGAAATGTATTGCAGCCAATTACTATTAATGCGTGTTGGTTATAAATTTCGAGGGAAAAACCGGAGGACTAGGAGAAAAACCCACGCTCCTACGGGGAGAGAGACACCGCAAACTCCAAATACACAGCAGGCCTCAGGGTCGGGATCGAACCCACGACCTCCTGTATACCAGGCGAGTAGTTAACATCTCACCACGGAGAGAGAGAGACACGCAAACTCCAAATACACAGCAGGCCTCAGGGTCGGGATTGAACCCACGACCTCCTGTATACCAGGCGAGTAGTTAACATATCACCACGGAGAGAGAGAGACATGCAAACTCCAAATACACAGCAGGCCTCGGGGTCGGGATCGAACCCGCGACCTCCTGTATACCAGGCGAGGTAGTTAACATCTCACCACCGTTTCCCAGCGTGCGGAACCCCGCGGTGGGTTCCCCGCGGTGGGTTCCGCATCCTGTACTCATCCCGAGGTGAGTCGTGAGCGTCGGCCGTACCGAGGGCGCCTGCGAGTGTCGCCCGTGGTTTTGTGTTGCCCAGAGTGAGTGTTGTTCCCTGTCACGAGTCGCACGTAGCGAACTTTCCCGTAGCCAGTGCACCATGCTGTGTTCTCCGCACCAAGTGTTTTACACGAGTGTGTTGCGCGTGGGTGCATTGTGCACGCTGTTTGTGTGTACCTGTGCGCGTGCCGGATGCGGTCTGTGCAGTGTCCGGTCTGCATGATGTGCATTGTGAGTGCGGTGCCTGTGGATGTGTTGTGTCTGCGTGTGGTGTTGAACTGCCATTTGTCCGGTGCGTGTGCTTCTTGCGGTTGGGGTAACGTGGCGTGCGCGGTGTGTTCCAGACGTAGACGTGGCTGGCGTGCGGAGGCAGCTGTGCGGGGGGTTCCAGGCGGCCGTGGAGCGAATGATCCAGTTTGGCCGGGAGCTGCAGCTCATGTGCGACACGCTGACCCGCGAGGACGGCAAGCACACCGCCGACAACTCACGCACGCTGCAGGCAAGCGCACACACGCACACACTACAACAAATATCTCCCGTATCGCCTGAACAACGGAATGTTGTTAGCGACCATCATGTATGAAGGCCGGAACGGCACACGAGAGAGAGGGGTGGCCACCATCACGTCTAGACACCTTTGTCTCCCCAGTGGCGATGTTTACACACCGCACCAGGTACTCAGAGTCGACCTAGGGGAGGCCCAGGACCAGTTTAGATAATCGTCACTTTTGTTGCTGGTGGCCGTGAGCGGGAATCGAACTCGCATCGCCGGGTTCGTAGTGCGGCGTAGCGCTAACCGCCGCACGACGTGCACCTCGAGCACGGCGATCCCCGCTCTGTTGCCGTTCAAGGCGGCATTCGCACTGGAGAGGCAACGTCCGGAGACTTGGTCATGAGCGGAGCTTGAAGATCGGGGTGTCGACTGCAACAACTTTTCAGGAATTTTTGCAGAAGGGAGGAAGCGATGGCAGCGTGGTGGAATCACAAGCATTGATCGTGATGATTTCGATTTTTTGTTTACTCTTGTGCAGAATTTGTGGCGTCTTGGACTGTGGATTTCTTGCACAACTGCTCGTTATAATGTAACTTCCCGAAAAATAATTTTCAATTTCACGGCTAACAAGTCACTTGTGTGTTTACTTTGTTGTCCTTCCTCCACACCTTGAATTATCACGGTTTGCTCCGAGCGGGGCGACAAGTTCAACGCACATGTACATTTGTTTGCAAAGAGCCGGAGCCTCGAGTGCCACTGAGAAGGGGAGAGACACCAATGTCACTGCTGAAACACAATCTGCCATTATACCCACACGGGGTGACGCACATGTAACATCGGGATGGGGGAAAAAACATCACTTGGTAAACTTTGTTCTTCCATTCGCAACGGTATTCTTTTAGTCGTCAAATAAAAAATATTTAACTTTCTTTTTTGTAGAAATTTAATCAAAATAGAAAAACACAAAACCTTACGATTGATTTTTTACAGCAGAGAAATAAATACCGTATCAAGGCTTTAAATGCCGAATTAGGATTGTATGTGCAAAATAATAACATCGTGTGATCAATGGCAATTGTGAATGGTGTGAAAGAAGTTCAACGTACATACATAAAAGCACGCCCTTTCCTTTTCAGCCGACGCAAGTTTCAATCGGTTGCCTTGGGCATCGTGTGGCGTTCGGGGGGAGGCTGCAATTTTTTGGAGCTGTTGTATTGGTGGGGCGGGGGCTAGGAGCGTTGTGTATATTGCCCCTGTAGACCGAGTGCCATGCGTGGCGTTTGCGTGCGTGCGTTGGTGCAGGACGCGTTCAGCTTGCTGGCGTACGCCGACCCCTGGAACAGCCCCGTGGGCTATCAGCTCGAAGCCACGCAGAGGGAACAGATCTGCAGTGCACTCAACAGCACTATCCTAGGTGCAGCATTCGGACACACGCGTGTGGACACAAGTGGCCTTGACATCCCACTGCCAGGATGCGTTATTACAATGTAATTGGTGGCAAAATTGAACATCTTTTTTTTCGTATGAGAGTTTTCTGAAGGATAGCTGGTCACATGGGCTATGCTTGGTGGAGCCATGTGGCCAGCCATGTAGCTGGCCACATGGCTATGTTCGAAATGCTTGGTGCAAAATTGGGAATATTAAAGTTTTTTTCCTTTTAGGGGTCTCTTCATCTGTTTGGGGTCACCGTGGGCATCGACAGTCAGTAGTCATCCTACTTTGGGGGGTACTAGCCAGTTGCATAGGAATGTGGAATTTCCATCACCAGCTGAGGGCCGCAAAAGGAAATGTTGAGTACCGGTCCGTTGCCAAATTGATCAGGATTATTACACCGTGGCTTGTCGAATGCGAGACCCGCGGCCGAGTGGCGACGTCTGACCACGTTGCGTGTGTGCTGCTGCTGCTGCTGCTGCCCTTGTCTCTGCAGAGGCTCAGGGCCTTCCCAAGCAGCCGGCGCTGCTGCTGGCCGTGGGGCAGGTGACCGAGTGCCTGCGCCTCATGTCCCGCTCCAGCCTCGGGGCGTGCGCGTTCGCGCGGCTCGAAGACTACCTTTAGTGTCGCACACAACGCACGGGGGGCGCGTGCGTCGTGTGCGTGGTGCGTGCGTGCGAGTGTTTTGGAGCGAAGAAGAGCCAATGCATGCGCTCCGGAAAAAAAATACGACCCAGCCAACCCGACTCATTATTATTATTATTTTTGTTTATTTTGTTGCACACGCGCATGATGCACCCACGCGCTACGGGCAGCCTGCCCCCACCGCCCGGTGGAGCTTCGGGGTCGCGCACAGAGACAAACGCCACGAGCGCTCCGCTGCGCTCGTGCCGCTCGCCGAGACGCGAGCGATGGGACGAGTTGCGCCTCCCGCCATGCCCCGCCGCCCGCCTCAAGCTGCCCGGCACCACGGAGCAAGGCTCGCCGGGGTTACAGCGGCGATGTTAACCACCCACGGACTATAAGCGTGTGTTTTAAAAGAAGTTTTTATTTCATTGTTGTGTTTATTTTCTCCCCCCTTCCGATATTCTAAACGTTTTGCATTTGAGTGAAATAGAAAGAGAACGTGAGAGAGATGCATACATAAATAGAAAACTAAATATTTGCAGGGCATTTCTTCAACTCGCCGTTGCCTGGTTCGTGACAACTGGGTATGGGGATGGCTCTACAAGGGGCGGCTTTAACGAGGGTGTTCATTAAACAAGTGTGTATGTGTGTGTTAAAGGAGACGAGATGCCGGTGTTGAGGTAGGGGAAGTGTGGAGATGTGGTGTGCTGCTCGGTGGCTTTGCAGTCAAACTGCTCGCCACGCTCAGCCCGTGTGCATTCAATGCGTGCCGCCGACTATCGCTGCCCGCTAACGACCCCTCGTATTGGTAACGCCGAGAGCGCAGCGCGACAACCGAAGGTGAACGGCGGAGAACCGGCAGTGCCGGGCTTGGCGATCGGGGAAAGAAGACAACTGTTAGGCGACGGAGCTAAAATAGCGGCCAATCATAACGTATAACCCTGCCCGCAATACTAACCACACCAGCCAACCAGACCTGCGCGCCCTACCCCCGTGCTCTTAACCAACGGATTAACTCCCCCCCCCCCCCCAGGCACATGCTCCACTTGGAGCACATCCATCATTGTGACCCAATCCGCTGATGCTTCGTGTAGCTCCCATTTTACTGTTCGTGGTCTTTCCACTCGTGGTGTTTACAGCGCCACCTGCTGTCACGTGGAGTTTTTCAATAAGCTCGGCATTCGTGTACCAAGATTGGAGCCAAATCCCACGTTGACATTTACACACCACTTTCTTGCCACACCAGACTGTCCCTCCCCGCCACGTATCTGTACCAGTTGTCCAAGTCTCCGTTTCAAGAGGTCGATGAAAGTCGTTTGACTTTCATCGTACGTGGCCAATTAGTACATTAAAATCGATTTGGTCTGTGTTTGGGGTAGCCCGAATTCAGGCCGTGCTTCCATTTCTTCGAGTGCCTCACCTGCATTTGGCGAGACTTGAGTAGAACTTTCCATCTGACTGAGGGTTGGGGGGGAATGAGCGCTCCGTGCGTCTCGTCGGGCCTCCTGAAGCCGCCCCCTGTGCCAGCACGTAGAGGGCAGGGGCAGATGCATTCATGAAGATCTTTTTTATGACGGGGGAAATGAAAAGCGCGGACAAGTCGTATTTTAGCAAAAAACGACTGTAGACTTGCTTCGGTGCACAGAGTATTACTATTGTTGTTAGAGAGGTCGGCGGGTGAAAGAAGACGGGGGTGTTTGATTTTAAGCGAATTTGCGGTTGTGTTTTTAAAGCGAGTGTATTGCCGAGAAATCCCACGACTGGGACCCGCAGCGAGCGAGCCGCGTGTGAGCTCGGCCGTGCAACGCACCTCCCAGCAGTGCTGCGTCGGAAACAACAAGGTCCCCCCTCCACGGTGCAGACCGCGCAGACGTGTGGGATGCTTTGTGTTCGTTCACACGGTGTTGTCATTTATTTTTGTCCATGACCCTATCTTCCCCCCACCCCACTCCCCGAAAAGCTGTGGAAACATTCATTCTGAAGCATACAACTTTAGCTGCAGGAGACCGGGTTTCGCTTAATGGCACACGGGCGACGCGCCAGGAGAGACTGAAAGGAGGAGGCTGCGGCGACGCGTGGTGATTTGACGCGACGTGCTGGCGGGCCGTGGGGTGAGGTTCGTGTAAAAGCAGCGGCGGCAGCAGCTCATCCCATTTGTTAGCGGTGCGTCTTCCTTTCCCATTTGGCTTCTCAATATGAAATGTAACGCCGAGCAAATGAGCGGCACTCCGGTCAGAGCGTTCGCCATTAGTAGGTTGCGATTCGGGACGTCAACAGTGGGGTCATCCAATTTGAATACACAGGCCCCTGTCATAGGAATGTGAAATGTAACGCAAAATGTACTTCTTTGCCACCAATGGAGGGTCAGTGCCCACCCCATTGCTCTTGATGCTCATAAAACAAAAACCCCGTCTGGAGCTGTGCGCGCGTCCTGACGGTGGGTCTCCTGGAGCAGAGATTCACAGCCACCGATCGCGGTCCCAAAGCTTTACAACCCAAGTCCAAACCCTTAAATAATCTACACCTCGAGTTTACTTTTCATGAGTTTTACAAAAGTGTTTACCATAGCAATGAAACGGCAAATGTTGTAAACCTCACTCTTTCCTGTGTTTTCCTTTCTATGTTGTACCCAAAATATCTTTCGTTGGTCCTTTATCAGTCGTGCTGTGGCGTGGAGAAATTTGCATTTGTAACCTTCGGCGGTGACAGCCAGCGGTGCATCGCTTGGTGTTAAAGAACCGCCTCTCGGAAGAAGACGCCGTAGGACTACTTTTAGGGGCTCTTCACTATGCCTCTTGCACACACTACCACGTACCCTGCACAAAGAGAGGGAATCCGCCAAACGAAATGACAATTCAACCGTACCCGAGCGATCGTTTTAACCGTGGGGCGGCTGCCTTTGCATGGTCCCAGGCTCTCGGCGATGCCTGCCTCCTCGGTGCTCTTGACGCGGTGCTGGCTCCCCGAACCGCCTGGGCCACCTCTACATTTGCCTGTTCCATTTAAATCTCGGATAACGTTTTGAGAGCACGGGGGGCAAAAATCCGACGATTGGCACGGTTGGCTACGTACGGTGTGAAAGAAGTTCAACGTACATATGCATAAAAAAACAACTCAACTGAGGCTGCTCAAGGATGTTGACTGGCTCACCCGTGGCGTTGCTCACCGAGTCCATGAGGCTGTGTACACGAATCAACTTCTCTTGAAACGGGCAGGGGGCTTGCAATGCCACTGGGCTCCTTGGAGCTTCGCCGTGCTCCCATTGGATAGGCGCGGACACGGCTCGTATCTTGTGCGAGTGACGATTGCACATTTGACTTTAAAACTTCCACATTTGAAACATTTCAAATTTACTCATCATGAAGTTATATCAGTTTGAACCATCTCTGGTGCGTTTTGAATATTTTTTTTTGCGTGTAATGCACCAAATTTTTTGTGCGCATTATCAAGTGTTATAAAACTCTTGGAACAGCACTATCTCTTTCATCTGTGGGTTTTGGAAATGCGCATGATCCCGATGTTCCTTGCCGGGGCTCCAAGTGGACATTGGGGCCCTCCGTGGCCATGCTGCCTAAGGTCCCCGCGCCATGCTGGCAGGTGATGCTAGCGGTGGTGACCACACTTTGTAAGCTAAACAATAAGGGGTAAAGTTACGAACATCAATTAGTCATTTTAATTTTCAATCATTTCATGTTTTTATATATCTAAAAATAAAAATTCTTCAGCGTTTAAAAAGTACTACGTTTTTACGTGCTACGTGACCAACCGCCCTTGTCTCTGTACGCCTGACCACGCCGTGACGCTTTGCCTCTAAAAGGGGGGACACACGTAACCTGGGAGAGCCGTCTAGCGAACGGTAGAGAGAGGTGCGGGAGCCTCATCGTCCCAAAGAGAATGGGAATGGTCTGGCTCAACCAGGCCAGGCCCAACACCGCACGGAGACACGAGGACATTGCTTTGGTGAACGTTGACCGCGCGACGCCGCGGCGTTGTGAAGTGTCGCCCGTCGTGTGTGTAACTGCTCCTCCTGCGCGTACTTTGTGAAGGACCACCTGCCAATACCGACGTGCTGGCGTTATCCATTGCTAAGCTCCGATTTTGATTTGTGTGCCTAAAAGGTCCCCTCTGCGTGTAAAGACGCTGTTTTGTTCAAAAGGGGTTCTACGTTGGAAGACGACCGACGGGCATTCTTTGATGAGGTCGCTGTTGGTGTACGTGGGAGAAATCCAGAGTGGAGAATGAAAATGCACATACAGTACACGTGTAGGTCAGAGACGGGCTCACTCTGCTGCACCATCCCTGCTCGACTTTAATGGCCCAGCGTCTTACGCGCGTCATCTTCACCGCCCTCGCTACGCCCGGACGATTTCAGTCTACCACAACCCTCCCCCCGGCCCGTGTGCCGCTTGGTTGGCCCTGACCGTGCGTGACCCCCGGCCACCGTCACGGCGGCATCGTCAGGTGTGGCCGTGACCCCCCCCCCCCGGCCCGTGCGTGGTGACGCTCCGCACGATGCTCGCCGCCGGCCCCTCTTCGCCTGGGTGGTGGTGCCGCCTCTCGGCGCTGATTTCTGGGCTGCGCGCACGACCCGAGGCAGGTGGTGGCGCAGAGACGGGCGGTCGGTGCAGCTTCGCCGAATCCCATGTCCACGAAACGTGAACTAAACTTTGAATCGATGCAATAAACTCGATCCTGAACCGGTTAAGAGTTTAGAAAGATATTTTCCCTTCAGGAGAATACCGTGACATGTAAAGTGGATTTTTTTTCTCTCCGTTCCTTCCAGTGAGGAATATATGTATACAAAGTAATCTCATTTTCGCTTTTACTTGGTGTGCGTCCGCCTGCCTGTTGTAGACACTTTTGCACATGCTCCACGGTATCCTTCAAGCAAAGCACCCTCTCTCTTCATTTCAACAATACCCAGTACACATCGGAGGTTGTAGAAATTGTCCAAAATAGATTTTTTTTAAGTTTGGGTAGGCTATTAATTGACTTTGTTAAACTTATACATAATTGAAGTAAAGCAAACTTAACTCTATTTTCATATATTCCACAATGCATGCGTGCAAAAACTGCTCCTGATTTGAGCTGATTGGCCCACGGCATCGCTGCTGTAAAATCCGATAGACTCGTGGCGGGGATGCGTCTTGCCGTGGCAGTCCCAGCTAAAGCCGAGCGGTGGGCTTCCGTGCGTGGAAGCCGAATCGAGGGCACCGATCCCCCGTTGTGAACCTGCGGGTAGCGTCGTGTCGTCGGCGTGGCGTCACCTGGAAGTGAGCGTCCTCGAGAACCAGCGCGGACTGACTTTGCCAGCCGGCTTGGCCAGCCGGCTTGGTCTTCTCTCCTCCAGCTCTGGTTCAGGTTTTGGTGTTTGTAGTCCCGTGAGTGTCGGGACCGCTTCCCGGGTCGGATCCTTTCCAGGGCGTGCAGGCTCTCGTGTGAACTCAATGACCGTCTATTTTATTTGAACGTCCTCCCTTTCGGTTTTTTTGGCATTCGTTTTCACCCGGCTGCTCAGTGTGGTTCCGTTTTCTTGGCCTGGCCACTTTGTCACCATTCCCTCCAAGCAAAAGTTTCTCTCGAAGGGTACCGCTGTCGCCCGTCCAAGAGAAATTAAATAAGTTCTCGGATTGTGCCGTCGCTGCCGATCTGTGTGCCGCTGCTCGTTTTTCCGTGGGGCCCGGCGGACCGCTGAGGCACCGTGGAAGAAGTTCAACATACAGAGCAGAAGGGGGGGGGGAGGGGGAGAAACTCAGATGGGCCTGAGCAGTGATGAAGTCGGGCAGAACGTGCGCAGCGCTTGCATTTAGGTGTTGTGATGCAAGTTCAGGTGGCGAGGTGGCTCGGAGGTCAGTTTGCCGAGCTGGTACTGCTCGGTTTCTGAGCCCTAGACCGTTGGTAGTAAATTGATGGCCTCAGCCTGGTGTCACCGATGACTGCACGAAAAAAAAAACAGTCATTATGATGTGGTTCTGAAACTTAATTGGGCTACATTCCATAGCATTGGTTTTCAGTTTGACTATTATTGCTGTCAGTAGCAGGGCAGGTGAGAAAGTGATCTCCCCTTCTATATGGACTCGAGGTCACTCGAAGGGATCTCGAGGTGGTTCTGTGTAACCTGCTTCTGTGGGCTGTCCTCTTGACGCGCCGTTCCGCGACAGATCCGAATGAACGCTTTTGTCTCGTGACATGACGTCAATAAGACAATTGGGTAGAAACGATGTCCGAGGTATTTTTTTACACGATTTTTTTTGTGAACAACGCTCAACGTACTATCTTTGTCAGCTCAATTTCATGTCGGCCGAAGAGCCCGGTGTAAATCCAGCTACTGCTGCATCTCGAAGTTCGACGAGATTGATGTTCAGGCCACAGTAGGGGGAGGGCTCATAGCTTCATTGCAGCCAAGCATAGGCGAGGCATTGGTGAGTTTGTGTCTCCATTTGTCGCAATGAGTGAAGCGTGCGGAGCTAAAAGTCGTTACCCCAAATTGTGTCAATTCCTTGCAAACCGACGACGCCAGCCAGCCCTGTCGATGATTGAATCTTGGAATGTTGCTGTGCCGCGCGTCTCCCAGTGGCGTTCCTGTAAAACCAGACTTTGAGCCATGAAATCGGCCCGAATTCTGGTCTCCCAGAAGCTATGTTTGAGAATGTCGATCCTGACTGAATAAGTGGCCTTGTGTTGTTAAAGGCTTTAGATGTTACTGTGCACGGGTGTGGTGGGGTGAAATGCAGAAAGGCATTCGATGTAACGTGGTAGTGTAATGTCGGTGAGGGCAAGTATATGGCACGTGCCTCTGTCCCGCTTGATGTTACCGCTCTCAATCTGTCTCTCGTCAATAACACGTTTACACTTTAGGCCAATGTGCAATGCTGGAGGAATTTTCACCGCTACAGATTCGTGCGCAGACAAGTACGAGGGGTGTTTCAAGAGACGCCGAGGCAGAATTGGGAGGTTAACCGCGGATCGGGTATCGCGCGCGCTCGGCTGAGAAGGCGCTCGCACGTTCAGCATCAGTTGCCCACGAGCCCCCGCGTGATTTGTACCATCGCAGCGGCCGCTCTGCTCTTGCCCGAGTGGTGGTCGGGGTTGCCTGTCGGGTCACCGTCGGCCCTCTTGTTCGGGTCGCCCATCGCTAACTGACGGGTTGCGCGTTTTTTGGGACGCCCTCGTGCGTGCCATGACATGCAGCTCGTGCCACGATTTAGATTGCGACGCAAACCATAAACCACGTTGCTTCTTTGTCGATCATGGACACGATCTATCCGAGGCAATGTGTACATATAAATTAAGCATTTTTGGACATTAAACATTCTGCTGCTCCAGGACGATGCGATGCCCTCGCGGCTATTAAACGCCCCCCCCCCCCCCCACACGTCCCGAGCTCTGTAGACTCGCTTTGTGCGGCTCCGACTGTGCGTCGTCACATCGTAGTGGGGAGGGGGGGGTCACGGTGGCCCCAGCGTGTGGCTGTGCACTCGTCTTCAGCCTGCACGAACGCGCGCGTGCGCGCCCTGTCCGCTGCACGACGCGTATTCGGTGCCGCGGTGCATGCTGGGCATTCCGAACCCAGTCACGTCGATGGAGGGAGGCAATTGCGGCGGCGACGGTGGCGGTGCACGTGAATGTTTCGTGGGGGTTTCCCCCCCCTCCCATTTTAGAATTAAATGCACCTGGGACGGCCCCACAATACACAGCTCGCCTACAAATCAACCCCCGTTATTTCGGTTGTGTGCTCCCTTAACATCAGCGATGATGACGTGCAAAGGTGGAAGGTGCCCGTGCTGCAAAGAGTCGTGGTCAATACCACGCAGCCAGTTTGGAGTTCGATTTCCCGCAGCGGCCTGGTAATTTCCGCAGGGCATTATTGGAACCAAAGGTGCTGACCGCTGCCAGGCGGATTCCGACACGGAGCGCTAGACCACGATGTGCCTTCGTCTTAGCTCAAATTTCTCCGTGTGAGACTGCCCACGACTAAATTGTAAAATTATTATATTTGTTCCTACGGAACGACAGTATGTTCGGGTATCCTATGCAGCTAATGATGAATCGGGCTCATTCGGTTAAATGGGTCATTGTTGGGCGCCGTTCCCCGAATTTACCGATCTGCTAAAAAAAAAGTTCGCAATTGACATTTGGAAAAGCTGCGATGAAGGAGAACACCGCGGGCCGTGCATCCAGAACCTCCCCTCCCCGCGCCGATTGGAGGTCGCACGCAGCCGGCAGAGCACGGCCTCGAACGCCACTCGCCGTTCCCCGCCGCTGCAGTGTGCGTGCTCTGTCCACGCTTAGCAACCTTCGGTATAACAACAAGACAACGTCCTCGTGAACGCCCATTGCACCTGATGATTGCTAAACCTGCACTGTTGCGGTGGTCCCTGAGACCCGGTGTTCGAGAAGCCCTGTGCTGCTGCTGCGTGTCGCCACAGACGGTGGAACTGGAAAGAAGTTTGTCCTCTTTTCTTCACGGCTTCAAAATTTTGACGGCCGCAATGTCGCAACAAACATGGCCCGCTGTTATAATGGTCTCTTTACAAGAGTCGGGCTCGCAATATTTGTTTTTGTCTTGCGAGTCTTGCAGCATTGTGAGTATTTCCCATGATGCCTTTTTGGCTTGCACACCTTTTACGGACAGCAGTGGTTCTTAACCTTTACAACAGCCCTCGTTACAAAACACAATGTTACTAAATACACACGGGGTTTGATGAAACAAAGTAAGTTGTAACTTACGTGCCCGTGCTTAATTTGTGTTTCGGTTATTTACCTTCTAGACAAACGTGGCCACGTCTCGCACCGCCAGAAAGGGCATCTCGCACCCCAGGGGGTGCCTGATGCACCCCAGGTCAAGAACCACTGACCTCAAGGAATCGTAACAACATTATCGAACATTTCCGAGAGGGTGCACGGGAAATTAATTTACTACATTACTCGTAATAAAATTATTCTCAGAGAATTCCGGGTTTTTTTTTTCCTCTCAACCATTTCGGCGATGTTTAAAGAGGATTGAACATCGCCGCACTCACGAACGTTTGGGGTATTCTTGTGGTGCACGTTGTTGATGTTGAACAGACCTTTCAGTGTACAAAGTACATTTTTTGTTATCGGTTCAAGGGGTCGTTGTTGTTATCTTTGGCGCAGAGAAGGGGTCGTTTCGCCGCCAGTGAATGAACTCGCGTCGCCGCGCGCGCGTTGAGCAGTTCGGTTCCACGCGAGTTCTGCTGCTGCTGCTGCACTCGCGGACACCACGACCCTGCGCTGCTCACCTCCGAACCCGCCCAGTGGCGGTGCCGAGCTGGGTGTGGGCCGGCACGGCTCGCATAGCGGACTGGCAAACGTCGTGCGAGCGGTGAGGGCGCTTCGCACAACGAGGGTTAGAGAGGCAGGGAGGGTAGGGGAGGTAGGGAGGAGGGGGGGAGTTGGTTTTGCTTGCCGAGTTCCGCTGTGTCCTCCAGGCGCGTCCACCACACCCGGGCGATCCGTTGCGCCAAGTGGGTTGCATGCAACTGAATCGCTCGTGCGTGGACGTCTCTGGCGTCCACGCACGAGTAGAGGCAGCGATCTGCTCGGCGATTCATCGTGACGTTACCCCACCATGTGCACGTTTACAAACTCCGATTGATCGGTCGTTACGATCCTGAGGGAGGGGGCAGGGCTGTGCTGTCCATGGCGTGGACAGCCGATCCACGGCACACCAGGCGCTGCCGAGTCTCCAACCCTACTCGAGCGGATGTCGACAGAGCGGTCGCAGGGCTGGCGATGGTCGAAGTTGCATGGGTTTCACAGGAGGCGGCATGGTTGCTGATCGCTCGGGGGACGGAGCCGGCGTCACTCCTCACCTGGTCACACGATGGAGTCGCAGAGCTTTTCCTGAAGGATTGTTCCGGTGGCCTCTCGTTCCCGTTTCGCTTCCGCCCCATCCCAGGATCCACTGGATTTGTCGTTCCATCCACTCTGATTTTGTTTGATGTTTCTTCAGCTGCGAGTTTCTCTTTTACTTTTTTCATGGTGAAGTGGGCAATAGAAGCAAGCCTGTATAATGCAGTGTTACTTTGGTTTTCAATTATATATATTTTTAAGTTTAAATGAAACAGTTGAAATCAATAACATTTTCTATTTTATCTCCGTTACGATTTTCAAATGTGGTTTTCGGCTTTCAAGGGGATTTTTCGTCCCATGCAAATGTTTGTTTATGTTGGCTTTTACCCCTGGTATGCGAGTGAAACGTGTGACGTGATTTACGCATTTTGTGGAGACTGCCGAGGTCTGGAAGGAGAGAGCTGCCGATATGTAGAACTCAATCTCATGAAACCAGACCCATGTGGGAATTGGACTTTAGCCTTTTAATCTTTTAACCTGAATCCTAAAGCTAATAATCCGTTCTTGGGATTCCAGATCTCACACTAACTACCTAGTAAACTCGATCCCGTGCTATTTCCACTATGAAGAATCCTGTGCTTTTTCGTAATCCATTCGTATTCATAATCCTGCGCTCATGCCACACCGATCTATGTTCAGGAGTTGTCGGCTTCCGTGGCACCATCTGCCGGGATATCTCGCGCACAAGTCGCCATCGCACGCGCTGGCTTCCACCATCTAAGCCAGACGTCACGTCACGTGGTGTCAGGCAGAGCACCAAACGTCAATGCAGAATCTCGGGCTCTTGCGGTTTATAATTAGTCAACTCGTCTACAGCGTGTTTGAGAATTAACAGTCTCTGTTAAACTAAAAACTATACAACATTTTTATTTTACCAGGTAAGGCCCACGCTGAGTTATATAGCTCGTTTTCAGAAGCGACCTGGCCACAAATGGGTGCACAACGCAGTGGATTATCGTGTGAAAATCTATATCAGCCAAACACTCTAAATGCATGTTTCTAAATGTGGAGGGGAAAACCGGAGGACCCGGATAAAAAAAACACGCGACCACGGGGAGAGAGAGACATGCAAAGAATTCCCAAATATACAGCAGGCGTCGGGGTCGAACCACGACCTCTTGTATACCAGGCAAGGGAGTTAACATCTCGCCTCCGTGGCGCTCAGTTGGCGGAGCAATGTTGAATCAGAAATCGGGCGATGTCGTTTCGAGAGCTGCGCTATCCGATTGTGTGGGTAGTAGATCGCTCTCGTGTGATTATGGGAACGGCTACCCGATAATCGGGTAACACAAAATTAGTTTGGGGGTGTGGGGGGGAACTCTCCTCCGTGTCCAGGTGTGCCGCTGGACGGGAGGTGATGAGCGTGGCTTGATAATGTCATTGTCATCTTCCATCAGCAGTGTCGCGTGGGTGGGACTTGTAAGGGATGTCCCGCCTTCTTTTTAAGACGGCCCGAGTAATCGACCACAGACAAAAGGAGTCTTAATTGGCGAATTGTACCGGCTCTCGTCACGTTCAATGAATGCCACACTCCGGACAGCAGCACCTTCCCTCGCAATCACGTTGCAAACGTTCTTCACTGCGCGGTTGTTGACCTGCGCAGTCAGTGTGCGGGATGTTGAAGTGACCGTTGACAGGAGCTGCCCTCCTGGTGGGAAGGGCCGGCTGTTGAGGGCGTGCCGCCCGCGTGTTCACGCGAACCGCCCACGTGTTCACGCGTGTCGCCCGCGTGTTCACGCGTGCTCACGCGAACTACTGGCTCTCGTTTGTAAATCGACGCAGCGGCTTCTCACAGGGGACCAGCCAGAAGTCAGGGAGTCCTTCAGTGTTCACTTTTGTTCATTATTCGCATTTGCCATCGATCACACGACGTTTATCTTTTCCACGTACAATCCTAATTCGGCATTTTGAAGTCTTGGTCAGGTATTTATTTCACTGTTGTAAAAAAACACTCATAAGGTTTTGTGTTTTTCTATTTGGATTAAATTTCTACAAAAAATAAACCTCAATATTTTTCATTTCATTTTACGACTAAAACAATACCGTTGTCAATGAAAGAATACAGTTTATGAAGGGATGTTTTTTTCCCCCATCCCGATGTTACATGTGCGTCACCCTGTGTGGGTATAATGGCAGATTGTGTTTCAGCAGTGACATTGGTGTCTCTCCCCTTCTCAGTGGCACTCGAGGCTCAGGCTCTTTGCAAACAAATGTACATGTGCGTTGAACTTCTGTCGCACCGCACGCAGTCCACCGTGATAATCGGAGGTGCAGAGGAAGGACAATAAATTGAACACGAATTCCACAACCAACTTCCGGGGCGCACATTTGTATAATCCTGGCTCTCGTAACCTCTCACTTTTTAGAAGATACAAACAAAACATAAGCTCGACGATGCACGTTCCTTCAATGAATATTGTCCAGAAAAACTAAAACTGCGCCTAAAAATATCGATTGAAAACACAAATTCCAAAATGTCACTTCGTCGTTTATTTGAGTAGAACGTTAACGTTGAAAACGCCGCTCTTGATTCGCTGTGGTAGTCCGTTGCGCTCTGTCTGTTTTTTTTAATGTGGCACAGATTTAACAATCGGACCTCAAATCACACCCAGCAGCTGGTCGACCCAGTACCCCAGAGGCTTTAGAGTCTAGGCACCCGTAGAACAATCGCACTTTGGGGGGGCCAATCATTCACAATCGGTGGCCCCCTCTTTTCGACGAGGTGTCACGCGATAGACCTGGAAAGCAGCGGCCATCGGCCCTTGGCGCGGGAGCAGCAAAACATTGCCCCAATTCTAGACGGCGGAGTCATCCTGCCTGCCGATGGTATATGCACTTAATCGTCAAAATTCTACACACTTTATTTCTATGTATACATACAAAAATATATCAAACAAAATGAAAAAAATATTACATTTAAAATCTTAAAGAGTTGTAAAACAATTGCTGACTTGTATTTTATCAGTTTGGAAGAACACCTTAACATGCAGGATATTTATAAAAGCATAAGCAACATTTACAAATAATGAAAACGTAAATAAAAAATGTAAATGGTGTCAAGGATGACGTGTAGTGTTAGTGATGCTATAACTTTTCCTGTATTATTTCCTATTTACTTTGACCGCGTAATTAACACGTTGACATGGTGAATTTCAGCAGACAGCAGTAGTGCGTGCCTGGCGCACGGGCAACCCGCGTGTGCTTTGGGTTTTGTGTTTTGGTTCCACAATCAAAAACGACAAACATACAACCGTGTTACTCTTATTATTACTGTTGTACATTATAGGTTCTGCGAGTTAACTGAAGCGGTTGCTTTTGCACCGTTCGCTGGAGTCGTCCCCCCCACTTCAATACATGGACTGAAGAAATACGCGCGTGTGTGTGTGCGTGCGTGCGTGCGTCGCTCCCCTGCACCCTCTGCGTGTACACGAATGGCATTGTAATAAAAAAAAGACTGCCAATTAAAACGTCTCTGCTGGTCGTGTGAGAGTGACACCTCGTTCACCGGTGATTGTTGAACCTAGAATTGATTTAACAAGGTTTGCATGCTATTCGCTCACTATATTTGCACTTACAATTAAACACGGTTGGTTACGTACGGTGCGAAAGAAGTTCAACATACATTATTTTGTCCATGATTCTGTGACCAGCTGTTCGTGGATTACAAACGTTTTATTGTTGCACGATTACGAAAATGGGAACTCATGTCTTTGACAATTGGAGGCCAAGGGCCCAACACCCATCTCGCTGTTTGTGACAACCGCAGTGACGTTTCGCGAGTTTGAGCAGAGTAGCCGAGCAGCGGTGGTGACACTGCTGATGCTGCACGTGGCTGCTGCCCGTGATCCAGCGCTGTGGAGGCAGCAGCAGCAGCAGCGAGGGTGGGTGGGTGGATCGCCGCACAGACGGTGTTGTGAAACTCCCTTCTGCCCGTGGATGTCGAGAAGGTGCCCATTCCATGTGTAGTGAGTCAAACTGAGTCGCAGACGTTATCTTAGGAGCAACACTATTTATTTACACAACGGTACGTAACATAACACATTCTACACTCGGGTCTCGAATGCCCATCTAGCCACGCTACGGTAGTACTAGACACGGTTCGCTATCCCGGCAAGGACCACGAGCTGGGTCCCGGACCACGTGGCTAGAGGCTTCTTCTCCCCGACGTGGATCTTCTTCACACCAGCACACGAAGAACCCCGAGCTCCTTACGGGGCGCCCGTTATATTACCCCGGGTTGGGGCTGGCTCCGCCCTTCGCCCCGACCACCTTCCAGGTCTCTCGGGCTCCTTCTCGAAGGTTCCCGAGAGCTCCTTTGTACCACGTGACCGCCCCCGGCCCCCGTCCACCGGTGGCCCCCCTCCAATATCATCCGGTCACGTGTCAGCGGGTCAACCAGCGTATAGTGCCCCAAGGTAACCCTGGCTGGCTGACGCTCCCTCTCGCTCCCTCACCGGGAGCCCGCGCCGCACGGTGCCTCCGCGCTGACCAGCGCTCACCCAAGCCCCACTAGGGCTGGTGGTACTACATCCCGTAACTCGGGCTGCCCATAATGACAACACATTACCCGCCGTGGCTTCGTAAACCCCGGCACCATACAGTGACAAGCACAGTCACTACACATGATTCACCGGGAAAAGCCGGTACGGCAAAATGTGGACTAACATCATCTGTCCTATTTGTATGGGATATAGTGCTGCCCCCTCGCACGTGCGGGGTTTCTCCGAGCACCCCGGCTTTGCCCCACGCGTGTAAATGCTCATGAATTGCCTGAAACCATCTTAGGCTATGCATCTCCGTGTTTGCGAATTGAACAGTGCTGTGTGATGCAGTTGTTATAAATTATGCTACTGCATACAAACGCAGTAGTTTGTATCGCCAAAGCAACTGAAGTATAACTGTCTCACTTTTCTATTTTTGCGTATGATGACAGCAGAAATATCTTCCTGAGCTACGTGCCAATGCCGAGGTCTGCTGGCCACGACGAGAGGGCTTCTGTGTTGCGTAACAACAATACCTCGCTTACATTCATGAAAAGTAGAGTCTGCAAATGAAATGTTCCATTTGGCTCGTGAAATGAAAATTGTACAACCGAGATGCATAGAAATGGGAAACTAAACAAAAATTTGCGTAAAAAGGAAACACGATAAATTCGTAGAATGATTCGCGCCCCGGAATCTTGAACATGTATTCTATTCTAGTCCTGCGTATGGCAGTGAGATGTTCAGGAGCTAGTTGCCAATGTCGACGAGAGGGATTCAGTACAGAGTCCGTGTCGTTTTGCTGTTCCTCCTCCGTTGAAGGAGCACAGACTCTACAGTGGTTGACTGTACGGTGCATTGTTTGGGTTGCATGGCTACAGTCGCACTCCTGTGGCTTGGCTTTTCCATTCATGAAGGAGATGTACGCACATCGCCCTGTCCATGTTCTGATGCAGTTGATGGTTTCCGCCGGTGTCTTCGAGGAGCGTTTTTCTTTTCCCACAGCCACAACACGAGGCGCACTCAGACGAATGATCGCGCGATTCGATGTTCCATGTGTAGTAGGTTCCAGGAGACTTGGACGACGTAGTCGGAGGCAGACTTATTTATTAACCACAGTGTATATTACAGGCCGAGATATACAACACTCGAAGGGGTATCGGCCCCTTCACCCGTCTAACAGGGAGATCACACAATCTCTGTCACGGCTAGCCTACTCCTAGGTCCTCCACTACAGGGCTAGGGGAGGCTAGCTGACCCAGCTCTGGTTAAGCTGGGATTACGGCACCCTGAGTCCCCAGACCGGCTCTTACAAGAACATCGGCTCTGGGCTCTCGGGGCCACGCCACTGTCTTGCCCTGGTCGGTCCTGAGAAGGACAGCGATCCAGGGGAGTCCCAGGGCCTATCTAGCCGGTCTTCTTGCTTTGCTGGTTAAAGCTGAACACTGAACCCCGAGCCCTCCGGCTCACTGCCTTATATAGCCACTCCCCCCTGAGGGGTGGGGCCGCGGGGGATCCCAGCGCCGTGTTAGCCCCCCAGGCTCAACGGTGCGGACGTCGATGTAAGCATCTCTTGGCGTATGGGCATAACCACGCCCAGTGTGTTTGTTTGCCCTCCCATAACACCTCTACACATGGTCCAAACTGATCAAATTCCCTGGCGTTTCATGACATTGAAATTTCGATTTAAAGCTTTCGTGACTGCAGGGATTCATCTTCTTGGTTCTTTCGGTAAAGTCACGTAGAATTGAAATAATAAAATAGTAAAAATAAAACATAATAAAATATTATATTATTATATTATGTTATTTTAATATTATATTATTTTATTATATTATGTTATTATATTATGTTATTTTATTATAATATTATATTATGTTTTATTTTTATTATTTTATTATTTTAATTCTACGTGACTTTACCGAAAGAACCAAGAAGACATTGAAATTGTTATTGCAATCTCACAAGTCTAAATTTCACTAATGCGGGCATCAAGAGCATGTATTATTGAGTCATAATAAAGTTATTTTTGGTTAGAGCGCGTAAGATAGGTTCTTTGAGTCTTTCGGTAAAGTCACGTAGATAGAAAGAATAATAAAAAATAATAAAAATATCACAACGTTTCGATCGCAACACAAGAGGTCGTCATCAGGAAAAGTGGGGTTGGCTTCTAAAGACGACTGCTAAGAAAGGTTTGAAATGGGCGTAGCCCAAATGTCAGCAGCCAATGCCAATGCAAGTGGTGGGCAGCGACCATGGCGGTGGCGGTGTTGGGCTTTCCACCAATCACAGGGCTACCAGGCAGAAATTAGCATGTCAATGCAAAATCGCCGAGACTCCTTCACGGCGAGTGCGCCAAGGTGGCTACGTTAATGTGAAAGATGAGCATGTTAATGTGAGAGATGAGCATGTTAATGTGAGATTAGCATGTTAATGTGAGAGATTCGCATGTTAATGTGAGAGATGAGCATGTTAATGTGAGAGATGAGTATGTTAATGTGAGAGATGAGCATGTTAATGTGAGATATTAGCATGTTAATGTGAGAGATTAGCATGTTAATGTGAGAGATTAGCATGTTCATGTGAGAGATTAGCATGTTCATGTGAGAGATTAGCGTGTTAATGTGAGAGAATAGCATGTTAATGGGAGATCGTGAAGCAGCAGCCTCGAGGATGGTGCGAGGTAGCTATGTTCGTGAGAAATTTTATCTGTTAATGTAAAAAATCAGAGAGCTGAAAATAACAACTAACATGGGAAGGTGGTAAGCTGGGAACATCACAGCCCATTATGACTTAAGTCATATGACTTCGTGATATTTGTATTATTTATTATTATTTTTTCTATCTACGTGACTTTACCGAAAAACTCAAAGAATATGAATTCCTGCAGTCACGAAAGCTTTAAGTCAAGATGTCAAAATTTAAGTCTAAATGTGTCATTAACCCGCCACAACCTGACAGCCAACCAGTAAGATTTGTCACGTGAACAGAAAGTGCCAATTAGGTACGACTTCAACACACCGGTGTGTTGGCGAGTAAACCAACAACACTTACTAACTCGCCTTTTGCCCGTCCAAGGACGGGTGTATTGCAGTAAATCTGAAACTTGCAAGCGAAAAGCAGAGCGCGAACGTGATATATTCATTGCATCCACTCGCGGGCAATTGGTGAGGGCGCGGTGACACAGACCTATTTCATTTTAAGATTAAAATCCTTTGTTCATCATGACGTCCTTATTACTTTGATGTCTCAATAGTGTTACGGAGATCACGTGACGTGAGGGTTCTTGCCTTTGTAGTGAGGGATGTGAGTTGACGCCGAGGAGGGGGGAGGAGGCGCCTCGGCCCCCCATGTGGAGTGACGTCACCCGCTAATTAATATGAATGCAGGGTTGTCTACTTGGAGGACGTAATCTTATAATGATTATTAATAAGGGGGGCTGTTCGATGTGGAGTGACGTCACCTGTTCATGATTATTAATGAGGGGGGCTGTTCGATGTGGAGTGACGTCACCTGCTCATGATTATTAATGAGGGGGGGGGTTCTCCATGCGGAGTGACGTCACCCGATCATGATTATTAATGAGGGGGGGTCCATTTGGAGAACGTAACAACCTATTCGTGGTTCTTTCGGTAAAGTCACGTAGAAGGGAAATAGTAAAATGATAAAAATAAAATTTATATATTTTTAATAAAAATAAGCATTAAATTGAATTATTCTTTTATTATTTCCCTTCTACGTGACTTTACCGAAAGAACCAAGAATATGAATCCCTGCAGTCACGAAAGCTTTAAATCAAAATAGAACGTAACCTGTTCATGATTATTAATGAGGGGGGCTGGTCGACGTGGAGTGACGTCACGGGCGGCACAGACATTCTTGGCTTAATTTATATTTACGCGATCTAACCCAAAATAAATTTTACTATGAATAACATGGGTCGCGAAAGCCTACGTGTTAAAAAATATATTATGGAGTTAACATTAGTAGGTGTTGGTCATGCCCGAGGAACCTGTGTGACTACTTACAGACTGACTCAATCTCGTGGCTATTTGAGCGACTTAACACGAATTCAATGATGCAACTGTAGACAGTGATCCTCGCCTTGCGATTGGCAGAGCCGCCTTCTTGTGGCCCCGCCCCTCGGCCGGTGGCGCGCGCTCGTCTCTGCTCTCGCGCCTCTGATTGGCAGCAGCCGCGGGACGGCTCCGCCCCCCCCACCCCAGTGACCAATGGACGCGCGCGTTGGCCCGAGCGTGGTGGGGGTGTGGTGGGGGTGGGGTGGGGGGAGGAGCGCGGCGCTGCTGCTGGACGCGCGCACCTGGACACGGGCAGCAGGGGAGGAGGTCGCTGCTCTTACTGCTGCTTCTACTGCTGCTTCTACAGCTGCATTTACTGCTGCTGCCCCGCGTGTTGGCTCCAGGACTCGGGGAGTGTTTTGCTCGGCTGCTGGGGCTTTCATGGGGGGGTTTATCCCTGCAGCAGCAGCGCGACATGAACTTGCAGCCGAGGCCTAGCGCGGAGGCGGCGAGGCACGGGGGTGACGCCGCTCGGCTAGCGGCCCCGCCGTGCGGGGCAGCTGTCGCTCGTTAGAGCAGCGCCGAGCCGCCCGAAGGCCGACAGACTAACACGGGGGTGGTGAGGGAGTCGGCCGCCTGCTGCTGCTGCTGTGGTGGTGTCGGGGTCGCAGTGCGTGGCCGAGGGGAACGGGGAGGCACCGCGGGAGTGGCGAGAGAGGAGACGCGGCCACGGGGTAGACGGAGCCGAGGGCAGACGCGGCCTGGCGGAGATTGGGAGTTGAGCAGCGGCGAGCCGCGAGCGAGCGAGCGCCTGGTGGCGGTCCCAAGCCGAAGGGGGCGAGCTGGAGAAGTGAGCCCCTGCTCATGGCTGGGCGCTTCCTCGTGAGAAGTCGCCCCGCGTGAGACGTCGCCTTGCCGAGAGAAGCGAGGGCAGTCGTCATGCTGCCCGGCGTGGGGGTGTTCGGCACGGGGCTCACGGCCCGCGTGCTCGTGCCGCTTCTGCGCGCCGAGGGCTTCAGCGTGGAGGCGCTGTGGGGCCGCACGCGCGACGAGGCCGAGCAGCTGGCGGCCGAGATGCGAATCCCCTTCTCCAGCAGCAGCATGGACGACGTGCTGCTCCACCATCTGGTGGACCTCGTGTGCATCTTCATCCCGCCGGCGCTCACCCGCCAGATCGCCGTCAAGACCCTGGGTGAGCAGCGGCGCAGTTGCACCACCTGCGCACCCAAGTAGCTGCGTTGTCTCTGTGCTGTTCGCCTTTCGGCGTTGTCCTCTGGTCTAACACTGCTTGAGACTCGGCTCTAAAGAAAGCTGTCTCTGGTGGGGACCATCTTATACCACCAGAGCATGTTTTTTGTTTGCACGTTCACCGCAAATGTGTGGGTAATGCAGACAGGATTCCTTGCAAACGGTTTCAGTTTGGTATTTTAACATCTTAACACCCGTTTTATTGCCAGAAAGGGTAAAACATTCTCATAGCTTCTTGTTGTTCTTGTTGTTTCGGCTGAGCCGGTGGAGGATGTCGTTAGTAGTCGTAGTGGGAGCAGTCCCGTCGGTGAATCTCTGGAAACGTCTGCGGCTGAGAGACGCGGGCACCTCCCATTCACACGGTTGGCTACGCACGGTGCGAAAGAAGTTCACACACTGTACATACACACACACTGTACATACACACACACTATGCATGCATACACACTATACATGCATACACACTATGCATGCATACACACTATACATGCATACACATGCGGTCCATGGTTTGAGTAATGCGACCGCAGGCATGCTGTCGGCTGGTTATCAATTCGGGCGCCACGGTGGCCAGGAGATGTTAACTCCCTCGCCTGGTGGTCAGGAGGTCGTGGTTTCGATCCCGATCCTCACGCCTGCTGTATATTTAGAATTTGCGTCTCTCTCTCTCATCATCATCATCACGGTGGCTAGGGAATGTTAACTACCTCGCCTGGTATGAAGGAGGTAGTGGGTTCGATCCCGACCCTGACGCTTGCTGCTCTAGATTTGGAGTTTGCGTGTTGCCTCTCTCTTTCTCTCCCCGTGGTCGTGTGGATTTTTATCCGGGTCCGGTTTTTCCCTCCACATTTAGAATCGACATGTGTTTGGAGAATGCGGCTGCTATAATTGTCCACATTTATAGCTCGTGAGTTGTAGTCATAGCCCCGACGACTACTAACTCAGTGGGCCTTACCTGGTAAAATAAAAGTTTTGTTTGATTTAGTTTTAATTGTCCATCAGTGCCAATTGTATAACAGGGGCACGGCGTGAAGATCGTCGTTTTTCCAGCAGCTCGACTGATTTATCAGCGAGCATCACCATCGTCATTGTCAGCTTGGTTCTTCATCGGATCATCAGCACCACAGCATTGCCAACAAGAGTATACCAGCGGTCATTGGCAGCAGTCCTGTCAGATTCAATGATATTTAAAGCCACTGTCAACAACATATTAGAATCAATATTACCGGCGTCATCATCATCAGCAGTACAAATGTCTTCAACCTGAGACGCAGTATTATGACCAGCAGAATACGTACTGCAGTGCTATTGACATCATGACAGAGATCAGCATGGGCATGAGTAACATCGGTGTGGGCTCAGTATTATGTTTGTATGGGTTTAAGACGTCATTATGATGGTTCACAGCAGCAATATCAGCGCGATGGTCGACATCATCAGCAGTCACCATTAGCATCACCATTAGCATCAACATTATCCTCATCGGCGGCATTGGCAGCATACTATGAGTGCATAGTGGCAGCGAGATTGTGGTATTGACGTGAGAGCTCGACTGCTGTGGGTTGCGCCAGTGCTGCTTGGTGCCTTGTGATGTCGTCAGCAACTGAGTGCCGTTGTTAAGCGGCACTAAATCCCTCCGCTGCGTTCGGGCTATCGGCCGGTGCCATGGGGAGGAGGATGGCGGTGGCGTGCTCTGTCGAGAGGCGCCCCGCTTACGTTGGGGAGTGCTCATTGTGTTTCAGGAAGGAAGGAAGTTTTTTTGTCGTGGCCACCAGCCGACATTGTCGTTGGCATCTGTGCGCTTGAGAGGGGGCAGCCACTGCCAAAGGCGACAAGGAAACTCCATAATAAAGGTTATTTGGGTTAAATTGCGTAAATATAAATGCGTCGTTTATATTTATGCGATCTAACCCAAAACCATCTTTATTGTGGATAATATTGTCCGGGAAAACCTACGTGTTAAACTGACAAGAAAATGAATGAATTTGTGACTTGGACATCGTGAAGCCAACCATCATAGATTGGGCAGACTGGGCCCCAGCATGAGGACGTGAACCCCCATGGATGGCTCAGGCCCTGAGTGCCTCCCACGCTGTTGAGCAGGAAGTCACTGAATTTGAAATTCCGTCGCGCACTCGTTAAAGGAACACTTAAGATGCAGGGCTTAATCATTGTAATTCCTACATGCATCTTTTTTTATGTTTCCACGTCAAGTACAAATTGTCCATCCATCACCTTAGGCGAGGTCACCGATGTCAGCGAGCGATTGCGCTCGGTGCATGACACGAATGAGTCCGGGTCATGCAAGGCCGAGTGAGCCTAGATGTGCCGGGGTGCATTGCAGGGCACGCGAGGTCAAGGGGCTGGTCTGTGGAATTTCACGGGCAAAGTCCGCCCGTAGGGAGGGAGGGAGGCGTTCGTTGTGGTTGAGGCGGTGGCGAGTGGACTGCGAAAGATGACTGTCAAAGGCTTGTTGTTGAAGGTCTTCAAAATGGGCTCCAAACTGCACTGAAATTAACACCTACATTTAAAAAGCAAGGCAGGGGGTGGGGTGGGCTTGAATAGTGAACACCTTGGAAAGTGGGATGACAGTGAAACATTTGTTTTTGGCAATCTTTGGAACCGTACGTGTATAGTGCACTGCAACTTTACTTTCATGGGGAGCGTATTATCAGGCTAAAAACATCTCTGCGTTCATAAGTTGGCAGGGCATTGCTCATGGAAGTAAGAGGTTTGGAGTATAGATTGAAACAACAAAAATACATATTAACACGTAGGCTTTCGCGGCCAATATTATTAATACAATGTTTTGGGTTAGATCGCGTAAGTATAAATGTGTCGTAACCTTCCACCACCCGACACAGCCAATAAGATTTGTAACGTAAACAAAACGCGCCAATTAGTTACTAATTCATCGCACCTGTGTGTTGGAGAGTAAACCCACAACATTTACAATTCGAGTACGACGTTTCGCTGGTAATTACAACCAGCTTCATCAAGCGATTTCTGTCTTAAATAGAGGGGTTAAGATGAAGTAATTCACTGTAAGTCTACTTTTTACTATTAGGTAAGGCCCACTGAGCTATATAGATGTTTTTCAGAAGCAACCAGGCTACACCATGATTCCTGAACGAAGTGGCTTATCACGTGGAAATTTAAAGCAGCCAAATAATCTGAGCGCATGTTTATAAATGTGGAGAGAGGACCTGGAGAAAATGCACGCGACCACGGGCAGAACATGCAGTGAAAGAAGGCAGCTTCTATCAGGGTAAAACTACGACAAAGACACACACACCGTGCGTGTATCAGCAGGGTACCGTGGAGGGGAGAGATCTAACCCAATCGGTCTTGAGCCGAAGGCGAGAAGGAAGAGGGGACTTTAGACCGCGAGGGAGCCACGGGGAGGCAGCGGAGGAAAAATGAGCCACTGCCATGGAAGTGAAGGTCCTTCATAGCAGTGTTCAGAGCCACCTTAGTAGGAGACAAGCCAATTGCACAGAGGTGCAAAAGAGAGGGAGCAATGAGCAGAGCTATACATGAAAGATAGAGATACTTAGTTGCCTGTGGTTATACTTGTATATGTTTGTGGGAATCTCTTTATTATTTTGTCATGTTTATGGATGTATGTATGTTGTATTCTATCAGTGTATTTTTTATGTATGCACGTGCTGTAAGCCATCTCAGTTTAGTTTCCACTTTCATATTTAATTTCCACTCGCTGAAATTCGACTGCGCTCTTTGTAGTTTGTTATGGAGCTGTTAAATGTCTTGGGTGACCACTCTGGTGTTTTGACAACACGTTATGGAAGTAAATTGCGGTGTTTATGTTGTTGGGTTTTTTTTCAACCGGCAGATGCCACTGTGTGCCCATATATCTCTCGATAGCCTCCTTCAACGTCAGCTCGGATGCTCGGGTAAGGGTCTCGTGAACTCAGCCCATCGTATTTTCGCACTTTGTAAAACGGGGTACCACTTTGTAGTCGGCAGTGATCAGCGGTTGTACTCGGGAGATGTTTTGCCCTCGCCGTGTAAATGTCTGCGATTGTGGAATCCCCTTCCTCGGCCCATTAGGGATTCCGAGTCTGTGTCACTTTGTAAATCCCTGTCTTAAAACTCACCTATTTGTACTGCAGGCTTTCCCTGTCACTAAATATTTTAAAACCAATTCTGTTATCTGATTGGTTTACCCTGCAATTATTATGATTTGCTTTTATCATACTTCATTTTATTGGAATTTCGAGAGTGATTGATATTGTTATTATCAGCTTTCTATTTCGCTTAGATTTGATCTTTATTTGTGAGTGTAGTTTTAGTTTTATGTTTCAGCGCTACCCGGCAGCAGCGGCCTCCGCCAGTCGCCACGTCAAAGCGCTTGCCACATGAACCGCAATCACCTCGTTGCTGATCGCGTCAAGGAGCATAAACCATCATAACGCAAACTCCCGTCATCCTCGCAGCAGCAGCGGCTTTTGGCTAACCGTCAAACAAAGATGGTCACCTCATTGCCTGCTTTCAGATGCGCTTCTGCGGCCGTCTGGAGTGCTCTTCCTTCTGATATTAGGAAGCCACTGGAGGTATGCACGTTTAAATCATCTTCGAACTGCTTTTTGTGTTTAGTCTGTCGTCCTTCCCCTGTACACTCCGATTAGCACGGTTGGCTAAATACGGGCTAAAGAAGTTCCACATAGACTACATACATGTCACCGTGAAAACGAGGCGTCTACCTGGTGACATCACTCAGCTCTCTCAAGCAGAAAAGTTTGTCTCGGTGTCGTGCCTCGCTTGTCCATATCTCAGGTAGGTTCCTGCCCAGCAGGGATAATCATGATGATGACCTCTTCCCAGGTCGGTTGCCCGGCTGTGATGGGTAGCCTAAGGGGTGGGGGGGTGGTTTGGCTTGTGGAGAAGGAATGGGTAGAGGGGACTGAGTGGCAGGGAGAGGCTCAGGCTATGGACCTGCATTTGCATTTGCACAGGGGGTGTGTCCGGCACGGAAAGGTCACATCCCCAAGGATTCTCGGACATTGCTGATGGAGAAACGTTCCATTGCAGCTGCGTGTTGCAGCTTCACTTGAACCCTAGTCACCATGATCCAACTCCATACACAGCGCAGGGGGTTTTAAGTTCCGTGATGGAGTGCACTGTTGTGACTTCTTCCACGCGTTTGTCCCACTCACGTGGCATCTGCTGCCCTTGCCAACCTTCTCCACGCTGCCCTGTCCTGCGCCATCTCTCTTTCCGCTCCTCGGGCCACCATGTCCGATCACGCCACATCGCCGCCCCCCCCCCTCTTGATCTCTTACCTTCCACTTGCATTACTTGCACCTTCTGACTCACGTAATGTTCCTGTTTCCTCTCAACATGACCGAACCACACCAGCCTTTTCTCTCTCATCTTCTCTGTTGTGAATCTTAATCGTTATAAACATTTCCCTTTCTAAATCGATTAAAACAAAAGCGTGCGGGCACAGTGGTGCGTATTTGACTGCAAAGCTGTGTCGCAATAAACACCTACAGATATCTCTTCCAGAATTCCTTCCGGAATCTTCCTGCATTGTCCAAACACCAGGCCCTGAAACCAGGTTTCTGGAACAAAGTTGAGTGGCAAAGTTTCTCTGTGGTTCCCATACATTTTCAGAATCACTATCAGAATCTTTATTTACACTGGAGAAATCCGATGAGCTATGAAGCTCTTTTTCACCAGTGCAGACTGTGAACTTTGGCAAGGACACTATTCACGGGCCAGGAAATCAAATAGCCATGCCCAGCCACGCATCCCCTGTTGCTCATTCCATGAGCCCCGTGACGCTAAACCCAAGCTGCGTTTTGGCCAGGAATAGATGTCAATTACGGAGAACTGTTTCCAAACAGCGTAAATGGGCGACCGAGTGATATTTTCCCCGTCCCTTAACAAGGACGATGCGTTGCACACGGGGTGAGCAAGGAACCCTGTTGGTTCAGTCACGGCCGGTGGTGCGCAGGTGGCCGCGGTTGGTCTCGAGGCGTTTGTGAGCTGACCTGGTGCCGCTCCGTGTCTGCGGTGGCTCACTCGCAATGCCGCGTTAGCGTCTTCATCGCTTTGCGAGTGGCACAGGTATTGTCAAACGTTCATGAACGTTTCTTTCCCCGTGGTCACGCACTTTAGAAAGTGACATATATGGCAAGAGGGGAATCCTCCTGCTTTATTTTCCCCAATACTGACAAGAAGTTGGAGTAAAGTTTTAAAACAGTCCAGTGTTGTTGTGGAGGGTTAGCCACATTCGTGAGAGATTCCATTCACGACTGTCACACCGGTTGAATCCAGCCGGATGTGCGCATTCAATGGGGGGGACCCTCTGCTGCCTTAATAATAAACCCATTGACAATTTTTCGGACCCCATTTAAGATGTCTCTTAACCGGTCACAAGCCAATTAAACTAAGCTATGAACGAAAACTAAACAATTTAGATTTTACCAGGTAAGGCCCACAGAGTTATATCGCTCTTTTTCAGAAGCGACATGGCCACAAGTCATAGCTCAACGAAGTGGCTCATCACGTGGCAATTTATAGCAGCCAAATACCCTAAACGCATGCTTCTAAATGTGGAGGGAAAAACCGGAGGACCCAGGGAAAAATCCACGCAACCACGGGGAGAACATGGAAACTCCAAATATATAGCAGGCGTCAGGGTCGGGATCGAACCCACGACCTCCTGTATACCAGGCGAGATAGTTAACATCTCGCCACCGTGGCATTAATGATACCCCCAGACTGTAAAGGGCCTGCAGACTCGTAATTCAGAAGCCCAGCGTGAGATGAAAGACAGCACCTGAATGGAATGATTCATACGCGTTCAAAACAAATACCGGTTTTGTTGTTGTTGTTGCTAAATGGCAGCTGTGGGGTGGAGGTATCACAATCTGTATTTAGACTGGAGGAGGAATACCGATAAGTTGCGAAACTCTTTTTCACAGATGTCCAGTATGGGCGGGTCCGTATGTAATCGAGTCTTCACCTCACCGCTAAATTGCTGAATTTGAAAGACCGGGTTTTCTGGTTAATGCCCGGCGTGGCTGTTTGAGCAGATACCCGAAAGTTGAGAAATCTGCATAGTTTACCGAACTTGTTTGATGCTGGTGAAGAACACGGAACTGAATGCAGGGGCACCACGGTGGCTAGGAGATGTTAATTACCTCGCCTGGTATACAGGAGGTCGTGGATTCGATCCCAATCCTGACGCCTCATATATTTGGAGTTTGCATGTCTTTCTCCCCGTGTTGGCATGGATTTTTCTCCGGGTTCTCTGGTTTATCCCTCCACATTTAGAATCAACATCACGCGTTTAGAGTATTTTGTTTTTATACATTTCCACGTGATAAGCCACTCCGTTGAGCTATCATTTGTGGCCAGGTCGCTTCTGAAAAAGAGCTACATAGCTCAGTGGCCCTTACCTGGTAAAATAAAAAATAGTTTATAGTTTAAAAAGTTTATAACATTGGCTACTTTAATATAATAATACAACTTTAGTTTGCCTCAGGATACTGCGCTGCAGCAATTGGTTTGCAGCATCGGCATTATTAGATACAGGAGCCACTCATCCACCTCCCTCTGATGCACGATATTCGATGCAACAAAATGCAAGTCTATCTATGGGACCTCTTTGCTACTATAAAAAATGACGAAAAATAAGAATAGATTTCAAACATAATGCATACATTATATCTATCGGAGGGTGTTAGTTTGCATGTTTTGCCACAAGTACGTGTGGATAATGCAGACTTGATGCCTTGCAAAAGGTACCCATGTGGTGTTTGAACATCTTAACACTTGTTTTATTGTCAAAAAGGGTAAAACCTATTCTTAATATCAAGAAGTTCTGTGTTTAGTTTGTTGTCCTTTACAAGAGGGTACTGTTTCCTGGTGTAGTTCAGCAGTGGCTGACGAATTCAAGGAATCCAGCCCAAAGGTAGTCTGGCCAGAGTAGGAATTCAGCAAGTAAAGAGACTTTCCAGTTCTCTTCTTCAGCATGGCAGTGTGTTCGGGAGCTACATGCCAATGTAGACGTCTGCTCGCACCCCTGATTAGCACGGTCGACTTCGTACGGTGGGAAGGAAGTTCCACACACACACGCGATTGAGAGGACCTCAGGAGAGAGTTTGTGTCATTTGCGATTCCTCTTCCGTGGAAGGAGCACAGTCCCTTGGTTCGGTTGCAAGGCTACAATCGCGCTACTGTGGCCTCTGCCATTCGTTGTCCATTCATGAAGGAGGTGCGGTGCATCGGCCTGTTGGTGTTCTAGTGTGGTTGCCCGGGGTTCCACCGGTGTCTTTGAGGGGGAGGAATGTCAAAGTCACGTGCGATGTTTGGGTCTCGAACGAGGTGTTTTTTTCTGGACGTTCATGTGAGTTCCAGTCTGTTCACAGTGATTCACTTTGTAGTCATAGGTAAATATTTAGTTGCGAACGAGGTACACAGTAGCAGGCACACACCAAGACTCAGGGAATTTGGGTGTGGGCACCGAGTTGGCAAAGAGCATATCCTCGGCTTGTAACGATTAATTGTTTATTCAAGTAAAACCGGGTTCACACGCTCACAATATTTTCATTTGATCACGCACGTGAGAACCCAGTTGATATAAATGAATGAACTTGATGATGATGTTCTGTTTGTTTAACACGTAGGCTTTTGCGACCAATGTTATCCATAATATAGGCCTTTTCGCGATCTAACCCAAACACCTCTATTATGGATGTACTGTTTGTTGTTGTAGCGTTCTTACCCCGTGCCCCTACTGGACATCTGTGAACAAGAGCTCTGTAGCTCATCGGATTCCTCCTCCTGCAGTATAAATAAATATTCTGATTGTGATGAATCCTTCAAAGTCAGTGGTGTCACAGTGCCAGCGGTGCCACTTGGTAATGTTTCTGTGCCGAGTTAAAACTCACGACCCCGGTCGCGCGCCTCGACCTCGAGGTCTCGCCCCATGGCACAACCACCGTGTAGAAACTAAATCTCTCCCGGATGAGAACAAACAATGTCCTTGTTATTGAGGGCTGCCAGTGCATTCGCGGGGAGAGGGCTGTGTTCTGTTGCAGCATCGCTGTAAGCGCAGCCAAAACCCTGCTGGTGTTCCTATCACCGAGAATAAATCTCAGTAGGCTGTCGTTTATTCGCTTGCGTGAGAAGCGAAAGGCTTTAGCTCTTCCACTCTGTCGCTCTATTAAACTGCGTTTTGTGTTTAGTTTGTTGTCCTTTTCCCGCTCCTCAGATTAGCACGGTTGGCTACGTACGACTCAAAAGAAGTTGTACATAAATACAATGCCTGGGATCGGCCAGAATTGCTTTTCTGGCCATCTAGAATCATGAATGCTTTTTGTTAAGCTCAATTCACAACAGGTTCTCGGTGGAATCCAATTTTCTTGTACAAATCCCGGTTCGGTTCCTATTCACATGAAAGTCGATTTTTAATGTGGGAATCGCCCACAGAGAAATTGTGATTCATGCAGGAATCGTCACGGGAATCACCCAGCTCTTGTGTAGCCCCGATTATCATGGTTGGCTACGTACGGTGCGAAAAGAAGTTCAACGTACGTACATTGAGCCACTGCCGTACGTGCGCGTGTGTGCGCTGTGTGTGCGCTGTGTGTTGGAGTGCCGACGGGTTTTGCACCACTATGGGAACCTCATTTGCCAGTAAAAATATGATAATTGGTTCTTTACCCTTCTATCTGGCAACAAAACTGACACCTTTTTTACAAGGAGTCATGTTTGCATAGACCGCAATACCTGCAGTCATAATGCGCCTTTTGGCGTCATCTGGTCCAACCCATATGAGACTAGGCTCTAAGGAAAGCTGTCTCGGGTGTGGATCAATCAACTTTAAGGACAGTGCACATTATCAGAGTTATGTTCTTTTGTTTGTATTATGACTGCAGGTATTGCGGTCTATGCAAACATGACTCCTTGTAAAAAAGGTGTCAGTTTTGTTGCCAGATAGAAGGGTAAAGAACCAATTATCGGGTTTTGCACCGCTTACACCCCCCCCGTGTTTGGCTTTCGCGGTAGCAAGAGTTGCCTTTTCCCAACCATAATAACAGGGCCATTGTGTTTTAACAGCATTGTAAAACTGTGCCGTAAAATGTAACCCGTGGGGTGGGAGTTGAGCATATGGTTCGTGTGACGACGACGATGACGACGACAATGAGGATAACGACGATGATGATAATAACGACGACAATGATAACGACGACGGTGACGTGGACTCGCATGTCGAGGCCATCGCACTGTCTAGGATACCCAGAATGCAACTCTTGTTTTGTCGGAAGAGCGACCGCACAGCCCAAAAATCGGCACGTGTGCCACTGATTCGTCCCCGCTGATCAAGGTGGAACTGTGAACCCGCGTCGTCATGTTTCCTTCCTAGTTCAGCAGTCATTGGAGACTCTTTGATGCGGTGTTCTTCACTCATTTTCAGAGGGGGCCACTTTTGCCGATAATTCATCATCAGTGCAAGGGCAGCCACACATTTAAAACCATTGGGGTTTGACAGCAGCACGATGATGATGATGGGGGGGGTGGGTCACTATCTGTGTATTGTCGGGGGCCGCCAGTGACCCACGGGCCTTTATTTGAAGAGCAAGTAATCGCCAGGCTGCTGTAGACACAATTGAGATACAATTTCATTTAAACGCCCTATAACTTGAAGTCCACTTGGTGAACCACCGTAGTCTGTGCTCCGACAATGGAGGAGGAACAGCAAAACTACGCAAACCCTCTCCTGAAGCCCTCTGACAGCACACAGGCCTCAATATTGGCATCTCTCTCCCGAGCATAACATGAATTTGTGATTGTTAGTTTCCCTGTCAAAGCTAAACCAGTAAGCGCTGTTCATCCTGCGAGTGGAGTAAGATCCACTCGTCAAGGACTCCCAGCAAAGTGACTCAGTCCTGAGTTCACCGGCTGCTGGGGGACATTCAGCCGACTGAGCCGGTGCCGTTTTTAGCTCCGTGAAGTTGGTACCGAATGGCAAAGAATCATATTTGTTGAAATTATACAGGAACGTATTACACTGGAAGAGTTTGTTCCGTTATCGAAATATCTCGGGCTACGCAACACAAATACGCACTGCATAGTAGCGTGCAAGCGTGTGTTTGCGCAAGTGTTGTGAGGGTGTGTGTGTTTGAGTGCTGTACAGGGCACACTTTATCAGCACCGTGCACGGCTCAGGAAGCGTGTGCAGTTTTGGAATCCCTGTGGTCAGCGCTGGGGAAATGTCAGCACTACTTGCCTTCCAGATAAGAGAGGCAGCAGAGTGTTTTCGCAGTGATAAGTTAAACGGGCAGCGTCAGGCATATTAGCTCCACGTGTTTTAAATATGTTTACGCCCAGACAAATCTGGAGCAACGCATGATTGTAAATCGATAGCCGTTATTTGAGATTTGTGCCTGGCAAGGTGTTTGGTGACCGTTGTATCGGCTGATAAGCCCCATGGCCCAACAGCGGTCGGTAATTGTTCGTGCCAAATGCGGTCACAAATGTGTCACCGAATCGCTGAGCGTAAATAAAATGACCTAATCCGGTGTGGTTTTAAGTAGCATTGAAAACAGCCTCGCTTAATGGCTTGGCTCGGCAGCTTGTTGGATATCTTGATGAGGATGGGGGTGGATCTCAATTCAAGCCGTCTTCCACGTTTCGAACGAGAGTAATGCTTTTAAATACACATAGGAGCTCAGTGCAGCTGCCTCACCGTGTGTTGATGTGGAGTCTGTTTTGCAGCTGTATATACTCGGTTATTAACATTACAATGAATATATCCCTTTTATGAATGCACTGATGGATGAAGGCCTCCACACGACTGTGTCAGTTGTTTGACCATACTTCACCACGTGGGGTCAGTGCCGGTTGGTAGAGGGGGGTGGACCTAGGACCTATTCAGATGTCACTGTGCCCATAGATGGTGATGAGATGTTAACTACCTCCACTGGTATACAGGAGGTCATGGGTTCGACCCCAACCCGGACGCCTGTTGTATTTTTGGAATTTGCGCATTCTCCCCGTGGTCGGGTGGATTTTTTTTCCGGGTCCTCTGGTTTTTCCCTCTGTATTTAGAATTGACGTCACGCATTTAGAGTGCTGTATTTGGCCGCGATAAATGTCCACGTGATGAACCATTTCGTTGTGGCCAGGTCGCTTCAGAAAAAGAGCTACGTAGCTCAGTGTGCCTTACGTGGAAAAATAAAAAGTTTAGTTTATAATTTAATAGTTTAAGATGTTAACCATGGCTGGGAATTGAACTCAGGCCTCCAGCTTCATAGTGCACTATGCTAATCTCTCCACCCCGAAAATAACAAGAATAATAATAACGTCAGGGTGTAACTTTGGAAGCTTGTCTCCGGGCAGGAACAGAACGACATGCTGGCAGAGAGCAAAGTCTCCTCGCAGTCCGTGTCAAATCCACAAAGCTCGCCCCAAGAGCAACAGACATTCTGGGAAACCGATCAAACATCTCTTAAAGAGAGACGCTTTCAGCTTCACACAGCGACAGTTGCTTGTCCCCGTTGGGGGCTGGTTACTCCATTCCAGCAACAGCGTAGCAACCATGCTAATTGCACCTCCGATTAACACGGTTGGCTATGTACGGTGCGAAAGAAGTTCAAGGTACGTACCTACAGCGTGCATGGTAAAGCTGTCCGACCGAGCCTGCACAGTCACGATGTTTGCTCGGCCAAGGGAAACGTGCACACCATGCAGCAGGAGACGTCTTGGGCCGTGCAAGATGTTAACTCCCTCGCCTGGTATACAGGAGCTCCAGGGTTCGATCCCGACCCTGACACCTTCTGTATATTTGGAGTTTGCGTGTCTCTCTCTCCCCCATAGTCGTGTGAAGTTTTCTCTGAGTCTTCCATTTTGACATCCGTTTAGAGTATTTGGCTGCTATAAATTTCCACGTGATGACAAGGCACTTTGTTGAGCTATCGTTTGTGGCCAGGCTCCTTCAGAAAAATAGATATATAGCTCAGTGGGCCTTACCCGGTAAAATAAAAATAGTTTAGTTTATATTTTAGTTTTATGTATTGCACCGTACGTAGCCAACCTGCTAATCGGACAACTTTGACACACGATGCTCAAATGTGGTTTAACCGGAGGACATATCTTAATTACAGTCCAAATCGGTTAATACATATATATACTGCACCCAACTAAATAACCCGAACCCCCTTCCCCGCTTCCGCCTGCAGGAATCGGCAAGAACGTTCTGTGCGAGAAGGCGGTGACGGCGGAGGCGGCGCTGGAGATGGTGCTGGCGGCGCGCTACTACCCGCAGCTGCTGAGCCTCATGGGCACGGCGCTGCGCATGCTGCCCGCCTTCCAGCGCATGCGAGAGCTCATCGCCGCGGGCCGCGTCGGCCGCGTCATGGTGTGCGAGGCGCGCGTGCACTCGGGCAGCGTGCTGGGCCGCCGCTACAGCTGGCTATGCGATGAGCTCATGGGCGGCGGCGGCCTGCACGCCTCGGGCGGCTACATCGTCGACCTGGTGACCTTTCTGACGGGCCAGCGGGCCGAGCGCGCGCACGGCCTGCTGCGCACGTTCGTGCGCCAGACGGACGACATCCGCGGCGTGCGCCGCGTCACCAGCGACGACTTCTGCGCCTTCCAGCTGCTGCTGAGCGGCGGCGCCTGCGCCACCGTCACGCTCAACTTCAACCTGCCCGGCGCCTTCGCGCACGAGGTGACGGTGGTGGGCTCGCTGGGCCGACTGACGGCGCGCGGCGCCGACCTGTACCTGCGGCTCAACGCGGAGGGCTCGGAGGAGGAGCTCGTACTCCGGGACAGCACGGCCGTGCCCACCTCGGAGCTGCCGGAGCGAGCGCTGCAAGACATTCCCTCCCTCTACCTCAAGGTACGCGACTAACGACGACGACAGAGCGTGCTTGATGCTCGCGTGACCATTCTTGCAGCGTGCGGATATCATCGCAAGCCCGCTGGGTTTCAAAGGCGATGTTACTCAGTGTGATCCCAATTTGCAGGTAATGTTTTATCGTTTTGCTAATTTTGACCGCGACGCCGGAACGCCATGGGCCGAGTCGTTTCGAATGCCCCTGCGTCGCGAAGCAGACGGCGCGTAGTGCATTGTAGTTGATACACACAGCAATAATAACCATTGCGCCCTCTCTCTTTCGAAAGTCGATGAAGATATGAACCGCAGACATTTATGTTCCTGCATTGCGGAGTGACTGCCGGTCTCCTGGCTGCGGTTGAACCAGCGCTTGCTGTCGTCCACGCCGAGTTACCCGGGCACTCTGACGGCGTGAGCTCACACTGGGGCCGTGTTTGCGCTTTGGCTGTTGGTCTCGTCGTCAGTGCCACGTAGCCTCTAGCACGTGGCGACTCGTCAGTGCCACGTAGCCTCCAGTGTGCGGGGACTCGTCAGCAGTGTGTAGCCTCCAGCACGGGGGGACTCGTCAGCAGTGTGTAGCCTTTAGCATGTGCGGCTTTCTCAGCGCTCGGTCGCCCGGGATTTTTGGGCATCTCGACGCCACCCTGAGATAAATGCAGACTCATTCCCAGCGATGTTGACACGAAGACGGCTCACGTTTAGTGTTTTTTGTCGAGTGCCTACCAAAACAAAGATCCCCGACAGAGCCTATACAGACTGATGGGTGCAAGTACTGTTAGCGAGCACCAATGAAAGGGGGTGGTTTGACCAGCACCGTGCCTGCCCGCCTTTGTCTCCCCGGTGCTGATATTTATCACCACGCCAGGTATTAATTTAAGACTGATTCGACCCTAGTAGAGGATCAGAACCGGTTCAGTGAATTGAACCCAGGTCGCCATCTTCGCGGCGCAGTATTATTAGCTATAACCACTGTTTTTATTTTACCAGGTAAATGATAACTCAACAAAGTGGCTTATCACGTGGAAATGTATCGCAGCCAAATACTCTAAACGCCTGTTTTGAATATTTGTGGAAGGAAAAACTGGAGGACCTGGAGAAAAAGTTTGCGGGAATTCGAATCCACAGCCTCCTGTATACCAGGCGAGACGGTTAACATCTCGCAACCGTGGCCAACCAGTATGCCGCCACTGCCCACACGCATCAACACTTACCCCCTCCACGCAAGAATGCGTCTTGCACACAGCAGCAGTAACGCCGGCGCCTGCAGCTTTCTCATCCCCCCCTCCCTGCGCCCCATTGCCTCTCCCACCCACCTTCCCCATGTACGAAGCGGCTGGGGGCTGTGTGCGCTGCGTGACTGGACATGGTGGATCCTGGTCAGGGAGCAGGATCCGTTGCATTCCTACGTTGAAGCTTCCTCCCTTCTGCCACTGTAAAAGGGACTTGTGGTCTAAATAGGGTCTTAGCCGCCTATAGCTGAAGGTCATCTGTCTGTTTGGGTGGCTGAGAGGCCTAGGAGTTGGTGTGCTTGCCGCTAAGCTACTGCATCTGGAGTTTAACTCTCACTACTGCCATGTTGTGGGTTTACTCTCCAACACACCGGTGTGCTGTACTTGTAACGAATTGGCATGTTTTGTTTAAGTAACAAACCTTACTTATTGGCTGTGTTGGACGGTGGCGGGTTTAACGGCACAATTATATTTACGCGATCTAACCCAAAAACCTCTATTATGGATAATATTGGTCGTGAATGTGTACATGTTAAACTCACTTCTCTCCACAGTACTTTTGTTGTACGTATGTATGTTTAACTTCTTTCACACCATACGTAAGCCAACCATGCTCAACGGACGTCTTGGAAACCACCACCAAAGACCTTGGGTTAGGTGGATGTCAAAGACCCTGTGATATACCAATGTTAAGGGTCAGGCTATTGTGAGCGAGTGTTCTGGCAGCGTCTCTACAATCTCCCACCATTACAACTGCGAAAGTGCCCCGCGTAACGCCGTTTCCTTCGCGTAGATTGTTCGTGGAAGTCTCACGTAGTTTCAAGGATCCTTCGTCGGAATGGTTTCGGGCAGTACCTACTTCAGGAGTCGCTTTGAGTGTGCCTTGTTTTGCGAGTGCCTGGAGAAACCTCAGCGCATTCCAGGGGATGATGCTGAAAGGGGAACCCGGATCCAGGGTTTTTTTTATTGGAATAACCCCAATGCTGCTGAAATAATTCACTCCCAGAAGGCCGTGTCGCCAATAACAGGCTATGTGCACTGGCGGAGCCAGTGGGGGGGGGGGGGTGGCACGTGCCCCCCCAGTGATCCGATCGAAATCCCTAATTTTTATCGGATCATTGGGGTTTATTAGTAATACAGCGGCATTTTGTGACCCCCACTGCCACTGTGTAGCATATTATTAAGTGCCAGGTCCATAATTGGCAATAAGTAATGGCAAATCAGTTATAAGTGACTCACAGAATTGTGCGCAGTTGCGTATACAGTTCACGACTTCCCTGAAGGCATTCATCTTCAGCGAGCGCGAGGCCTATCACACTCGGTTTGAATTCGACCCTCGATCGATGGCTGCATTATCGCCGCACACGCGTGGAATAAAAAGCAAGGGACAAGTCCAGCCATTGGCTGTGTGTAAAAACAAATGAAAATAATTGTATATCTCACCTGGAGGAACAGAGATACGGCGAGAGGCATATGTTCCACTTATTTTATTTTATTCCTCATTCTCTCCACGACAATGCAAATAGTCATTAAAGGTCCACCGCACGAGTGCGTTTCACGCACTCATTTGCAGTACTGCCATCTCCTGGCCAACGTGAACCCAGTGGGTTTAGAAGTTCCATGGGGTTTGCGTGATCCTCGGGCCCTCGCCTCCAAAGCGGTGGCTGCCAGGCGAACGTCATTGCACCTCGCTTGTAGCAAGACTTTGTTGTCACACGACCGTGGCTGCTCGAGCAGTGTGTGTGTGTTAGATTATCTGTGTGTGTGTTAGTTTATCTGTGTGTGTGTGTGTCTGTCTGTGTATGTGGGAGCGGTAGTGTAGCGGTTAGCACTGCGCTACGAACCTGGCGACCCGAGTTCGATTCCCGCTCATGGCCAAAATCAGTGACGATTATCTGAACCAGTCCTAGGCCTCCTCTAGGTCGACTCAGCCTCGAGTACCTGGTGCAGTGTGTTAACATCATCACAAGGGAGACAAAGGCAGTTAGGCGTGGTGCTGGCCACCCATCCACATCGTGTGACGTGACGGCCTTCATAAGTGCTCGCTAACAGCACTTGCCCCAACATTATGTTAAGGCAATAGGGGATCTTTGTCTATTTGTCTTGTGTAGCACAGTAGGGGGCACAGCTGGTGTATCTGGCAGTAAGCTCAGTTGGTCAACTCATGGCACCTGCAGGACCTGTCCCGTGACCTCCTGTCAGCGAGCCTTCGACACTTCAAGTGGCCTCAAAGTGCACCTGGCCTGGCACAGGCACCGTGGTGACGTCACCGTTGCTTAGTGGCGAATGGTGGCTGTTGGTATTGGTGGTTTAATATTGTACCGGTGAGGCGATGCGTGCATCGTAATTGACAGCTTGTGGTCAGGCATCTGTGTGTCACGAGGCATCTTGAAGCAGTATTTACAAGAAAGGATGTGGTGTGTGATTTACACCACAACTCCCGTTAGATGTTGTGTATTGATTAACGTGGCTCTAATGCGTTAGCTCCGCTCTTGCCGTTGGGTCTGTTAAGTTGCCCCACTTAAAGGAGATGTTATCAAGTTTCTGCTTCGGTGAATGTATCAGTATCTTAGAGGGTTAATTCAATACAATAGCGTTTTAAGACTGTCGGGCACATAATGAGAACTCCAAAATGCAATTTGTTCAGTCGAAGTCCACATTCACTCCGTGCCTAACCCCACCTAACGAGGCGGCTCAATCCAACACTGTTGTGTATTACTGTATCGTAATAATGTAGTACATGCACTCATCAACTTACGAACGAGTGAGGTTCCAGAGGTCTGTTCGTAAGTCGATTTGTTCGTTTGTCCAACTTTACTCCTGTCAATTCCAAACATGTTCTACAGCATGTACAATAAACACGGGGAATGGCTTTAAAAGTTGTACAATCTCGTGTAGATGTAGATGCCACCGGTTCTTCATGTTCTGTAGACGTAGATGCCACTGGTTCTTCACGTTCTGCAGACGTAGATGCCACTGGTTCTTCACGTTCTGCAGACGTAGATGCCACTGGTTCTTCACGTTCTGTAGATGTAGATGCCACTGGTTCTTCACGTTCTGTAGCTGGAGATGCCACTGGTTCTTCACGTTCTGCAGATGTAGATGCCACTGGTTCTTCATATTCTGTAGATGTAGATGCCATTGGTTCTTCACGTTCTGCAGACGTAGATGCCACTGGTTCTTCACATTCTGTAGATGTAGATGCCACTGGTTATTTACGTTCTGCAGACGTAGATGCCACTGGTTCTTAATATTCTGTAGATGTAGATGCCACTGGTTCTTCACGTTCTGCAGACGTAGATGCCACTGGTTCTTCACGTTTTGTAGATGTAGATGCCACTGGTTCTTCACGTTCTGCAGATGTAGATGCCACCGGTTCTTTACGTTTTGTAGATGTAGATGCCACTGGTTATTTACGTTCTGCAGACGTAGATGCCACAGGTTCTTCACATTTTATAGATGTAGATGCCACTGGTTATTTACGTTCTGCAGATGTAGATGCCACCGGTTCTTTACGTTTTGTAGATGTAGATGCCACTGGTTATTTACGTTCTGCAGACGTAGATGCCACTGGTTCTTCACGTTCTGTAGATGTAGATGCCACTGGTTCTTCACGTTCTGTAGCTGGAGATGCCACTGGTTCTTCACGTTCTGCAGATGTAGATGCCACTGGTTCTTCATATTCTGTAGATGTAGATGCCATTGGTTCTTCACGTTCTGCAGACGTAGATGCCACTGGTTCTTCACATTCTGTAGATGTAGATGCCACTGGTTATTTACGTTCTGCAGACGTAGATGCCACTGGTTCTTAATATTCTGTAGATGTAGATGCCACTGGTTCTTCACGTTCTGCAGACGTAGATGCCACTGGTTCTTCACGTTTTGTAGATGTAGATGCCACTGGTTCTTCACGTTCTGCAGATGTAGATGCCACCGGTTCTTTACGTTTTGTAGATGTAGATGCCACTGGTTATTTACGTTCTGCAGACGTAGATGCCACAGGTTCTTCACATTTTATAGATGTAGATGCCACTGGTTATTTACGTTCTGCAGATGTAGATGCCACCGGTTCTTTACGTTTTGTAGATGTAGATGCCACTGGTTATTTACGTTCTGCAGACGTAGATGCCACTGGTTCACGTTCTGTAGATGTAGATGCCACTGGTTCTTCACGTTCTGTAGCTGGAGATGCCACTGGTTCTTCACGTTCTGCAGATGTAGATGCCACTGGTTCTTCATATTCTGTAGATGTAGATGCCATTGGTTCTTCACGTTCTGCAGACGTAGATGCCACTGGTTCTTCACATTCTGTAGATGTAGATGCCACTGGTTATTTACGTTCTGCAGACGTAGATGCCACTGGTTCTTAATATTCTGTAGATGTAGATGCCACTGGTTCTTCACGTTCTGCAGACGTAGATGCCACTGGTTCTTCACGTTTTGTAGATGTAGATGCCACTGGTTCTTCACGTTCTGCAGATGTAGATGCCACCGGTTCTTTACGTTTTGTAGATGTAGATGCCACTGGTTATTTACGTTCTGCAGACGTAGATGCCACAGGTTCTTCACATTTTATAGATGTAGATGCCACTGGTTATTTACGTTCTGCAGATGTAGATGCCACCGGTTCTTTACGTTTTGTAGATGTAGATGCCACTGGTTATTTACGTTCTGCAGACGTAGATGCCACAGGTTCTTCACATTTTATAGATGTCGATGCCACTGGTTTTTCACATTCTGCAGACGTAGATATGCCACTGGTTCTTCACGCTCTGTAGATGTAGATGCCACTGGTTCTTCACGTTCTGTAGCTGTAGATGCCACTGGTTCTTCACGTTTTGCAGACGTAGATGCCACTGGTTCTTAATATTCTGTAGATGTAGATGCCACTGGTTCTTCACGTTCTGCAGACGTAGATGCCACTGGTTCTTCACATTCTGTAGATGTAGATGCCACAGGTTCTTCACATTTTATAGATGTCGATGCCACTGGCTCTTCACGTTCTGTCGATGTAGATGCCACTGGTTCTTCACGTTCTGTAGATGTCACTGGTTCTTCACGTTCTGCAGCAGTAGATGCCACCGGTTCTTCACGTTTTGCAGATGTAGATGCCACCACAGCCGTCTATTGCGCGGCGGTTGAACTTGTGACTCTCGGTCCGAACGGGCAACTTGACGTGCTGACCAGGTTTGTCCGTATCTCTGAAAGTTCAGAAGTCCAATATTCGTAAGTAGAGGAGTCCTTGTACAGGCCTACCTCTTTTCGTGCTGCCTCTTATAACGCTGTTTCGTTATGACGCTCTTTGTCCTGCAGGAAAATTCCTGCGCGGATCAGCCCCCATATACAGAAGGAAGTAGACGTGGCGTTGCCTGTAGGGGCGGGTCTCTGCCCATCGTGGTCTTGTGGAACCTGAATGGAGGTGTCTGTTGTATCGATTCTGCTCACAGTCGATCCGATTGCCACGTTAGAGTATCGATTCATCGAGGGTTAATCGCTGCTTTTATCAATTGGCGATCAATGGATCGAGTAATCCCATGAGTATAGCTTCCCGCAGATCGTGTGTTTATGGCCGATGTCGTCATTAAAAGCAATTTTTATTTTTTAAATGCTTTAATACATTTATCACGTGTATAGTATCATTATGAAGGCTATCACCGACATCCCATATAGATATTGCTCATAGGTAAAAAAAATAGTGCTCTTGGTAACGCATCTCCATTGGAACCACGTTATAGTGGCCTCCTAGAGCGCTGTCTCGCACAGTGCTCCGTTTACCAACAATGTATCCTGAGCACTATAAGAGGGGTACGCCTACACCGTATTGTGCCGTATTGTGTTGTATTGCAGCGTATCACGTCGTATTGCGCCGTGTCGTATTGTGCCGTATTGCCCTGTACCGTATCGTGCCTGTACCTTATCGTGCCGTGTGTGCGGTGCAGGGCCTGGTACAGACGGTGCGGGCGCTGCGCGCCTCGTTCGAGGTGCGCGCCGAGCGGCGGGCGTGGGAGCGCGGCCCCCTGCACTCGGCCGCCACCTTCGAGGACGGCCTCTACATGGCCAGCGTGGTTGAGGCCGTGCGCCAGTCCAGCCGCCTCGGCGAGTGGGTCGCCGTGCCGCCCACGCCGGGCCTGGAGGGCGGCGCGGCGCCGGCGGAGGCTTCTGCGGCTTCGACGGCTTCGGGGGCGCTTGCGCCCACGTCGACGTGCGCGAGCTGCGACGGGGGAGCGAGTGTGAGCGACGGAGGAGGAGGAGGAGTGGGCGATGCGGAGTCCGAGAGGGACGGCCTCCCTTGAACGACTTTTCGAGCGGCTGGAAAATTCACCTTTGGAACCCATTGGTGTCGATCTGATGGCTGAGCAATGGCGGTTCACGTGACTCGTTTAAGAATATTCAAGTTTACGTAATTTAAACACGACAGTTCCCATCTTGAATTTGTTATTTTATAAAGAGGATGTGGATAGCCGTACTTACCGATGGCCGATTTTTTTTTGCCTTTGTAAGTTTCGAGGTAAGCGTCTTGGGTTGTGACTCAAGCAGACGGACCTGCGTTTATTTGTGAACGATCTCACAGGGTGTTTAACGTCAACTTTACAACAGAATATTTTTGTCTTGCTAACAAAAACTTCCCGAATCTGTTTCGTATTTAGCTGAGTGTGGGCAGCCACTCACCAGTCGGATCCTCGTTAACCGCCCAGTAATTTATGCACGGAATTACCAATACGTGACTTCTGTTGCCAGATTGGCTTTTAAGATGCCCTTGACATCACTCTCAAGAGGTGTGGATATTGTGTACTGGTGTCGTGGCCACCAGCTCAAAATCTATTTTTTTTAACAACTATTCAGAATTTAAAAACTCCTTATACCGGCGCTAGATATCCACTCCCACGAGACATTGTGTCCAGTTCACTCTCCCAGTGTATAATACGTTTAATAACTAATGGTGTCGGAGACGAGGGGTGAGGAGGCGCCGCTTGCAGCCGGTGTGACATCGCGCCGCGGCTTACATCTGCGAAACCGAACGTCCGACGCGGCCTCGGCACCCCAACTTCCCGCGTCGACCCGCGTTCTCCTCCTAGCCCACGCGGCTCGACGTCACCCCTCCTCACCCCTCCCCCCAGCCCCCCCCCGCCCTCCCGTGTGGAGCGTGCCGCTTGGGAGTCCGGGGAGCTGCCGACGGAGAGAAACGTTTTTGTCTTTTTTGGTGACGGTGGCAACAGAAGAAAGTGTCCTCACCCGCTGGCTTGGGGTTTGGGGTGGCCTTTCCAACTACTGAACTGCATGGGGGGGGGAAGTAGGACAATGAATAGAAATATGCGAAAGCTTTACTTATATTTAATAAAATATATGAATTTTTCTTTTTTTTCGGCTAACAGGTTTTAACTACTGTAATGTGAAGAGAGTGCAGGTGCTGCCCTCTCTGCCTGCGTGATTGTGATTGGTTGTCAACGCTTCAAAGGTCAGCGCTTGCTGCTCCCTGATTTGCTGCAGGCGATTCGGTGACCGCGCGATCTGTCGCGCGGCCTCAGACTTGCGTTTTTAGACGTGCAGTGTTGTTTTGTACGTTTTGCGGGTGAACTATTTTTTACTTTTTTCTTTTTGCACGTTTCAGCTGGGGTGGGGGGGGCTGCCGATTGTAACACGATGCTGGCACGTTGGTCAACGGCACGGAATCAAAATTGCCCCCTACGCTTAATGTATGTGATGTCACGTGTGTGTCGTGGGGAGCGGTGGTGTAGCGGTTAGCGTGCCGTGCTACGAACCCGGCGACCCGCGTTCCATCCTCATTCACGGCCAACACCAGTGACGATAATCTGTAGCGATCCTGGGCCTCCCCTAAGTCGACTCAGCCTCAAATGAGTACCTGGTGCGGTGTGTAAACATCGCCACTTGGGAGACAAAGTCCGCCGGGCGTGGTGCTGGTCACCCACCCCCTCGTGCGCCGTGCCAGCCTTCATAAGTGCTCACTAACAGTACTTGCTCTAACAGTCTGTGAAGGCTACACGGCGGGGGTTCTTTGTCTTTGTAATGCAAGCTGGAGCTCTCAATTCTGAGCCTGAAGTCCTTATTCTTCTCTCAGAAATCGGATACAGTTCCCAACAGCATCGTGGGCTCAGCGGAATAATGTGATTGTGTGTGTGCCGAGCTGGGCAAAGCCTGGTGTGCGTGGTGAAGAGAGGGGAGGGTGGCTGGCCTGGGGGTGGAGTCGCCTTTGAAACACGCGGCCGATGTCTGCGTGATTCATTTCAACGGCGATTCTGGTCGGGCTGTGCGAGCTCCGGCCTTCACTCGCCCATGCAGCCCTCAAGGACCTTCTGTTTTTTCTTTTGTCAGCGCCAGAATTGGGGTGAGAGCGAAGTGATCTGGCGCGCTCGTGTTATGTAGGTACGTATGTTGAACGTCTTTTTCGCACCGTTATGTAGCCATCCCTGCTTATCAGAGGTGCGGGGCTAACTGTATTGCCATTGTAATTAATTGCAATGGCAATACTAATTTCTTTAGAACTGCTTTTTGTGTTTAGTTTGTTGTCCTTCCCCCGGACCTCTGATTAGCACAGTTGGCTACGTATATCGCGAAAGTAGGTCGCGACGTACATACGTACAATGGCGATTCTAACCCTGCCTACAATTGACCATAATTTATTTTCTGGCCGTCTGGAATCATCGATGCTTTTTGCTCAGCTCAATTCACAACAGGATCTCGGTGGAATCCAATTATATTGCACAAATTCCAGGTCGGTTCCCATTCACATGAATGTCGATTTTTAACATGGGAATCGCCCACAGAGGAATTGTGATTCGTGCAGAAATCGTCACGGGAATCACCCAGCTCTTGAGCAGCCCCTATAGACGTGCTGTCGATTACAGTCCTACTGGAGTCGTTGTACAGATGCGGATACAACTAAAGAGAAGTGGATTATTTAAACTACTAAACTAAACATTTTTGTATTTTACCAGGTAAGGCCCACTGAGCTATGTAGCTCTTTTTCAGAATAGACCTCGCCACACAAATGGTAGCTCAACGAAGTGGCTTATCATGTATAAATTCATAGCAGCCAAATACTCTAAAAGCATGTTGATTCTAAATGTGGAGGGAAAAACCGGAGGATCCGGAGAAAAATCCACGCGACCACCAAGAGAGACATGCAAACTCCAAATATGCAGCAGGTGTCAGGTTTGGGATCGAACCCACGACCTCCTGCGTACCAGACAAGGTAGTTAACATCTCGCCACTACGGTGCCCTAACTGTTACTCGAATTATTTTATTTCATTCACCTCATATTGTAAATAAAACCCTCACTGTTTCCTCGCTGTGGTGACGCGGGTGACGTGACTGTATACTTCCTGCACTGATGGGCATTAGTCGTGTAACCAGGGCATAACTCCACACTTGGACACGCTGCTGGCAGTCGACTTCAAGTTAACTCCAGGCATCATCTCCTCTGCGCACAAGGACATGGTTATGAAAGAAACTGGTATCCGCGTGTGTTCACGCAATTGTAAAATCATTGTCTTGGGGTTACAGACGGAGATGTGCGTTCTCAATCACCCGGGACAGTCGTGCCGTGTCCTGACACATGGTCCAGGAGATGGCCGATTGTGACGTTGGACCGATTTTTTCAGTCTTTCTGCACTCAGAAACTGGAGGGCCTACAGGAAACTGCGTACAAGGATATAAGCTCCGCACGCATATGTATGTATGCATGTATGTATGGGTGAACTTCTTTCTCACCGTACGTAGCCAACCGTGCTAATCTGAGGTGCGTGAGGACGTAAGAGATGCGGCTGAAAGCTACCTGCTGGGCTGCTGCCCATGGGCGCAATAGTTCCCAGCATGCCTCTCTCTTTCGCCCAATCGCGCACATGTCACAATCGCACGTGATCGACAAATGTTCTCGGTGTTTCAATTTCGCATCGGGAACTTTATAATGTCGGTGACATCTGTCACCTCAGGAAATCATTTAAAGCTACCCTCATATGTCACTGTTGGCATGCCGCGTAAACAAGAGAGTGTATATGTGTGTGTATGTATATATAGTCTGTCCGTCTGTATAAATATTGTACAGGTGTTCAATTCAAAGTAAGAGGTCAGGGACTGCATTGGCATTGGTTTATAAGCACAGACTGGAAATCCTTTACCACCGTTGTCGTGAACACTTCTTCTTAGCTATCATGAAAATAATATCTATTATAAAGATAATAGCCCACTGAAATAATATGCAGCACAATCCCTTTCGAGAGCCGACTGTAATCATTGGTAGTAATTAAAACGATTTAAAAGTTAACTTTATTTTAGCATGTACAGCCCACTGAGCTATATAGATATTTTTCAGAAGCTACCTAGCCACAAATGATAGGTCAACGAAGTGGCTTATGTGGAAATTTATAACAGCAAAATACTGTACTCTAAACGCGTGTTTGTGATTTTAAATGCGGAGGGAAAAAACGGAGGACCTGAGAACACGCAGACTCCAAATATACAGCAGGTGTCAGGGTCGGGATCGAACCCACGACCTCCTGTAGACCTGGCGAGGTAGTTAACATCTCGCCACCGTGGCGCCCACAATTAGAAGATGATTTAATTTTAAAAAATCTCGAGATGTCTAACCACCATTGTGAAACATTTTAACTCCCTCCTTGTAGGCAGGGAAGCCGCCGTAGCTTCCACGATGCTCACTCAACCCGTTGACAAGGTGGGCAAAGGTGCTCATTAGACATAGGCAAGTTCTCCATAAATGGGTCACCTGGTGTAATAATACAAACGGGCGGGCGGGGGGAGGGCTTTTTTGTCTGCTGTGGGCATCGTCTAAAGCGCAAGTTAATTTGGATTTTTGGTGATCGGGGGGGGGGGGGGGAGGGTGTTAATGTCAACGGTGGTAATGCGTTTACGGCGTGTAGCGGAGGTGGTTCGACACTGGCTCGCTCGCTCGCGGGCACCCACACCGGCTGTTGCTGCACACACACCTGGCATGTTTACTGCGGCGCTATCGTCTATATTATTTACACTAAAGTTCCGTAACTGTGGGGGGCCACCCCCCCCCCCCGTGCCCCGAGAGTCCCGCTCCCGAGTTATCCGAAGGGGTGTAGGCCCCGTGCTAAAAAACAGGCGGACGGTACGTCTCCTTTGCGCGTTCCGTGGGCTGCAAAGGCCGGAGTGCGTCGTTTCGGCAGCGTTGATTCAATGCCAACAAAAGTCTGGACTCCTTTTGGACGTCCGGTGTCTCTCATCTGGGACGGTGGCACGGCGCAGCGGTTCGCCGCTTGTTCGCAGGGGTTCACGGTTTGTGACTCCGGCGGCCGGCCCTGGGAGTGACCACACGCACAGTGTCCGCCGCCATCCGCTTCACAGTGGACGTTCAAGGTCCCATGGCATCATTCACGAGCACAGGCCGCTGTGTTCCAGCATCGTGCTCCAATTTTTGCCGAATTTGAAAAAATTACACCGCAAAAATACTCAGTCGGAATATATTCGTAGAAAATCGTCACTAACCACGGTAAGAACTTTGCAGGATGCTCCTGAAAAAGTTATTCTTGAAACCGATGCAGGTGAACTTTAAGATGTTTATGGGCAAGGACCCTCTGTTAAATATTGGTCATAGATTAACGAAAAATTCTGTAATCGATTACTTCAAATAAGTAACAACATAAATAAACAATAGATCCACGTTAAAGTTGCTACCTGGCAAATTGCTTTACATCGTGATGTTTGGAGTCATGGGACACTGGCCATTCAGCGCAGCTCCTCATGTTAGATAATAGTGTGCTGAAGCATATCCCACAGAACTACTGAGATAACTTCAAAGTGACTTTTATTCACACCAGTGTGAGTGCCCTTTCCCACGCGTCCTTCAAAAGAGGGATTTTTGTCACGTGGCGATAAAACCAATATATATTTATTCTCTTAAAATTTTGCCAAATTCAGTCGACACCCAAATTTTACGTGATAGGTTTTATTTTTTTGTGATGTTGGTGACCAGGCTGAGACCATCAACTCGCGACACTTGAACCCAGTTTAATCACGAGCAGCTAAAACCTGGATTTGAACCGAGGACCTCAGCAGTGCTGGCTCGTTGCTCTGACTTTGCGAGCCACCCGACCAGGTCACTTGTGTGTTCCATCACACATCCCATTAGCCAGTGATAATCTAGAACCATTTGTTTGGATTGGAAGCCAGGATCTTAAAATTAGCCATGTATCTTAAAAGGCCGATGCTCGCCCAGTGCTCTGACGTGGGCATTAACATCAGCCCGTTAAGCCAATTTTTTAATCGGTTGATCCCAGATACGTTTTACCAATTTATATTTTCCTCCCCCAGAATTGCAGTTAACTGTTTATTTGCGTGGCGTTTCTAAATGTTTTATTTCGATCACCCGGTAACTAGCTACTGTATTTACAAGTTGCTTTAAAACGACTGTAATGTTTTCCTGTCTGAGCCCGTCGCGGCACTGGTGGTGATTGGTGTTCGCGACACTTCAGGGATTGGTAGTCGAGTGAATGGTGCCCTGTGCGATGTTCTGTGCTTTTGTGGCGTTGGGTGCGCGCTGGCGGCACTGGCTGAGGAGCGCATGGTGCGTGCGCGGCCTCTCGTGACTCACGTTATTAACATTGTGGCGTGCACTTTATTGCTTGAATGAAAAATCGTATTGGTCGCGTGTTGTTTTTATTAATTAAAACGGAAGCGCATTTTAATATACATTCCTGTGGCCCTTTAAAACCATGCACTGACTCCATAGTTTATGCGGGTGCCGTGATAGTCGGCTCGCAATTGATGTGGCAATTCGTTGTGCATAAAGCATGCGCTACACTGTCGGGTAGCGAACGGTGCTGTCCTCGTGAGAGAAAACCCCGCTGTCGTAGTGGCCGCGAGTCGTAGTATCGTAGTGGTAGAGTATCAACGGTGGCGATGAGGCTGTGCAGTAATTCATGGCGACCGTAAGCACGCCACGCTCGCCACAGCGGTGCTGCGACACTGCCAGAGTAATATATTAGGGCTGCGCGCGTTGTTGTTGTCGTCGTTGTCGTGCTCACATTGTTCATTAACGCGGGGTGTTGCCGTCGGCCGTAGAGCCGAGTGCAAGTCGGACTCGTGAGGTTGTCGTCCCCGCGCTCGCTTCGTGCCCAGGTCACGTTCCCGTGCTGCCAGTCCTCCCTGCGTCGGCGCCGTCGACTCAACGCACCTCGTCACGTTGAGGGCATTAGGATGCTCATCGTCTGCATTTGCCTCCAGAAATGGTTTCTGTTCTTCGAACTGCCGCTTGAAATCTAAGCCACCATTTTCATATTCTTGGTTCTTTCGGTAAAATCACGTAGAAGGGAAATAATAAAATACAAATACAACAATTAAATTATCACGACGTTTCGATTGCAACACAAGCAATCGTCATCAGGTGGGAAAACTACAGGTTACCAAGACGCATCATTGGATGTGCTTTGGGCTTGCGACCAAATTCTTCGCATTCTTAAACGGACAACGTAAACAACTCTTAACAGGAATGTTTATCGATTTACTTTTAACAACAAGGTAACTGCTCCAACTGGTTTAGCCGGACTGTTAGCAGTCCGCATTCTGGTTTGCTTGGCAGTGTGTTCTGTAAATCAATGCATTTGCTAGTTTGCAGCAGGCAAACACTCATCTGGCAGCAAATACACAGAAGGCATGCCTCCGAATGTTCACGAATCTATTGACATCAGTTTTCCTCGTTAGTCCTTTGGGTAATAATGCGCAGCAAGCAGGATGCAAATGCGACATGCAGCATGTTTGTTGTTGTGTGTGTGTGCGTCTCCAGTCTCGTAAACTGTGGTGTAACTGTTTAGTTTTTTTATCCAACCGAGTGGTGTTTGCTGTAAGGTAAAATAGGGGCGGCAGTGTTTGCGCGCCCACTTTGTTTATTAATTATCAATTCCAGGTGTGGACCGATGTTTTACAACAAAGAGTTCCCAATTATTTACGCAACACGCTCCTTACCCACGCAGCCCAGTCGGCTGCAGGGTTTGGCTCGAGGATGTTAATTCTGTGTCCCCCCCCGAGTCACTTTGTTATTCTGCACCGTCATCGCTGGCAATGAAAGGCGCTCGGATGTCATTTGCAAGATACTTACTCAGACTACACAGATCAGTTCCAAAATAGGACATTGTCTACAAATAATAATAAAAATATCTATTGTACACTTCTTGGACCTCCCAGGTCTTTCTTGCAATAAAGGAATCTCAAACAGGCTGTCACCTGGTTAAATACAGGACTGTGAATAGATCTGTTAATGGTAATAAATAAATTGCATAGCAGCCTGTGCTGTTTGTGATTCGGTGTGCGTGTGTAGTGACAAACGTCTTTCTGTGGTCTTTTGGAGCTTATGTGATTCCGCATTCTTACAGGACGGTGAATGCACTCGTACAATTGCAATGCGCACAGCATTCACTCGCTCGAAAATGAAACAGCTCAGAAGTGTGAGGAGCCACAGAGAACAGGACTGACAATTTCCCAAGTTCTGCAGTCTTCTATTTCAGGGGTGGCCAACCTGGAACAGACCAAGAGCCAAAAAGGACCATGTGTTCTGCAAAGAGCCAAGTGTATATTTGTTGACAGTTTTCGGCACAGCACGGGAAACATTCATTATTTTTTGCTCCTACTGTGATAGTGTGTTCTACGTTGTGCCCCTTCGGTAGAGCCGCATGCGGCTGGGAAGACGCCAGTTGGCCACCGCTGCTCCATCAAGGTGTGAGATGTCAATGAGTGTTTCCATGTGGAAGGAACCCCACGTGTGCAAGAGGGCAACACTTTTCCATTCAGATGGAACAGGTGGGGTCACAGTTTGCTGAATTGCATTCTCCTGGCGAGCCATGGTATGGCACCTCGCCACCCACAGGAGAAGGGAGTTTCACTTTTGTGCATTATCCACCAACCCTCACTGCTGCCTCCATGCGTGCTGGATTACAGGCCACGTGCACCGCCACCACCACCACCCGGCTCTGTCTAGGATGTGGCTCCAACTGACCTGCACGTCGTCACACCACTGCTGAATGAGGACGCCTACCCGCCCCCCCACCACGTAACGATAACCACCGCGCCAGCCCGAGTGTCATCCACACTAAATGTGCATCACTGGCACAGATGTGTTGGGCCTGCTGCCAGTAACAATGTATATGGCTAACGAGTGGCGAGAGACGCCAAGGGGAATCCTCCCGTTTGACCAGCGAAGCGATGACACGGCAGGGACGAGTCAGGTTCCAGGTGGTACTGGCAAAAACAGTCGTGCTGCCGCCGCCGCCGTGCTTACAAATACTTGTGCCGCTGACATTCGGAACGCCAATGGTGACCCCGAAGGGAGACACCCCTGCTGAGCTCACCCAGGGGGAGGGGTGGTGGGGGGGGGACGGCCATGGGGGGAGCAGGGATGGGGGGGGTGGCCAGGGTGGAGGTGGGGGGGACACGGCGAGTGGGACCCCAACGTCGCCGGTGTAGCCGGCGTGAGCTCACCCGTAATTAATCGCACCTATAATTATAATTATTATAAAGTCACTCGAGGCGCGTGACTTTATAATAAGTGAATGCAAATGGTAATCAGCGATTGGACAGCGAGGCACGCTGACTTGGTGTTGACTCGGTGCTGACTCATCGAGCTGCGGTGTTTGTGACGTGTTGGGGGGGGTGGTCGCCCTCCGCTCGCTGTCGCAGATACGCCACTGCCCTCCGAAGAAGACCCTGAAACGAAGCGTCGCCCCTTCACCCCCCCCCCCCCCTGGTGCTCAGCTGTTGTCGAGTCGCCCCACTTCTCCGGAGGACAGAACACAACGCGGAGTCTCTCGGAACGTCATTATTGTTTCTCGTCGTCGTTGTTGTTGTTGTTGCCTATTGAGCCGACCAAGAGGGTCACGGCGGACCGGATACACAGCGGCGCACTCAAGCACTGTGTCCACGCCTGTGCTCGTGTCATGAAGATACGTGCCACTGAAGAGTGCCGTACAAGATATACCTATTGCCTGAAGATACCTGCCATTGGAGAGCGCTGTACGAGCTCGCTCTGCATTAAGAAGGGTGACTGGCGATACCGTTGGGGAGCGCTGTACGAGCTGGCGCCGTGATTCTTGAGACTCATTGACAGGTTAATCGCTGAAGAGGGATGACCTGGTCAGCGCTGGTTCAGTGGTCGCGTTGGAGCGGTTCCCCGGGTTAGCGAAATTCGAGGTGCAATTACGAGGCAATAGAACAAAGCGCTGAGCTCCAAGCGCCTTTGTCTCGGCCTGGGTCGCTACTCGCGGACTCCATCGCTACTCCCGCTGATGCTGTTTATCGGCCTGGTAGCCACTGCTGCCTGCCTGCTCCCTGCCTAACTGCTGCCTGCAGTCAGGCAGGCAACATCAGGCAGCAGCAGCGCCACTGTGCTCCAGTAGCCCTGGCAATGGAGCAGCGCAGCGAAATGCATTATTTATGGAGCTGTCTGGAGACCAACGCTTCACCTGCGTGGAATGCTGATGAATAGAGAGAGGGGGGGGGGTCCATTAACGTGGCTTTTCCTTGGCAAAACCGGCGATAAATAATGCACGCGCAGCACGCGAGTCAGACAGGAGGCGTTTAGGCTGCAGGGAATCATGGCAATTGCACACTAATCATTTTCAATCCTTCTGGGTTCCCTCTCTACACAATAACTCTGTCATACATCCACATGGATGGGGTGGCTGGGTGATTGGTTGGGTGAGTGACTGAGTATCAGGGTGAGGGGCAGGAGGATGGCTGAATGGGTGACGGTGTGTGTGGGTGGATAAAGAGCAGGGTGGCTGGGGTGGCATTGATGGCGAAGTGGCAGTCAGGCTGAGCAGGGCGCCTGGGCGCCATGCAGCGGGGTATCGGGGCGGCTGGGTGGTTGGATGTCTTCGTGGGTAGACGAGTCGGGTGGCTGCTGGCTGCGTTGATGAATGGGGTGCGTCAGTGGCAGCAGGAAGGGCCAAGCTTCCCGAGGTACCGGAGACCTCCTGGCATCGACATTGCCCCCGGGCGCTTCAATCTGCAGGAAGCAGCCGGCGGTGGCCGTGCAGGCAGCAACAGGCGGGCAGCAGCGGGCCCGCTGCCTTGGCACCACGTGGGAATAGCGACATGGGTGAGAAGAGACTGAACAGTATACATTGTGCATATACACACACGCACCGTGCCTGTACCTACAGCAGTGTGCATGGGGGTGCCTCCGTATGCGTATACGCACATTTTTTATGTGTTTATATAATGTGGTATATGTGTGTGTGTGTGCAGCCGTGTCTGGTATGATGCTGCATAGCGTGCATACTATGCACGTCTGGTTTATGTCCGTGTGAGTATGTGTATATCTGTGTCAATGACTGCGTGTATTGTAGGGGAGCGGTAGTGTAGTGGTTAGCGCGCTGCGCTCACGGTCAACAGCAGTGAAGATTATCTTGACCGGTCGTGGGCCTCCGCTAGGTCGACTTAGCCTCAAATGAGTACCTGGTGCGGTGTAAAACTTCGCCACTAGGGAGACAAAGGTGGTCGGGCGTGGTATTGGCCACCCACCCCTCGTGCCATACCGGCCTGCATAGGCATATTTAATATTATATCAGACAACTTTCATTCATTATTCTTTGCGACTTACTGTGGCAGTTTGTCCCCTTCGAGAGCCGGATGCGGCTCGCGAGACCACGGTCTGTCATTGTCATGAGGTGCAACTCGCTAACAGAACTTTCCAAACTGGCCCCAACAGTCTGTTCAAGGCGATACGAGGGGGATGTTTGTTGTTTGTTTTCACAGAACATCGTCGTACACAAGTGTGTGGACGATGTGCGTGTTGTTGTACACAGAGGTGAAGAAGCGTCAGCCCGCTCACGCAACTGCTGGCGGAAGGGGTCTAAACCAGGAGGAGCAAGGCAGGCGTCTTGGAATAAGTACGAATACCCCCACATTTAGCCTCACATTCGTACTGCTGAGGTTGATGGAGGCGGCGGTGCAGAGGAAATTCACGGAATGTGCCAATGTCTCAACTGCCGTACCGGGAGATGATTCACCCGACGTGCGGTTTTGAAGTCCATGCAGTTTGCTGGCCTTGAGCGACCTCAAGGTTGCCTTGAATGGAGGCATAGTAGCACTGACATTTGGCCAATTTTCGCGAACAAAAAACAACGTACGGGTTAAGCATGTACATTTTTTTTTCCACGTGATTTTTTTCGTGTGAAATGTCTCAGTTTGTATTTCATACATAGCGTACTAAGCCTCAAGGCAACGGGAGAGATTTCCCTTTTCGTTGAAAAATAACTTTGGAAATTTGTCCGATATTCGCAAAAAACGACAAAGGTTGTTGTTAGTTGTCGATTTTTTCCCACGCGAAACAAAGTACGTCAAATTTCCTTTTTTAATTAACGTATATCGCAGTAAGACTAAAGGCAATGGAGGTAATTCCCTTTCCGTAGACATTTTTTGTACTTAAAATGTAATACATTTTCACAAAAAAACAGGTTAGCTATGTAGATGTTTTCCCCACGCGATAATAAAAATTATACCTTGAACCAGTTTGGCATTGACATAAACCGTACATCATCAAAACAACGATCAACTCCCAACCCTGCTGGCCGCTATGAATAAAAAAAGCCACCTCGGGGCTTCTGGTTAATATCTGCAATGAAATCAGGGTGGGACAGGGTCCTGTGTGTGAGTGTGTGGGGAGCGGTTGTGCAGTGGTGAGCACACTTCACCGTGGACTCGGCGACCCGAGGTCGATTCGCATGCCACTGCTAAGAGTGGCGATATCTGAATGGATTCCTGGCCGAGCCTCCTCTAGGACAACTCAGCCTTAAAAGGAATACTTGACAATGTGATGTGTAAAGACGTGGCCAGCCATGGCACTGGCCACACCACCCACTCATGCGCCGTGGCGGCCTTCATAGGTGCTCGCTAACAGTATTCGCCTCAATAGAAGGTTATCATCGAGGGTATTTGTTTTTTGGTTTGGTGTGTGTTGTGGAGTTCAAAAAAAGGGATTTTATTTTATTTTTTATTTTATTTTTCTATAATTGTAAAACATCATTTTACAAGCATCCTCATGTGCGCGTGCGTGCGCACTAAGCGTCTGCATGTTGGTCTGGTCCACGATACTCGTCCCCTGGGGCGCGCGTGCGTGTGCCACCGGCACCATCGCGCGCTCTGCACGGGGTTGAGATGCGCCGATGTTGGCGAGATGCTCGTGGTAGAAGCGGCCGATACGCACCCCTTGGCAACCCCCACTCGGGTGGCAGCGAAGACTGCCACCGTCTCCCCCCCCAGCCACGCACACCATCAGAGACATGTGCCCAGGTTTGCAATTCGCCCCCACCGCACGTGCGTGCGTCTTTGCTCCGCGTGCATAAGGTGCTCGCGAACTCCACTCGGCCCACACGGCCCGTGCAGGCTATGTAGGGGTCGTCTTTGTTACACGGCGCAACTTGCAAATACTCGTTGCGATGCAGCACACGCAGGCTGGGAGGTGAAGGACGCGAGGCTGACGAGCTCGTCGACCCTTCAGCGTGCTCCGATTGCGACCGCCGTCCCCTGGGGCCCACGGGGGTCCTCGCTCTAGAGAAGGTGCTGGAGGTGGATCTATAAACTTCCCAGGGGACGAGGAGGTGTGGGGGAAGGGGGGGGACGCGGAGCTGAGAGTTCATGCTTGTTAAATAGGGCCCTGTACTAATATTAAAACTCAACGTACGTTCCAGTGAATATCAATAAAATACCTCTTTTGGGAACCTCAAGGGAGAAGGAGGGAGGGCGATTGTCCACATCGGGAGGCACCAAAGTGGCACTCGGATTTTCTACGTTGACCCCGTGACATCATCCAGACATCAAGATCCAGACATTAAGATCCAGACATGTAGACATCAAGGTCAGTCACGAGGGTGGCTTTGGTGAGTGTAGCCTACTGTGGCCAGCTGAGAGTGAGCCACGTGGCCCGCTAACAGGTCACGTGTCCTGCTAAGGCCACCATGGAAACAATCTCGATAAGCTCATTTGCCTGGATGCTAAACTGGGCCGTCCGGTGTGGTTTTCACAGGCCTGGGGAATGACCACTTTGAATCCAGCACAATTATTTACATGACACGATTTGCTATTTACGGTGGACTGTATATGACGGCATTTTTTCTTTTACGACACTTTTTTCATTGTTAATGATTAAGAGCGTAGTTCTTCTACGGAAAGGTTCCACACCTGGTGGGATCCAATCAGCGGAGAATGATGAGATTTTACCCCAATCATAGCACATCTCATCCCAAGCACAGTGGAGACGAAACTAACAATGCCACCCTTAATAAGTAGAAAAATACTCTATTACATATATACATACACAGTACATATGCCTGCACGATTACAATAACGTTCCATCCTTGACAGGGAACACACATTACGTTTCAATAAAAAAATATTAATAATGCCGCTTACAATATTACGTGAAAAACACATGACTGTATCGGACCTGAAAAGCAAATATTGAACATTGACACCGTTCTAGAAAAAACATAACTTAAAAAATTAAAAAAATCTATAACTTAAAACAATCAATTAAATTCCATTGCGGGCATCATTGCAGCCTGGACAAAACCTACGCAGGAGACCCGCTGAAAGGCACGGGGGGTGAAGCGGGGTTTGAACCCAGGATTCAGAGGTGCAGGCTTGGTTCTCAATATTTGGGCGTCAAATGCCAGAGCCAAGAGGCCCCGAGGCTCACGGTGGCCAATCCGCTTCCGGAGAGAAGCGAGCCGGCAGCACCGAGAATCTCGGACTCGGAGCCGGGCTTCAGCCGCCCGAGATTGTCACTTCTTTTAACTTATTCCTGCTCCGAGGCCTAAAAATGTCGGTGTGTTATGACGTCGCCATTTCCTGCAGCAGGGAATATAAAAATCTGTGCCACCTAAAATGGGGCAGCCATCACCTTCTGAGGGATGTCTATTTGACTCGGGCTGGCGCAACTGCCCTGCTACGCGAGTTGCGGAGAGTTCCGTCGTATTGCGACGCCGATGGGGGCACTGCTATCAACGTCGACGCAAAGCGACGAGTTGATCCAAATTCGGAGTCCCCTGCAGGTGGCAGGGGCGGCGTGGCAACTCGTCACGCCGTGCGGTGGCCCGGGGAGGGAGACCTCAGGACCTTGGCCTGGCACCACCCCCGCTGGGCCGCCTGCTCTGTCCCGCTGCAAGCGGCTCGCTCGGTGTTTCTGCCACGCGGCGACCTGTCGCTCGCCCGGATCCAATTAGAGACGAGTCCCAAACAAACACAAGAACAAGATCAGCAGCAATGCGGCGGCTTACTTTAATTTCTTTAAATAAGGAGACTGCCGAATCGCAGGACTTGCTTTTGAATTCCCCACTCTCTGTGGAGAGACCGCCGCGGTGCGGTTCCCACCGCGCACCGGCCTCGCCATGGCCACCGAGGGAGAAACACCGCACGTGGGGGCCACTTTCCAATCGTCCCTTGCTATTGACTACAAGCTTCAAGCCTGCCACAGATGGCCTGCGACGCACAGCCTAGGTATAGAGACTAACAACAGCGACGTGTTTTGTTCGGGCTGATGATTTCTGTGGCGCGTTTGCTGCACCGCCATGGGCGGCTGCGGCAAGAAGTGCTGACGCTAGCGCTGAGCGAGCGAGCGAGTGGTGGGACGTCTCCACCGGGAGCTCCGTCAATGGCCCGACCTTGTCACGCTCGCTCCGCTGGTCTTGAGTGGACGCTTGCATATGATTTTCGTGCGATTTGCATAAATTGCATATTCTCGCACGCACGATTCAGTGCGAGCGTGAGAATTACCTTGTAATTATAGAATCAATTGACGGTCGCGTGATTTACTCCGTCGCGTTTTGAGAAACCATGGTGCACTCTTATGCGCCCTACAGAAGTGAATAAATCTCATCGCGACGTTTTACCAAATGTTGCACACGTTAGACTCCATAACCGATTGGCTCTCAACTGTGCGCCGGGAGCCATGGCAGGGGGTCCACGCCACAAGCGGAGAAACACCCCCAAGCAGCACCCTCCTCCTCAAGGAGTCTTGAGACTCAGGTTTTCAAAGTGTCCGCTTGAACTGACCCTAACGAGCCGCTAATCTCCGACGATGTGACCCGGCGCCAGAGAATTAGGCCGAGTTGCACACCCATAGCCAGAAGTCAAATTCACAACCCGCTACACCGACGAATAAATAGAACCCGATTTCAGTGCCGGTATATTCCACGTGTGGGCCGGCTGGCATAGCATTGCATTCCGAGACAGCCACTGTTAACTTTCTAGTAGGTGGTGCTCACCTCAATGACACCGGAGGGATGATGAATGACGCTTACTGAGAGTGATGGTGGTGCTTGTGGTGATAATAGAGGGGTGTTGGTGCTGGTGCTTCGTCGACTCGAGCTGTGATGTGAATGCACAATCCCACCACTAGGCGCGCTACTGCTCTACCACGCGAGCGACATTCCATGCAAAACTACTCGGACGAGCAATCGGGGCGCGGGGGGGGGGAGCACTCAACTCTCTTCGTTGTCCCGAGCAGGTGGTGGAAATTCACCATTCCCATGGTGGGGGTCCAGTCTCTCCCACAACTGTTGACCGTCCACACAAAGTTTTACCAACTTTATCAACCGAGCTGAGATGGGTTTTTCTCCCCTCCCACCACTTGTCTCCCCGACATTCAAGAAACACCAAACGTCCCGTTAACCCCCCCCGGGGCGCGAGCCGCACGTCCTCACGCCGTCACCAGAGCGCTCATCATGCTCTCGAACAGCAGCACCTGCTCGGAGAGCCGCACGAGGCTGCGCTCGAGCCGCGCCACCGCGAGCCGGGGCGGCGGCGATGGCGCCGCGCCGGCGACGCCGCCCGCGCCGGCCGTGGCGGCGTCGCGCGTCGCCTCCACGAGGTCGCGCAGCGCGTCGCACAGCGGGGCGCCGAACGACGCGAAGGGGGCGAGCGGGCGCTCGACGCCGCCCCTGGCCACGGCGTCGCTGGCGTAGGCGAGGCGGTGGCCCGCGATGACGGCCGCCTTGCTGTGCGTCACCAGCTCCTGCGGCGCCCAGCGGCCGCGCCGCACGCACGCCGCCAGCGCCGCCAGCGCGTTCGCCATGCCCGACACGAGCTCGCAGCGGCCGCGCTTCGACAGGAAGCGCGCCAGCTCCGACTTTGCGCTGGCCGGCTCCGGCGCCTCCTCCTGCTGCTGCTGCTGCTTCTTGATGTCGGCACCCTGCAACAGAGGAGGTTACCGTTCAAAACGATCAGAATGGTTCGGTGCACGTTTAATTCCGGTATTCAACTGGCGATCCATAGCTACGTCTCACATGAAGGACAGGTGATTGTTTTACTTGAATAACTTCATGTACCCTGTTTGTGTGATATCTAAAAGCTGTAAATTAAAATCTGTCCACGTCAGCTTCTTTCAACCTTCCCAGTTTGTTTCGAAGCACCGCACTGCCATGGTGCAGCAGCTCGACCTCTGCCCTGAGCGAGGACGCCTGGTGGCACAGAACGCTGCAACGCGGTCCTCGTGCCTGGCGGGGTTTGCGACGAGCGTGCCGGGTCTGGTCAGTTTTACGTATTTCCAGCGAGAGTTTCTCTGACACATGGAAAAGACGCATTTATGGCGATCTGCAGGTCACAGCGAGCTCAAGGGTTACAACAAGCGTCACATGGTCGGAATTCCGATGACAAAAAACTAACTATTAATAACTATTTTTTATTTTACCAGGGAAGGCACATGGAGCTACGGAGCTTTTTTTCGGTTGTGACCTGGCCACAAATGAAAGCTCAACGAAGTGGCTTATTACGTGGAAATATATAGCAGCCAAATAATTTAAATGCGTGATGTTGACGCGGAGAAAAATCCACGTGACCATGGGGAGAGCACGCAGACTCCAAATATACAGCAGGCGTCAAGGGATTGGGATCGAACCCACGAGCTCCTATATACCAAGGGAGGTAGTTAACATCTCACCACCGTGGCGCCCTTGCCGAGAAGGTAAGCAGCGGCCGCCTTTGACAGAGAAATTGCCGCCCTCCCGGAATGGGCTCTCAAGCCCCAAGCGATTGGAAACCTGCAGGAGGGGAGGTTTCCGATTCCCTGCACTCTTCCCAAGCCCCGCCGCCATCAACACTGCGACCGGCAAGCGAGCGCACGCACGCACGCAGCCGCTTGTCTGGGCGTGTTGTGGCTCAAGTTCAACATTTTTTATTTCTGACAGAATTTATTTAGGCAGCGGAACGGCAACGAGGGCGTGACACCGGGTTACTCACGGCAACCCGGCTGCGACTTATTTTGAGTCTCGTCAGCGGGGTGTGTAGCCCCGTGAAACGCCGCCGCTACACCTCACGTCAAAAGGCACACCCTGCGGTGGCGGCTACGCTGGACGTGGCCCGCACCCCAGAGCTGTGGAGGCGGCAGCAGTGAGGGTCGGTGGATTGGACACGAACTGCTAAACCTTCTTCCCGTGGGTGTCGAGGAGCAGCCCTGCCCCGGCTTGCCACAGGGCGGAACGGTGGTCACAGTTGGAAAACGGTCACGTTTGGTTAGACCACAGGTTTTGTCAGCGTAGAAAACACTAATTTCCATTTCCGTGTACCTCTGTTACTTATTAAGGACCGCTCAAGTGGAAACATTTTACTGCCGATTTAAACGAATATCAGTCAGGCCTCAGATGTCTCAAATGATCGCCCAACGTAAAGTCACGTTCCAGAGAGCCGCTTGTTCAATGCCGGTCCAGGACAACCGCGGTGCACAAACAGCAGCAGGGCAGAGGGCAGACCGCGGAGTCCGCTGCCACGCCACGGCAGGAGGCGGTGCGTGCTTCTTCGGTTTGCCTCGTCCAGGTGGGAGCGGTGGCGCACAAACCGCCGCTCGGCGATTTGTCATCGAGACCGGCGGTGGGCACGCTGCAACTCTTGTTCGGTCTTCTTCGTACGGCTCAAGTTGATGTCGAGCAACAACTGTAATAATGTTACGTGGAGGTGGTCAAGCCAGACGATTGCGTCGGGAGCAGCGGAGCGTCGCTGTGATGGCGCCTCCTCCTTCGTGTTCGTGAAATCGGGCAGCGAATCGTTTTCTTTTCTTTACCACCGAGACATTTCGTCATCCGAGGCCTGCCTGACAGCTCACTCGGGGCTCTCGTTCGGCATTGGATTAGAAGCTCTGGCCTTGGCTATTGCTGGGAATGCAAACTGTACGATGCTATACCCAGCAATGTACAGTAACCCAACACCTCATCAGAGATCTCCAGGGAGAACGAGACGGCGATGGGCCGAGCAGACCGGGGGTGCAGATGAGCAGCGCCGAGAGGACGCAGCGGAGGGAGGAGGGCGGAGGGAGGAGGGCGGAGGGAGGAGGGAGGAGGGGTGCAAGCCGGTGTCACGGAGTGAGCCGGGGAGTGTCCTCGAGTGAGCGGAGGAATCATGTCATGCCAACAGACAGCTCCCAGAATATGACTTCACAGAACTGCTTCTGGGTTTTGGACGTTACCAGTGAGAGCGCAAGTTACCGGCACCAATGTTCCCGAATGTAACCGCTGGCATTTGTGTCTGGTTGGATGCTGTTGTTTTCCATGGAACCATTTGAGGGTTTGAATAACAGGAAGAGTGGACAATAGGCATCTAGTTGCACATTGGAATTATGGGATACGGCACGAGTAACAAACAATTGGTGGGAAGAAATAGGAAAAAAAAATGACAAAATGTATGGCATTAAAACTATTTTTTATTTTACCAGGTAAGGCCCACCGAGCTATGTAGCTGTTTTTCAGAAGAGACGTGGCCACAAATGATAGCTCAACGAAATGGCTGGACATGTGGACATTTATAGCAGCCAAATACTCCAAACGCACGTAGATTCTAAATGTGGAGGGAAAAACCGGAGGACCCGGGAAAAAAATCCACAGGGAGAACATTCAAACTGCAAATATACAGCAGGTGTCAGGATTGGGATCGAACCCACGACCACCTGTGTACCAGGCGAGGTAGTTAACATCTCCTAGCCACCGTGGTGCACCTTGTCGTCCTCAGCCACGGTCAATCCACTGCTTTATGAGGGCCTCAGCAGGCCACGGCCATCTTCCCACCACCATGCGATATTTAATTATAATTCTCCACCT